>NC_082710.1:119914798-120224029 GCF_030144855.1 Hypanus sabinus
TAGTTCACTCTGTGAACTTCCTGGGCACTATGGGTGCAAAATTCTGCATCGATGTGAATTAAGGATAACCATTAGAACAATAAATATCCTTTGTTATAGTAGTCAAGTACCAGAAATAATCCAATTATTTCATCGTAGCTGAACAAATATTTGATGAGGAAGTTACTTTCAGTAAACTTATCAATCTGATGCAGAGTTTCGTTCCCAAATGAAAACCATTTCTTTCCTCCCACAGATGCTGCTTGACCTCCAGCACATTGTTTGTTGCTCCAGTGTGTGCAGTCCCTTGTGTCTGTCAGGAATTGTAGAGGAGGTCTGACACAAAAGCAGAACAGTGGAAATGATATTTTACTAATAAACTGCAAAATAACAAGCAGAAGGGGCCACAAAATAAGAGAGAACGTATACTTAACACAACAAGGCAACAAGGTAACTGAAGTCAAGGAACAACTGGCTGAGGCTGGCTGGTTTCGATGAATGAACAAAGATCATCTTCTTCTTCTAAAGGGTTTAATGGCGGTGGGCAGACCAACATAAGGTGCATTACTGCCACCTGCTGAATTGGAGTGTGGAGCAAAGAGACAGGAAGTTTAAATTCCATACCCCCATAAAAACTCAAATGATATCAAAAAAGTCTAATGCTTTTCAGTAATTGAAATAATCACTTACATACATTGTGATGGCAGTGATATCCTAACAAACTTTTTGTGTTCAACTGTGTCTATCCCAAAGTTCTCAATATAGCAATTAGTTGTTTTCTTTGCACCTCATATGAACTGCATTCAAACAATGTATGCTGCACTGTTATTTTGACAAGTACACTCAGTACAAATGACCATATTATGCATATTAAGTCTGAATAAGGAATTATTCCATATAATATGTCATATGTAAATGTGCAAGTATAACTTCTTCCCTCCTTTTATACCCACCTCCCAGTTGAGTTCCCACCATTCCTTGAATTTTATATAAATGTCATCCTCTCATCTCTTTATTTCAACTTTGTAGCCACAGTGATCAAAAAGACTTTTTAATTGTGTCTTCCACTTCCCCTTTATGCAGATAATTTGGAAATGAGTGGCAGGTGACTTCTTTTAGCAGGCCGGAGACTGGGAAGTGCCTGACTGTGCAGCCCTGACACTCTCTCTAACCTTTCAATCTTTCTAATTTACCAAGGACATTTTCAAAATATAAATATACACAAAATGAAAGTCTCCTTTGTACCATGTCGGGTGGATATTACGTTCCCATAAAACAAGAGCTCCAAGAAATTTAAAGCTTAATCTTTGCCGATAAAAGTTGATTGCTTCCATAGCTTTCTCAGATAGGCATTCATTAACTTAGTCACTTATCAAAGGAAGGAAAAAATCAATTAGGCCGAAAATAATCCAACTTTTCCTGTCCCATTAAGACAAGTTTAAAGCAATTATGCTGACTCTAGTGCTTGATATGTATTTGAAGAAACTGAGGAAATAATTGGTCAACGTATAACAGCAGCAAAGCTGATTCCATGCTGACTCTCCCATCACATCTGAAATACATCTCTGCCAGAGAAATCCAGAATTAATCACACTGGTATTCCCCTTCTTCAAAGACTGGAATCATCCTAAATTTGCTCTGCTTACAAAAAGACAACCAGCATTTAAATGATTATCAAAGTGCTTCAAAGCCATTAATTTACTTTCTCTGAAGCATAAGCACCATACATGTGACTGTCAGTATTGGCAGACCAGCAAATCCTATTTGGTCTTGAAAATAACGTTATCAAGTTTTTTTTGAAGCTACTGTCATTCAACTGTATAGACCAACCAAAAAAACTTTCCTCCAGACCAAGGTGCACAAAATAGTACATATAACTCACACACAACACATAAGGTATTAAAAACATTCATGTAACACTGATGAATAGGTTCCCCAAAAAGAAAGATATAATATGTGAGAGTATAAATTGCCAAGATCAAAGAATAGCTCGGCACAACCATAAATGTGTATCTTTAGAATGACTCGTGAAGTTACAAGCACAATTCTTTCTTATTGTTAGCATTTTACTTTTTCTTTCAGTATGTCTCCAACTTTGAGGGATATCTGCAGGAAAGCTAGGTACAAACTGGTAAGGATAAAATAACAGAACTTACCAGTGAAAGGTTATGACACTTGTGTTTCAAAGAGATGCTAGAAGAATATGATAGATATTCCATAACAAATTGGCACCAATACTGACACTTCCCCCAACCATCTCTACCAACTATTCCATTAGCTTAATTAAGTATGATAAAATTGAAAGGTGTCCCGTTTTGGACTGTAAGTAGCATCCAGAGAACAAGAGATTAAGGATTGCTGATGAAGATCAGTGACTAATGGGAAGAGTTGGGATAAAGGAGTGAGGCTTTTAAAGGTTTATTTTATTTTTTATTATAAATGTATTAGCCTGGTATTACAATGTATTGACTTACAATCATCATAAGACAGAATACTTATCACTGGAAATGTTATGTTATTTGTATCTCCTCATATTTGGTCTGCCACTCAATAACATGCTGGCTGATCTTTTTTCCCTCAGTCCCTCTTCCTTACGTTAATCTACTTTCCCTTGAATATCCAAACCTTCTGAATCCTATTGCAGAGGGACAACATGAAATAGAAAGGGTGTACGTTATTACATCACCCACACTGTTGAGGTTTTTAAATTTGATGCAAGCTACTGCATAGGAATAGGAATAAAAGAGGTAATAATGAAGCAAAAGCTGTTTACAGTAAACTAGTTGTTAATATGTTCCAGTAAGTGTCCATCTTGCCTGTTCATCGAAAGCTGCTCCCCAATGCTAGCTAAGGATTAGTTTGTTTAAGGAGCATTACAGCCCCTCCACCCACTAGCTGGCACTTAGCTAGAGTTTAAATTCAGCACTTGGAGACCACACAGTCCCTTTTCACTCTCCAGTTTGCCACGGGATGTGAGTGGAGTCCGGTGCTGTGGAAACAGTAAACAGTGAAGGTGTGCTGCAATAAACAAGGCCCAAGTGGAACACTTTAGGCAAGTATTTGCCACTGTGTGTATATTTACTGACTGTCTTATCCCGTAAATAGTTAACCTACTTACTGGCAATGAGTATCTTCTTCTCTCACTCTTCAAACTCACAAACCTGATTTCACACAACATAAAGTACACAGGGTAAAAAACATCAATGATTTGGATGGATTTCCATTAAAGAAAGCTATTAATAGATAGGAGGAAAGGCAGACTTGTTTCATTGTCATATACTTGCCATGAAATCATGGTGTGACAGGAGCATTCTACATTTGCTGCTGTGTTTCTATTTTCCTCTAATTATTAGTTTGGATAGCATTTCACATTAGGGTTAATGCAATTCACAGCCAGCCTATTGTACCTCCTGTCTCTTACAGAAAGCAGAGATGAGTATAACTGAAGTTCTATTCTGCTTCTTAGAATATGTCCCTAGCTCCTTTGGCCTTCTGGATCCAGGGGATGCTGGTGGTCTTAGTTTAATATAAGGCAGATATGAAAAGTGATGACATATGATAAAATGCTCAGTGAAGAAAATGAAAGACTGAAATACTGTTCTTTTTTTCTGTATCTGTTCAGAAATCTGATGTGTGTAGGTGATGTGTGTTGTTAAAGGCACTGCTAAATTTCAAGCTAATTTAACAAGTGCTGCCCATCTTCTTCCATTTGATGTAATAACTGCATCAGTCACAATAAAACTTAATAGACACAAAATACATGCATGTAATTAGCTCCCTAGGACACCAACAATTAAAAAGAAAACAAATACAATGCACTTTGAGGAAGTTTTAAATCACTGAGTTCTGATCTAACAAAGATACTGTCGGAATTCCAGTGTGGTGGATGAGTTTGGGAGGTATGATACCAAGGAGTCAGTGCATTAATTCTGAAATAACAGGATTTGTGCTAACCTGGCACATTTCTTTCTATTAGATATGATATCTTTAGCTTAGACTTAGCAGTAGGTCGGTTAGGATTTCTTGCCATGTTCAAGCAAGCTTTAATGGATCATTGTCTCATGATATTAAAGTCACCTGCCTCGTGCTCTCATTGCAACAGCAACATAATGTATCACGGACTAATTGAAGGAATTAAGAATGCTGCCATGCTGAAACAAATTGCACAGAATGATTTGTATTTTAACCTCCCCCAGACTGCTGCTAGGCAATAATAAATAGATGTCAGAGCAGAAATCTAAATTGACAAAGGCAATGGGACTAAGTATCAGAAACATTTTAAGTGTGGTCAATCATTTATATTGCAAATTGTGTTTATTTTCTTGTTATTCACGCTTCATAACATTGTGTTTATTTCCCACTGGATATTTATGTATTTTCATTTGTAATCTGCCTGCTTACATCATGAGACATTCATCTGTATCCCCTTGTGTTTCTTAGTTCAGTGTCAATTGTAGGTTTGAAGTGTAATTGCCACAGAGAAGCTGATCTAAACAAGTTAAGAATAGAATTATAATTAACACATTCAAAAATATTGAATGAACTATTCAGAATCACTATTTACAATCTTGAAATGTGCACACAAGAATTCACTTGACAATTACGCACATCAGTGGATGCCTGCTGCAGGCAAAGGTGCTAAAACAAAGGTTTCCGCTTTCAGAGAGCATTTCTCAGAGGGGTAATGCTGAAGTTGAGTACGAGTTACGATTGTAAGGACCCACAGTTTTATTCTAACCACACCCCAAGGGGTTCATCCTGACCTTGCTTCCAGCCACGCATCATGTTCACATTCCATCCCCCAGCTCCAGAGCATACCCAACGTCAGACCCAGCCCCTGGCCCAGCTCCATACCAGATTGAAACCACCCCAAACAATGTACCTAAACTCCAGACTGACCTCAGATAGGACAAAACAAAACAGACCCACATTTCCATCATCTTTATGGTACATACATCGTGGTTTGCCAAATGGCAGTAAACCCTCCCCGACAACCTACAGATGGAATCTCATCCCTACCAAGCAGGAGATACTTCCAACTAACAAAGTAGCTTAAACATGGTTCATTTATTTTCAGTGATACATATTTAAATCCAAACAACATTCTATAAACATATTTAAAACTCTCAGAGGATTTCTACCTTATAAAAGACTTCATAATTACAAACCATTTCTAAAACATATAAGATTTCCAAAACACAAGTACAGCTCCTATAAGCTAAGAAGACATACCCATAAGCCATAAGACATAGGAACAGAATTAGGCCATTCAAACCATCGATTCTGCTCCACTATTCCATCATGGCTGGTTTATCACCCCTCTCAATCCCATTCTTCTCCCTTCTGCCCATAATCTTTGATACCCTGACTAATCAGGAGACCATCAACCCCCACTTTAAATGCACCCAATGACGGCCTACACAGCTGCCTGTGGCAATGAATTCCACAGGTTCACTATGCTCTGGCTTAAGAAATTCCTCTTAAGAAATTCTGTTCTAAATGGACATTCCCTCTATTCTGAATCTGTGTCCTCTAGCCCCAGGTTCAACCACTTAAGGAAACATCCTCTTTACATCCACTGTATCGGGGCCTTTCAGTATTTAATCCATTGCAATGAGATCCACCCCCACCCCCCCACCACCACGATTCTTCTAAACTCCTGTGAGTACAGGCTCAGAGCCATCAAATTCTCCTCATACTTTAACCCTTTCATTCCCAGAAGCATTCTCGTGAAACTTCTCTGGACTCTTTTAATGCTAGAACATCTTTTCTTAGATAGGAAACTGCCCCCAATAGTCCAAGTGCAGTATGGCCAATACCTTATAAAGCCTCAGTATTACATCATTGCTCTTGTATTCTGGTCCTCCCAAATGAATGCTAATATTGCATTTACCTTCCTTCCAACCGAGTTAGCCTGCAAGTTAACATTTAGAGAATCCTGCACAAACACTCCCAAGTCCCTTTGTACCTGTGATTTTTGAATTGTCTCCCTGTTTAGTAAATAGTTTCTGCTTCTATTCCTCCTGCCAAAGTGCACAACCATACACTTCCCAACACTGTACTCTGTCTGCCATTTGCCCAATCTAAGTCCTTCCGCTGAGCCACTGCTTCCTCAACACTACCAGCTCCTTCATGTATCTTCATACTGCCTGCTAACTTGGTCACATAGTTATCAATTCTGTCATCCAAATGATTGTCCTATAATGTGAAAATAAGCAGTCCTGACACCGAAACATGCAGAACATCATTGTCACCAGCAGCCAGCTAGAATCTTTTATTCCCGGTCTTTGCCTCCTCGCAGTCAGCCAAACTTCAACTCATGCTTGTATCTTTCCTGTAATACCATCAGCTTTTATTTTGTTAAGCATGTACGGCACCATGTCAAAGGCCTTCTGAAAATCCAAGTTAGCAACATCCACTGATTCTCCTTTGTCTGTCCTGGTTAATATCTCCTCAAATAATTCTAGCAGCTTGTCATGCACGACTTCTCCTTAAAGAAAAAATACTGATGTTGACCAGTTTCATCATGTGCCTTCAATTATCCTGAACCTTATCTTTAATAATGGACCCAAAAACTTCCCAACCACAGAGGTCTGCCTCCCTCCTTTTTTAAAGTGTGGTGTGAAATTTGTAATTTTCCAGTCCTCTGGAAGCATTCTAGAATCTAATTATTCTTGAAATATCATCACTAATGCCTCCACAATCTCTTCAGCTATCTACTTAGGAATCGTTTGGAGTAGTCTGTCTTGTCCAGATGACTTCTCTGCCTTCAGGTCTTACAGCTTCCCAAGCACATGTAACAACTACACTCACTTCTGTTCCCTGACACTCTTGAATTTCTGGCGTACTGCTAGTGTCTTCTACAATGAAGAGTAATGCAAAATACCTATTAGGTTTGTCCACCATTTTCTTTGTCCAACATTACCTGCAGTCCTGTGTTATTTTCCAGCAGTCCACCATCCTTTCTCACTCTTCTTTTATTCTTTATATATCTGAAATAATTTTTTATTTTATTGGCTAGCTTTTCTTCATATTTCACCTTTTTTCCCCTTAGAGCTTTTTAAATGTTTCATTCTGTTGGCTTTTATATGTTTCCCAATTCTCTATCATCACACTAATTTTGCTTTATTATATGCCCTCCCTTTTCTTTTTATGCTGTCTTTGGCACCACTTCTCAATCATAATTGCCTCATGCTCCCTTTAGATTACTTCTTCATCTTTGGGATGTATCGGTTCTGTGCTTTCTGACTTACCCCCAGAAACACTAGCAATCACCCCTGATAATATCCCCTTCCAATCAATTTTGGCCAGCTCCTTTCTCATGCTTCAGTCATTCCCTTTACTCTACTATACCTCTAATATATATTTCGTTATCTTCTACCTTTCAAGCTGCAGAGTTCCTGCAGAGTTACCTCTAGGCTCCTAAACTCAATCCTACAATTGATCATATAATGATCTCTGGCTCCTAATGTTTCCTTTACCTTAAGCTCCCTAATCAAATCTGGTTCATTATGCAACTTCCTTTCCCGTACTGCATTTCTACTAGGGGTTCAACTAAAAGTTGCTCTAGAAGGCTTTGCAATAGACATTCTACAAATTCCCTTGCTAGGAATACAGCACCAACCTGATTTTTCCAAACTACCTGCATATCGAAGTCGCCCATGATTATCATAATGTTACCATTTTTACATACCTTTCTAATTTCCCATCATAACTTATATCCCACATCCTGACTACTGTTAGGAGGCCTGTATATACAGTATCTCCTATCAGAGTCTTTTTACCCTTGCTATTCCTTCATTCTACCCACATGGATTCTGAATCTTCTGATCCTGTCACCTCTTTCTAAGGATTTGATTTCATTTTTTACCAACAATACAACCCCACTTCCCCCACCTACTTGCCTGTCCTTACAAAACAATATGAACCCATGGATATTAAGCTCCCAACTATGATCTTCTTTCAGACACTATTCAGTGATCCCCACTGTGTCATTCCTGCCAATCTCTAATTGTGCTGGAAGATTAGCTGCCTTATTCTGTATACCGAGAGCATAAAATATAACACCTGCAGTCCTGTCTTCATTACCCTTCTAAATGTTGCCCCTCTGTTACACTTCAACTCAAACCACTGACCTTCCCCTCACTCTCACTACACAATGCATCTACTCGTGTACCCTCTACTCATCCTCCAACCAGTCATACTGGTTTCTATCCCCTGCCAAATTTAAACACTCTCTTTCAACACCTCCAGCAAACAAACTACAGATAACCCAGTCATCTTCTGCAGAAATCGAAGGCAGAGGATTTGGATTCTAGTTCACCCCATTGTTTCTTTTATGTTACTTGATGTTCCTGAACCATTCCTAAAAAGCCTGATGTGTAGTCCACATTTATACTGTCTTTTTACCACTTTGGTGCCTTTAGACATATTGAATTTTTTTTTCAGATACCTTTTACCACAAGCAGTCTAAAAGCTTCTAGAGACTGAGTTCTTGGGTACCTAAAATTAATGCTGTGGTCTGAAAGCTAAAACTAAATAACTTAGCCAGAATTGTCTAGTTTAAAACAACCCCCATTAAATAGCCCTTTGCCTTATACTGCACCTCTTCAGCAGCAAGCACAAGTGCTATGGGGACACCAAGTCTGCTATATAGACAGTGCTGTTCAGAAAGCTGTAATCTAACTTCAAACTGATTGCTATTTGCTGTTTGCAATAAGAAGTAGACTGGCTCCTGATTATGATCAGAAGCTCAACAAAGAATATTGGATGGAAGTTTAGTGTTTTCAAAAACATCTCTTTGAACTCTGGAAGTTTCAGCTGCCAGAGAAAGATGAGACTGGCAAAAAACCAAGGTGCTCTGTGCCCAAAGACAGCAAATATCCATCAGAGGTGGGTTCTGAAAATTACAGCATAGCTACTGAAATTTAATTATTTCTAAAGGATTAAGATTCCTACTTTAAGCTTTTGTTTTGATAAACCATTTCAAGCTGCCTCTTTGGGTGAGGTGAATCAGAAGAAAGTCTGAGAAAAGAGCATTTTTGCAAGTTACCCTGGGTAAGTTGGATGCAGTGAAAAACATTGTCAATAAAATTTGGAAGTACACCTGCTTTCCACAAAAAAAACTGTTGATTTTGAATGATACACAAAGAACCTGAATTATGTAATCTCATCCCTCCATTTATACACTATAATGTTCCCTGATCTCATTGTCTAATAGTCTGAGAGCTCAAATGAACCACTTTCTCAGAATGCTTTGAATGGTCAAATAAGAAAACAGATAGTTAGAAGAACACACACAAAATGCTGGTGGAACACAGCAGGCCAGGCAGCATCTATAGGGAGAAGTACTGTCAATGTTTCGGGCCGAGACCCTTCGTGAGTCCTGACAAAGGGTCTTGGCCCAAAATGTTGACAGTGCTTCTTATAGATGCTGCCTGGCCTGCTGTGTTCCACCAGCATTTTGTGTGTGTTGTTTGAATTTCCAGCATCTGCAGATTTCCTCGTGTTTGCTCTTTAGATGGTTAGAAGGTTGGAATCACAAGGATACACAACACACAGCTAAAGTACAATCCTATCAATCCACTGTAGAATGATATGTGGTGGAATAGATTGTGGCAACTTTGCACTCAACTGCTGCAAACCACAATCTTACTTCAATCAAGTTTATCTCCAATTGGTTAACGCCCCATTGAAGTGGAAACATTGTTAACTGCTAACAATATTAACATCGCACAGTCCGGTAACATATACAAGTTTCTTCCTGACTCTGAAGCACAGCTCCCCTGAGGCACACAGAATTTCTTGGCCATCTGCATGCACTTGGCCATACTTCAAGCCACTCATATCTCACTTGATTTCAGTTATTATGGATCATCTTATTGTTCTTGCCATACTCACCTGATTCCAGTTTGATGTCTCTCTATCAGTGATGATGGACTTCAGCATCAGCTAAGCTGAACTAAAGTAGCCTAGTTAGTGATGTAAAGTGGGCTAATCCTGGGCCTGATATGACTTTAATTCAACTTTGCAGGTTGGAATCTGTTTACTTATACACTATGTAATGTGATTATGATTCCACTGTTAAGCATTAGTCAATAGATGTAATTACATTTATTGTAATATTCAGAGTCTAAGTATCAAACTCATTCTGTCTCTTTCTTAAGTCAGCTTTTTTTTTACCTCTATTAATCTTTCTCTCTGAGACTCAAAAATTTTCCTTCAGAAAGCTTCTCATTTAACACACTTATTTATGAAAGTCTGGCTGTATTTTTTTGTGTGTCTTTATATACTTCATATTTAGAAGTGGGATTCACATTTAATTTTTTTTTTGATTTGTGTATCTGAACAAGTTTTCTAAATTTGTAAAGAATTCCCTTCATACTGTGATAATTTGAATGGAAGAAGAGCTGTAACAAGAATGCCAGGAAATTGATTAAGCAGATGGAGCAACAGTTAAACATAAGACGTAAGGCATAGGAGCAGATTTTTGCCAATCAGCCCATTGTGCCCAAACTGCCAACTTGTTAGCCAATGGTTATGAAACTTAGCCAATTTTTCAGCCTCTTTATCTACAAGGAGCATGCGGCAATCTGTCAATTTGCAGTGCGTTAATCAGATTGTCATTGCATAGACCAACCTGTTGGAGCCCAACAGTTGGAATGATATGTATCTGGGATTTGTTGCCATTACAGATTATAAATGTGTCATGATGAAAATACTTATGTACCCGTCAGAAATGGAAGGAAATTTCACACCATTCCTTTGCAATTGGTGCACAATCACACCAATACGATCATACCCAATTATCCTCAATTTCCATGCAATTGTCACAATATGCTACTTATGCAACAATCAAATATTCATAACCTTATCCTTTCAAGAAAATTAAAAATACGCATAGCTTCCACTCTTCAGAAATCTATCACGGCAGAAAAACTGTGCAACAACCAGAGCTGGTTATCACGCGTGCGGTAACGCATCTGATACGAGTGGTCAACCTACAAGGTGAGAGCAGCGGGGTCATAATGTTCACCATCTGGTGAGGCAGATTTGGGGGAAGCAAGGAAAGAAGAGGAGAAAGAAGAGCAGCATCATTGTTCGCAATGCAAGACGCAGGGCTGAATTAATGTCTCTGATTCGATTAAAGTGAGTTCAGCTGCATTGTGAGTCATCTAACCCCAGTCAGCAGTGATGTGCAACATTTTCAAATCATGACCTGCATTAATTCATTAAAATTTCCTGCATTACAATAATTACAGTTAATACATAGCATTTAAATTTCCATGTAAACATCTGTTTATTAGTATATGATCAATATTGGTTAACACAATAAAAAACAGTAAATACAATTAGGGTAGCCATGGTAATTTTCACAGTAATTATAAAGCATATAAAAATAGGTTTCAAGTATTCTGTTGCACAAACAGCTGCTATACAAACTAACACCTGGCTTTCTGTACCTTTCATATGGATGAACTTATTGGCACTTAAATACAGCAATGAGAAGTCCATGTATTCACAAACAAATTGGACTAATAATCATATAAAATCTGGTTACAGTCCTACTATCAGGCTAATCCTAAACAATGTGTAATTGCCTTTCTCGTCATCAAGGTATAAATCCACAATATGATATGTTCTCCACTGGGATTAAACTGCCAGTGATCAGCATGTGTGCGTAAGCTGGTGAGAACTGCTGATATATTATTGTCTGTTGAGTTAGGAGTTTGTTGCTGTCATCATTATGAGCTTTACTCTTTAATTTAAATAGAAAATTACAGCAATTTTTTGAAATGACTATTGTTAAGTGCTGATAGAGTGTTTTTTACTGTGAAAAAGCATTCCCTTGGAAAAGTATGTTTTAAAAAATCTTAAGGTGGAAAGGAATTTTTATATTTGGAGTAAGATTTGGTTGTGTTATATCAATTTCTCAGGTATGGTACAGGTATTTTTATTGATATCAGTATATTATTGTCGCATATAGCAAGATACAGTGAAAAGATGGTCTTGAATATGGATCAAATCATTGAAGGATAATGAGCTGAAATAAAGTAAGAAAAATGCAGAATGAAGTGCAGAAGCTATCAACAGACTGCCGTGCAGATAAATAATTAAGTGCAACATCACAAACAGGTGGATTATCAAGTCTATCTTATTGTACAAAACATCCATTCAAGAGTCTGATAATAGTAGGACAGAAACTGTCCTTGATCCTGGTAGTACAATCTTTCAGACTTTTGTATCCTCTACCCTATGGGAGAAAGGAGAAGAGAGAATGTCTAGGGTGAGTGGGGTCCTTGGTTATGTTGGGTGTTTTACTGAGGCAGAGAGTAGTGTAGACTGAAACATTCTGGATCAATTGAGAGAACGTGGCAAGTATGCTTACACCGATTGACTGCACAATGAATTGATTGGACCTCCTCAGAATGGAGCTCACTCTCTTTTCACACGGACTTTTGAGTGCACTTCTTTCCCCTTGGCGGGATCACTTTGTAGCACCCGAATGGTATGGTGCACAGCATGTACCATTACTAACATGATTCAGTAAAAACATTTAATCATACTACCCTGTTGTCGTTCTTGCTCCATACATACGTAGCATAGACAGATTTCAAAGAGTGTAGGCTGTGATGCACTGAGCTGCCTCCACAACTCCCTGCAGTTTCTTGCAGTCATGTATCGAGGAATTACCATACAAGCCAGTATGCATCAAGGCAGATGCTTTCCATGGTGCATCAATACAAAATGGTACGAGTCAGTGGGGATAAGCAGGATTTCTTCAGTCTCCTGAGGATGTAAAGGCATTGGTGAGCTTACTTCACCATGACATCAAAATAGTTGCATCAGGACAGTCTACAAGTAATATTCACATCTAGGTGCCTAAAGATACAACATAGTTGTTGTTCTAACCCTCTTATTGAATATATTACCATAGGAGTCAAAGAACATGTATGATGTATTCAGAAATCTTATATTTGTGAGATTTAGGATCTTGGTCCAGAGAAATCTTCTCTGGACCAACCTTACATCATTGTATTAGAATCGGCAAGGAATAGCTTTTCCCAGCAAATTATGGAACTGACAGTCAGCAGGGGCTACATTAGAACATAAATGGTCTGGTTAGAAAGTTTGCAGATTGCACCAGGATCAAGTTCAAGTCCAAGATTAACAGTCATTTAATCATGTGCATATGAATACAACCAAATAAAGCAGCGTGCCTCCAGCAACAAGATGCAAAGCGCAGTAGCAAAAATCATACACAGCACAAAGCACATATAATTACGATAGCCGAAAATATACAGTCACAAAAATGCTTATTCAAGTCCCTGAATGTTATGGCCTGCAGATTGATGGTAAGGTCGTTCTGGATGCTATGTTTCTGTAAGAACAAATACACAACAATTCCTCATCTTGTGCTGGGTCAGCTGCAGACAAGCATAATAAATATGGCATTAATATATACTGGATGGTAATTGGAGGTATATTGGACAGCATTTGGGGGCATAGTGGTCAGCAACTGGGGGAATAGTGGACAACAACAGGTGGCATAGTGGAAGATAATTTGGGGTGTAATGGACAGCGAGGAAGTCCAACAAATCTTGCAATGGGATCTTGAGCAGGTGGGAAAATAGCTAAAAAAAAATGGCAAATCAGATTTAATGCAGGCAAATGTGAACTGTTGCACTTCAGGAAGACAAACCAGGATAGGATTGTACAGTAAATGGTAGGACACTGGGGAGTGTAGTAGAACAAAGGGACCTGGGAATACAGATCCATAATTCCTTAGAAGATGAGTTACAGGTACATAGGGTCATAAAGAGAGCTTTGGCATATTGGCTTTCATGAATCAGATCAGTGTATACAGGAGTTGGAATATTATGCTGAAGTTGAATGAGATGTTGGCAAGGGCAAATTGTGTATAGCTCTGGTCACCTACCTACAGGAAAGAACTCAAGAAAATTGAAAGAGTACAAAGAAAATTTACAAGGATGTAGACAGAACTTGAGGTCCTGAGTTATAGGGAAAGGTTTCATAATTTAAGACTATTCCCTGAAGCATAGGATAATAAGGAGAGATTTGATAAAGGCATACAATATTATGAGATGTATAATTAGGATAAATGTAAACAAGCTTTTTTCACTGAAGTTGGCTGAGACTAGATCTAGCAGTTAAGGATGAAAAGTGTAATATTTAAAAGGGACGTAGGGGGCAGCTTTTCACTCAGAGGGTGATATGATTTTGGAATGAGCTGCCAACAGAAGTGATAGATGTACGTAAAATTGCAACATTTAAGAGAAGTTTGGATGAGTACATGGAGGAGTATGGAGAGTGATGATCGAGGTGCAGGTGGAGGGGAGAAGGCAAAATAATGGATCAGCATGGACTAGATGGGCCAAGTGGCTTGCTTCTGTGCTATATAACTCCATCACTTTATAACTTTAAAAAGGCTATCTATGATTACAACAAGATCTCGATAAATTAGGAAACTGATACAAAGAAAGGCAGATGTCATTTAACTCAACAAGTCCAAAGTGTTAAATTTTGGTAAATTAAACCAGGGCAAGAAAAATGAGAGAGCCCTGGAGAGTACATTAGAACAGAGACGCACAAGACCATAAGGCATAGGAGAAGAATTAGGCCATTTGGCCCATCTTGTCTTCTCAGTCAAGCCATTGTGTCTTACTTATTATCCTTCTCAACACCATTCTCCTGCCTTATCCCCATAAACTTAGCTGCCCTGACTAATCAAGAACCTATCAACTTCTGAAATAAATATACAAAATGATTTGGCCTTCCCAGCCATGTTTGCTAATAAATTCCACAGATTCACCACCTTCTGGCTAAAGAAATTCCTCCTCATCTTTGTTCTTAATGGATATTCCTCAATTCTGAGTTTGTGTCCTTTAGACCTATGCTTAGCCATTACAAGAAACATTCTCAAAATGCCGGAGGAACTCAGCAGGCCAGGCGGATTCAATTGAAAAAAAGTACAGTCGACATTTTGGGCCGAAATGTCGACTGTACTTTTTTCCATAGATGCTGCCTGGCCTGCTGAGTTCCTCCGGCATTTTGTGTGTATTGCTGGGATTTCCAGCATCTGCAGATATACTCTTGTTTGTGACAGGAAATATTCTCTCCACATCCTCTCTATCTATGCCTTTTAATATTTTATAGGTTTTGATGATATACCGCCCCCCCCCACCCTCCATTCTTGTGGACCTCATGCGGTCCTTCTTTTCCTAGGTTTTGGGGCCTAAAACTGCTCACAATACTCCAAGTCTGACCAATCCTTTATAAAGTCTCAGCATTATATCCTTGCTCTGATATTCTAGTCCTCTTAAAATGAATGCTACAATTTGCCTTCTTTATCACTGACTCAGCATGCAAATTAACCTTCAGGGAATCCTGCACAAGGACTCTCAAATCTTTTGGCACCTCTGATTTTATTCATTTCTCCACATTTAGAACATAGTCTGTGCCTTTATTCCTTCTAGCAAAGTACATGACCATACATTTCCCAACACTATATTCCATCTGCCACTTCTTTGCCCATTCTCCCAATCTGTCTAAATCCTTCCATAGACTCCCTACTTCCTCAACACTATCTGCTACTCAATTTATCTTTCTATCATCTGCAAACTTGGCCACAAGGCCATCAATTCTATCATCCAAATCACTGACATATAACATGAAAACAAGCAGTCCCAATACCAATCCAGCTGAATGCCATTATTTACTGGCAGCCAACCAGAATAGGCATCCTTTATTGCCATATTTTGCCTCCTACCAGTCAGCTAATCTTCCACCTATGCTAGTATGTTTCCTGTAATACGACATAACTCTTTTTCATTCCTAATATATCTGAAAATCTTCTAGTATCCTCTTTTACATTATTTTCTAGCATACCTTAATATTCCATATTTTCTCTCCTTATGGCTTTTAGTTGTCTTCTGTTGTTTTCTTAAAAGCTTCCCAATCCTCTAACTTTCCATGATTTTCTGCTGTTTTGTATGCCCTCTCTTTTGCGTTTATTCTGCCTTTGACTTCCCTTGTCAGCCATGATTACCACATGCTCTCTTTAGAAAAGTTCTTCATCTTTGGGATGATATCTATCCTGCATTTTCCAAATTGCCTCATGAAGCTCCAGTTATTGCTGTTCTGCCATCACCCCGATGGTGTTCCCTTCCAAGTTACTTGACTAGTTCCTCTCTCAAGCCTTTGTAATTTCACTTTCTCCATTGTAAATTGGATACATTTGACTTCATCTTCTTCTCTCAAGCGGAAGAGTAACATTACAAAAATATATGAAGACATGAGGGGCACACTTAATGTGAATGGTAAATAGTCTTTTCTTGAGGGTAGGGAAGTTTAAACTTAAAAAGCACAGATTTATGCTGAGAGCAGAAAGATTGATGGGTATGTCGGAATTAGAATCAGTTTATTCTCCTTTGTTAGGTGATGCAAAATTTGTTGTTTTGCATCAAAAGTAGCATGGAAAGATATACAATAACTACAAATTACAAATTAAGGTACAATATCAAAATAAATAATGAGTCTGTATATTCTTAGACCGTACAGTAATCTGGTGATATAGGGGAAGGGATTGTTCCTGTGTCATTCAGCATATGTTTCCTAGCTTCTCTACCTGTACCCTGATGCTGCTAATAGGAATAAAGGAAGCAACACACAAAATGCTGGAGGAACTCAGCAGGCCAGGCAGCGTCTATGAAAAAAGTACAACTTTTTTTGTTTTGGCAGGTGCTGAAACATTTGGCCAGAGGGTCTCATCCTGAGACGTTAACTGTACTTCCAGCATCTGCAGATTTTCTCATGCTTGTGATAGGAATAAGGCATGTCCTTGCCGGTGAAGGTCATTGATGATGGATGACACCTTCTTGAAGCAGCATCTCTTGACAATGTTCCCGATGGTGGGGAGGTGTAGATCTGGCTGAGAGGTGCCTGCATCTACAACCCTCTTAATGTTTGAATATCTGTGCATTGGAATAGAAAGCGGTAGAGTTTAGTATAATTACAAATTTTAAAACATTTACAACAAATGCCTTGGTGTTGTCACTAGAAGCTCTATTGTGATGGATTTTGCTGCAGTGTTATAGTATCTAATCAATCCCTGCATAATCGCAATAGCCTATGTGAAACGTGTCCATGGTGCTAGAACTTTTATGCTTTCTGTAAATGTTGTGAATGAACATAACAATTGAGAACCAGCATAGCAATCATGTCAATAGACTGTTAACCAGAAGGCAGGATGGTCAGTGTGGATGATGACATTGAATCCCGTCAAAACAGCTGGGAAATATGAACTCAAGTAAATAACAACATCCCGAATGAAAAGTAATTATCAATAATTGTAATCATTAGGCAACTCGAATGTTTGGGAAAAAGCATCTATTCTACCAATTTTCTTGTCAAAAAAATCTGTTGTTCCTTGCTGATCTGGCGTGTAGGTGACTCCTGCCAGATAACAAAATCATCTCAACAAATCTCTGAAATGCTACAGCAAGCCATTTGGGCAATAGGCAATTAGGACAATAAATACCGGCATAAATGCTGAATATAATTAAAGGAAAGATTGCTAGCAGGCTTTTCTTCCGAGGTACGAATGAACTTTATTGATCTTCATTGACCGGGTCAACTGCAGTGAGGTAAAAGAGTGATTTCACTCCATGCTAATCTAGCTTCTCTGAACTACCCTGCTCACCCAGCTACTGTACTTCACTCGTGTGTGGTTTATGGTTCAATGAATGAAAACCTGTCTTGCAACCTGAATCTTAAAATATGCACAGTGCCTTTCTCTTAACAGGTCTATAGGTTAGCTTACAGTGAAAAAGTGAAAGCAGAAGTAATTGAGTGGTAGCTGATAGCAGCTACTGTTTGACTTGAAAACCATGCAGGGTGAAATCAAACTAAGAATAGTGAGAAATTAATGTAGAAGGAGAAGAGCACATTGGCTGTTATTTTCTGATCTCTGAAAGACAATGCAATGTAACACTGGTGTCTCGGTCTCCGTGCTGTGAAATATGTTTCTGTGATTGTCAGAGGGTTAAGAGAAAAGAGCATTATTAAGACCGTGACTATAATCAGCACTGCTGCATTGTGTGCATTGTGAGCATAGTGGAACTGACAGCTGAGAATTTCATGGTGACCATTATCACTAGATTTTTGGGGTATAGCAGTCCACTGGAAGGAGAGGAACATAGAAGAAGAGGGAGACAAAATCATTCTATTTAGGTCTGACACTGGAGCTCCAAAGATCATATCGAAAAAGCTGCTGTCTTGGAATCTTATAAATTAGTTTCTAGCATTTCTTATTACCTACAACTACAGTTCAATTTCACTGTGTATCTGTTGGGCAAAATTAATTGAAAAATCTTTATATAATATCTACTGTTTCTGCAGGATTTATTGCACAGTGTGGATTTTCTTTATGTCTACATCATATATGTTGTAGCAGCACATTTAGACACAATCAAAAAACAGCCACTGAGCTGTTATCAGGAGTGACATGATAATGTATTTCAGAAAAGACGGAAGTTCCAAAACTACCAAAGTTAATAGCAAATATCCCACAGCTAATACTTCGCAAAGAAAAATGACAACTAAAATAGAATTGATGCATGTGTTTAGTCCACCTCTTCTCAGCTTTCCTTTTGCATTACTCCATCTAAACAGAAATCTGTGTGAACTCCAAAACAAGAAATAAATATTTGTAATGGTCTTAATATTGGAAGAAGCTAGATTTATTTAAGAAGTTGTGGAACAAAAGCATATTTGGTTCAGCTGGTAGTAGTACCTTTGTCAGATGAAGAATATCAAACAATGTTAAATTTAAGAGTGTCTTTACAACTCCAATTTTCTGCTTTATGACCCTAAAATGGGATGTACCTTTATTGACATAGAGCCTGATACATGGAGAGCATTACTGAAAGAACAAAAGAGAAAAACTGTAAGTGAAAACGCTTCTTTATAAATTTATACATTGCAAATGCCTCAAACTTGGTCTGATATGTGGCAGTGCCTGGTAATACAACAGGTAAGTGCGGAGCCATATATTATATTTCCAAGGCTGATTTAACTAATAGGAACATGTTGTGAATACGTCTTGCCCAACCAGGTACTTACTTCAAACAATTTTTCATATTCCTTTCAAGTCACAGTTGATTAGTGGCAAAGTTTTGAGCTGAGTCTGTTTGAATGAAATGCTTGTTCAAATTTTGTTTAGCCATGTTTCACTTGGCAATCCCCTGTTTTTTTTTGCATCTCACAAAGACTTTGAATTCCTTCCAGCTTAAATATAGTAAGCGATCATTATTGAATGTGACCAGAGAAATTAACCAATCATAGTAAAAAAGTCTATTGTTGCCAATCGCTTTAATAGGAGTTCATCTGGTAAAGACAGTCACAGAATTGAAAGTGCCAAAAATAATAAGCAATGTGCATAACTGAATAATAATTCCATTAGAAACAAACATATTTATTATGTGGTATTATTAGCAACAATGGCATTTGATTGAACTATTCAAAGACACCAATAAAAACTGCTTTTGACGTTGAGGGAACATTTGTTTGAGTATGTCAAGGGAAATCATTGATGAAAACTCTTAATTGGATGGAATCTTGTAGTAGCTAGAGGTCAATCATCTCAGCCACAGAATATCTCTGCAGCAGATGAATCCTACATCAGGAATCCCTCAAGGTTGAGGTTGATTCAGTAGTAAAGATGCTGTTAAGTCCAGAATCAAAAGGTTGAGCATGGTGTGACATATTTCAATGCAAGGAGTAATGAGGGAAGGAGGATGAGCTCAGAGCATTGATCAGCACATGGAACTATGACATTGTAGCGATTCATGAGACTTGGTTGCAGGAGGGGCAGGACTGGCAGCAGAAAATGGTTGGTGGTTCTGTTAATTGAAATGGATAGAGCAGGAGGGATTAAAGGGAGAGGGATAGAAATTACAGTGGTAAGAGAGAGGCCTTGGCCAAAGTAAATTGGAAGGAGATACTGGCAGGGATTGATAGCAGAGCAGCAATGACATGAGTTTCTGGGAGAAATGAGGAAGCTGCAGGATAGATATATTCAAAAACTGAAGAAATACTTAAATGGCAAAGTAGCATAACTGTGGCTGACAAGGGAAGTCAAGGCCAATGTAAAAACAAAAGAGAAGGCATAAAAACAGAGCAAAAATTAGTGAGAAGACAGAGGATTGGGAAGTTTTTAAAAACCTACAGAGAGCAACTACAAAAATCATTAGAAGGCAAAAGATGAAATATGAAAGCAAGTTAGCAAATAATATCAAAATAGATAGTAAAAGATTTTTCAAGTAGGTTAAAAATAAAATAAGAGATGAGAGTGGATATAGGACCACTAAAAAATGAGCCCAGAGAAATAATACCAGGGGCCAAATAGATGGCAGATAAACTAAATGAGTATTTTGCATCAGTCTTCACTGTGGAAGACACTAACAGTGCGCAAGATGTTAAAGTGCCAAGACAGAGTAGATGTGGAAAGGATGTTCCCCATGTTAGGGGAGACTAGGACAATAGAGCACAGCCATTTAAAACAGAGATGTGGAGAAACTTCTTTAGCAAGAGGGTGATGAATTTATTATCACAGGCAGCTGTGGAGGTCAGGTCATTGGGTATATTTAAGGCAGAGCTTGATAGGTTATTAATTGGACATGACATCAAAGGTTATGGGGAGTGAGGTTGAGGAGGGGGAGTAAAAGGATCAGCCTTGAATGAATGGCAGAGCAGACTTGATAGCCCTGATGACTTAATATTGCTCCTGTGTCTTATTGTCTTATGAAAATACTAGTCAGGGAAAATGTCACGGCATTGCGTAGATAGAACATACTGGAGAACTCGTCTACTGAAGTGACATAGGTGGAAATGAAAAATAAGAAAGGGGTGACCCTGTCAATAGAATTATATTATAGAACATGCAATTGGCAATGGGGTCAAAAGGAACAAGTTAGTAGAGAGAGTGCAGACTGTTGCGAGAAACATAAGCATGTGATAGGTGATTTTAACTTTCCACATATTGACAGGAACTCCCATACTGTAAAAGTGCTGGATGGGATAGACAGCTGTTTATTCGTTTCTATAGATGCTGTCTGACCTGCAGAGTTCCTCTAGCATTTTGTATGTGTTACTCTGGATTTCCAGTTTCTGGAGAATCTTTTGTTTTTATATTCCAAGCTAATCACTTCTAGCAGCTTGAAGAACAAAGGCAGCAAAAGCATCTGAACACCACCTGGAACTTCCTTTCAAGACATGCACTATGCTGATTTAGATGTGCCCCCCGCCTCTTCCCGATATCACAGTAACGGAAACTGCAAGCAGTTTCGAACTCCTGGGAGTGCACATCCCACACAAACTCGCATGGTCCCAGAACACATCCTATACAGACAAGAAAGTTCATCAATGCCTTTGCTTTCTGAGGAGGCTGAAGAGAGCTCTACTATACACATCAATACTCCTGTCATTCTACACTGCGCTGTAGAGGGCATCCTAACAAGCTGTGTTACTGTGCGGTATGGAAATAGCACAGTGGCAGAAAGGAAGGCTCTACAAAGGGTAGTCAAGGCTGCCCGGTGCATCACTGACACCAGCTTATCTGCCATCAATGATGTATATACAGAAAGGAGCTGAAAAAGGTTCATTAATATCCTGAAGGATCCCACCTAGCCTGATCATGGATTGTTTGTCCCATTCCCATCAGGGAGAAGGCTATGTAGAATCTATGCCAGGACCAATAGAGTCACAAACAGTTCTTCTTCCCAAGCAGAAAGGCTGGTCAACACCTCCACCCACTAACTCCAGGTCTACTTGCTTGTTTCCTGTCACTCATCTTGTGAACAGCCTAACGTCATTTTGTGGACCTACAATCAATGTATATAAGCTATCTTACATATTTAAAGTTATTATTTTATAAATGTATTATTGTGTTCTTTGTTTTAGTGTTTTTTTGTGCTGATTTGGATCCGGGGTAAGTATTATTTTGTTCTCTTTTACACCTGCGAACTTGAAACGACGTTAAACATTCTTTAGTATTACCATTCCTTCATCATCCCTGAGTCAAGGTCCATGAACACCTTGCCTCGCAGTGCTGTTTGTATATATGCACACCTGAATGTCTGTAGCAGTTCAAGAAAGCAGCGTGTCACCATGCCCTCAAGAGCTATAGGGATGAGAAATTAAATGTTGGCTTGGTCCACAAAGCGCAACCCTTCTTCGAATAACAAACAATTATGTCCATGGCACTGGGTCAGATTATGCTCCATTCAACACACTCTCCTTATACTTTCAGACTATATTGGCTCAGAGCAGAGAATGAGGCCACTTGTTTAAGTTCATGCTGGCTTTTAAAGTGTTTGCATCAGTCCCACTTCTTCACTAATCTTCCTAGAACTTGCTCTTATTTGTTTATCCATCAACTCTCTCCTGATTGTCCTATCCTGATAGGCAATTTGCTCTAGCCAAATATTCTATCAGCACATGTTTGGGATATAAAAGGAAACTACAGCACATGGGGAAAATGCCATAAGTTTACAAGTTGCAGCTCAGACAGCATCTATAGAAATAAATAAACATATGACTTTATGGACCAAAATCCTTCTTCAGGACTTATGAGTGTATACCTCAGATAAATACTATGTGGAGATTTGTGACATATATGATTATATGATATATATGTACAACATCTGAAATACATCTTATGGAAATGTTTGATGATGAACTTCAATAAAAAAATTACAAAAAAATCAGAATTTTCTGTGATCAGAAACTAAAACCTTTAATTTAAATGTTCATGAAAATGAAAGTAGAGTAGATAAGTAAAACAAATATAAATTAAAATAAAGAAAGTTGAAAAATGTTATATCATGTCAGCTTTCAAAAAGTTTAGTAATTCCATTGAAATGAATGTGCCTATTCAAGGTACAATATCTACTGTCTGCCGCACAGTTAGGACACCTTACCCAATGTGTACCAAATATCTTGGCACAGGAGGCTGCAGATGCTGCCTTACTCAGTGATGAATCTCCATTGCCTTCTGTACTTCCCAATACATAGGCATGGAAATCAAGAACCTGTTTACATCTGCAATGCAGACAGCCACCAATTCTCTATTGAGCTCTTTGCTTGCCATCAGCATTATGCAGCCCATTAACTTTTATATACAGTACATAAGTGTAAATTTTTTCAGCAAAATACAAGTAAGAAAATATTGTTTTTTTTTTATCAATAATGCAGTTGAGTTGTCTTGTCAATCAGTTTATCTACATGTTCCTTCACACAATATTACAAGACAGGAAGAAACAAAGGCCAAAATCATTAATCACTACCACTATGATTGTATGGCTAAGCACAGCTCCAAAGCCATGCACAGGTTTGCAAATGATGTGGGCTGAATTAAAGGTGGTGATGAATCAGCAAACAGGAGGGAGATTGAAAATTTGGCTGAGTGATGTCATTACAACGACCTCTCACTCAATGTCAACAAGACCAAGGAACTGATTACAGACTTCAGGAGAGGTAAACCAGAGGTTCATGAGGTGGTCTGCATCCGAGGATCAGAGGTGGAGAAGGTTGGCAACTTTCAATTCTTGGTTGCTACTATTTCAGAGGGACTGTCCATGATTTGGCAAGACGTTGAAAACTTTGACAGACTTCTATAGATGTGTAGTTGAGAATGTAGTGACTGGCTGCATTATGGCCTGGTATGACAACACCAATGCCTTTGAATGGAAAATCCTACAAAAGGTAATGGATTCAGTCCATTACATCATAGGTAAAGCCCTCCCATCCATTGAGCACATCTACATAAAATGCTGTCATAGCAAGGCAGCAACCATCATCAGAGATCCCCACCACCGAGGTCCTGCTCCCTTCTTACTACTTTTATCTGGTAGAAAGTACAAGAACCTCAGGACTCAACCACCAGCTTCAAGAACAGTCACTATCCCTCAACCACCAGGCTCTTGAATAAAAAGGGATAAATTACATCCATCATTGAAATGTTCTCACAACCAATCATCTCACTTTAAGGACTCTTTATCTCATTATCTCACGTTCTCATTATTTATTGCTATTTGTTTATATTTGCATTTGCACATTTTGTTGTCTTCTGCACTCTGGTTGATCTTTCATTGATCCTGGTATAGTTACTATTCTATAGACTTGTTGAGTATGCCCACAAGAAAATTAATTTCTGTTTTGTATATGGGTGACACATACGTACTTTGATAATAAAATTTCTATTGAAGTTTGAACTATTCATTTCATTGCTATATATTTTAAAATGCACTTTGGACAGAACAAAATGTGATAATGACCGTCTGTTTGCAGATGTGTGTCACTCTATAGATAAACTCAACATAAGAATCTCAACGGTTGTCCTTTGTGTTTTGAGCTGGTAGTTTTACAGAAATGACAAGATCTACCTTATTGTAAAATAAATTGCTATTGAAACTGCAAGAACAGAGACCTAATACCTACCCTAAAACTGTTCAACAATAGCACTTGATTGAAATCTTAAAGAATAATAATGAAAGTAATTGATTACTCTGAAGCAACTCAGGTGCAATGATGAAATAACGATGCAATTGGATTATAAATTTTTGAGGAAGAATCTTTTTTGACAAACTTCTTTAAATTTTTAGTGTTTTTGATGGTAAGATAGCTCTACATTCAGCCAGTTCCTAGAGGTTTTCTTTGCATATATAGTTTGGTATTGCTCTTTGCATAAGTAAAAGTGTTTCACTAGAATTCAAGAGTGTTTGCATGAAACATAAATCAATCCTCAGTAGCTTCTGCATGGAATTCATGAGAAGAAACTCTCATCATGGCCTTCAGTTTAAGATGGGGCTGGTGATGCCTAGTGGCTGCTTAACTGTTGCAAGCAAAACACACTAAATACTTTTAATAATAGCACTTTTTCTAGTGAAATTTATGGTAAATTTCTGAGAATACCATGTTCTTTCAATCAAGATAGCTGCTGTATACAATGCTCCTTCAGTTGGCATCTTCTGGATAGATTGTGAAACCATGTATTTCACTTCTTCGTGTCTTTACATTCATTTTTTACCTTGGATGTGATTCTGGAACTGTTGGAGCCTGTAGTTGGTTGTGTGGAGACAGGTTGGGTGTTTCAGCTCTCAGCAGTCTTCAAGAGGATTCTGGAAGACAGAGGCAGTGTGCACAAACCTTATGGTGACTGCAGACTGCAGGACGGTGCACAAGCCAGTGTTCAACTCCATTTCACTGATTAAAGCTTCCATTGTTCATAGATTAAAGCGAGGGGGGAGAGTGAATCATTCAGGCGAATGCGGAAGATGAGCACCGGCTGCCTGTCTTTTGATTGCTCTGCTACCGGTGAGAGGAGAGCCTGCCACTGTACTCAAAGAACGTTACGCAGCTTACCTGCATTTTTGGATACAGACTTGAACGATAGACTTTTTCAGTTGTTTTATATTCTGTGTTTTTTTGCCTGATGTTTATTGTTTTTTTTGTATGGGGAGAGGGATTTGGTGGTTGATGATCTTGCTGCCTTTCTTTTCTCTCTTGGTTTCATGGCTACCTGGTGAAAAAGAATTTTGGAATTGTATACATTGATAAATGAACCTTTCAACCATTGAAACAATCACCACAAGCAATGGAGAGGCACGGCAGAGTCAAGGGTCAAAGCGAGTGAAGGCAGGGCGAAGTCAAGGTGAGGTTGAGGCAGATTCCAGGTGAATGGAGATGAGAATCTAACCACCAGGTCGATTTGAAAAGGTTAGATACGGCTCAAAATGTGTCAGCGAGGTCAAGGCCCAGAGTGTATCAAAGGGCAAGGCCTTGGCCCTTGAGTAAGGAACAACCGAATCTTTGGACAATTTAAATTCTGGGCCGGATTGAAAAGGCAGAGTGTCCGGATCAGAGTGGGGAAGGCGCAGTTGTGCTTGCTGTTCTACGATATTTACTCAATTCTGCGCTGAACTGAAGGGACGCTGTTGGCTTGCTGCAGCTGCTCTGGGCTTTGTGTCAATGGACTCACTTTTGTTCTAAATGCTATTTGCTTATTTTTCTTGTTGGCACAACTTGTGTTTTTTTTCCTTTCCCTGCACATTGGGAGTTTGACCGTGTTCTTTTTTTATGGGTCCTTTTGGGTTTCTTTGTTTTGTACTGTCTGTAAGGAGACGGTCCTCAAAGTTGTATAATATATACATTCTTAGATAATAAATGTACTTTAAACTTCGATCTTGGTAAAATAATAATAAAGAAGTTCTTTTGATAATGCATTTGTTTTGCTTTGTTTGTTCTAGGTAAGGACGGGGGGAATAATGTGAACAATTTGATGGCTCCTGAGTGCGTATACAAGGGGTGATTGATAAGAACGTGGCCTAAGGTAGAAAGACTCAATTTTAGAAAACCTGGCACATTTATTTTTCAACATAGTCCCCTCCTACATTTACACACTTAGTCCAGCGGTCGTGGAGCATACGGATCCCTTCTTTGTAGAAGTTGACGTCTTGGACTTCCAGAAGTGGTCCACAGCAGTGGCAATTGATAAATTTGGCCTAAGGTAGAAGGAGATGAGTTATTAACTTCAAACCTTCTGCATAATCACTCAAAGAGTTGAAATGCACGTGCATGTAACGAGAGCTGTATAACTTGTCTCCTTCTGTTTGGCTGAACAGCGTTGTGAGACGGCAGTATGATTGAACAATTTTGATGATAGTGACCTTCACCTTCATAATCAGGGCTGTACTGGGTCAGATGAACAGTTAGAACTCTGCAGCCATTCATCATGACTGGATATATTTCTCCTCAGAGCGGCCGCCTTTAGGACAAATCACATATTTATTTTAACATTGAAAACTCCATTGGGACTGGCCAATGGAATTAATCCCCTCTGTACCACCTTTAGAGTCCTTGACATTGCACTGTTGCTAATACCTGCCCTGGAACTCTGGTTTATGTAGCATACCTAATGGAGCCAACACAGAGGCACCCAATATCATCATCATCAGACACAACCATCACAAGATTCCCCGAAGAAATCATTGATCTTCTTTGATGTATTGCGGAAGAAGAAAGTACATGAATTTCTTGGTACATGTTAATCTAGATTTAAACTCTTATTCTTTTTTGTGTAAAAACTAGTCAATTATAATAATAAAAATACAACTCTGAATTTAACAAGGTCAAGTTGCATCTGCTTCTGTTTCTGATCTGACCATGGAGTCTAAAGTCTTTGACAATCTGTGTGCAGGGATTATATTGCTTGGTAAGGGTGATTCACAATTACTCAGTAAATTTGAATGTTAGTGGAGCACATGCGTATGTTACTTTTTAAAGGAGGTCCTAGATATAACGATATATCTGCTTTCTTGAGTGGAGTACTTCTGGGGTGCCTAGAAGTGACTTGAGTAGCAGCAGAACTCTCAATGGATATAAGAACATCAGAAATAGGAGCAGGAGTAGGCCTTCTGGCCCATCGAGCCTGCTCCGCCATTCAATAAGATCATGGCTGATCTGTCCGTAAACTCAGCTCCATCTACTTGTCTTTTCCCCATAACCCTTAATTCCCCTACTATGTAAAAATCTATCTAACTGTATCGTAAATATATTTAGTGAAATAGCCTCAACTGCTTCCCTGGGCAGAGAATTCCACAGATTCACCACTCGCTGGGAAAAAATTTCTCCTCATCGCCATCCTAATTCTCCCCTGAATCTTGAGGCAATGTCCCCCAGTTCTAGTCTCATCTACCAATGGAAACAACTTTCCTACTTCTATCTTATCTATCCCTTTCAAAATTTTGTATGTTTCTATAAGATCCCTTCTTATTCTTCTGAAGTACAGAGAGTATAGTCCCAGGCGACTCAATCTCTCCTCATTGGTTAACCCCTTCATCCCTGGCATCAACCCGGTGAACCTCCTCTGCACTGCCTCCAAAGCCAGAATATCCTTCCAGTATATTATCTACCACCCCATGAGCTTCTGCGTCTGACTCATTGTCCTCTGCAAATTCCACCATCTCCAATGGGATACTTCCACTAAACATATTTTACCTAACACCTCCTCATCTTCCGCATGCATCTCTCCCGACATGATTCCCCTTTCCATTCATCCTTCCCCACTAATTTACCTCCTGGCATTTATCCCTTCAAGTGGGCAAGGTGCTACACCTGCCCATTCACCTTCTCCCTCATTCCATTCAGGGCCCCAGACAGTATGATTAAATATTTCCGTTTCAGCCTGATGCAGCTAAAAAATACAACTGCTTCCAAGGTCAGTACAGTCAACAAAGATGTCTCAATGTGATTAAATGAACTATCTCTTCTTAAAACTGACAGAGAAATACTGATTGCGGACAGGTCAGTCAACGTATGATTTCACAGAGGAAGCATGAGTGTAGATCTGGGATACAAGGGCGTTTAAGGAAAAGGGGTTTTAAACTCCTAATACTGACTATCTTGCTGGCAAAAGTGCAGTCTCTATTGAAAAAAATCGATGATCTCAGAGCTAGGGTGTTGAATCAGAGGGACATTAAGACCGTGTATGTCCTTTGTTTCATGGAATCTTGGTTAACCCCTTCTGTACCTGATGCAGTGACTCAGATTACTATACACGGTCATGATAGATCTATAGAGCCACTCAAAGCAGAGGTAGAGGAGTATGCCTTATGATCAGCTCTTCTTGATGCACAGATACAGTGGTCAGTACTGTCAGTGCTGTTCCAGTTCTGCTCACCAGACCTGGAATATCGAACAGTTAAGTGCCATCCTTTTTACCTACCGCTGGAGATTTCTGGGATAATTTTGGTTGCAGTATACATTCCAGCTCTGACCAATGTTAATCAGGCTTTAGATGATCTGAGCAATAGGATCAACATGCACAAAAGTGTGTACCCTAATGCCTTCACCATTGTTTTGGGGGATTTTAACCAATACAGTCTGAAAAATCACTAAGCAATTACCATCAACAGATCATTTGCAATACCAAAGGAAACAACACACTGGACCATTGTTACACCACCATCAAGAATGCCTACTATGCTATTCCATGCCCTCACTTCGGGAAATCTGATCACTTGGCTGTACTTCTACTCCCTGAGTATAGGCAGAGACTGAAGACTGCAGCACCAGTAGTGAGGACCAAGAAGGTATGGACAAGGGAAGCACAGGAACACTTATAGGACTGCTTTGAATTGGTGGACTGGAGTGTATTCATGGATTCATCTTGGAATCTGGATGAGTATGCTGCAATTGTTACCAACTTCATTAAAACCTGTGTAGATGAATGTGTGCCTACAAAGCTTTATTGCATATTCCCAAACCCAAATCTGTGGATGAACCAGATGGTACATCATCTGGAAAAGGATAGGTCTGAGGCATTCAAGTCTGGCGACTAGGCCTGTACCAGGAAACCCGGTATGATCCGTGAAGGGCGATTCCAAGGACGAAGAGACAATTGCAAACGAGGTTGGAGGCAACATCGGATGTACGACAGATCTGTCAGGGTTTGCAAGGCATTACTTCCTACAAAGCAAAACCCAATAGCATGAATGGCAGCGATGCTACAGCAGCAGATGAACTTATTGCCTTCAATGCCCACTTTGAATGGGAGAATATAACTGGAGCTGTGAAGATCCCTGCTGCACATGATGACGCTGTGATCTCTCCCTCAGAGGCTAATGTTAGGCTGTCTTTAAAGAGAGTGAACCCTCACAAGGCAGAAGTTCCTGATGGTGTACCTGGTAAGGCTCTGGAAACCTGTGCCAGCCAACTGGCGAGAGTATTCAAAGACATTTTCAACCCCACTGCTATGGGCAGAAGTTCCCACTTGCTTCAAAAGACAACAATTATACCATTGTCCAAGAAGAATAATGTGAGCTGTCTTAATGATTATCGTCCAGTAGCACTCACATCTACTGTGATCAAATGCTTTGAGAGATTGGTCATTACTAGACTGAACTCCTGCCTTAACAATGACCTGGACCCATTGCAATTTGCCTACTACCACAACAGGTCAATGGCAGATGCAATCTCAATGGCTCTTCACACAGATTTATGACCTAGACCACCTGGACAACACAAACACCAATGTCAGGATGTTGTTCATCAATTGTAGCTCAGCTTTTAATATCATCATTTCTACAATCCTGATTGAGAAGCTACAGAATCTGGGCCTCTGTATCTCCCTTTGCAATTGGATCCTCGACTTCCTAACTGGAAGACCACTATCTGGTGCAGATTGGTGATAAGATCTCCTCCTTGCTGACTATCATCTCTCGCGCATATCACAGGTGTGTGCATAGGCCGCTGCTCTACTCTTTCTATACCCATGACTGTGTGGCTAGGCATAGCTCAAACACCATCTATATATTTGCTGATGATATAGTCATTGCTGGTAATATCTCAGATAGAGATGAGAAGATGTACAGGAGCGATATATGCCAAATAATGGAATGGTGCCGCAGCAACAACCTGACACTCAAAGCCAGTAAGGTGAACGAGCTGATTGTGGATTTCAGGAAAGGTAAGATGAAGGAACACATACCAATTCTCACAGAGGGATCAGAAGTGGAGAGAGTGAGCAGTGTTAAGTTCCTGGGTGTCAAGATTGACCTAACCTAGTCCCAACATATCGGTGCAGTTATAAAGATGGCAAAATAGCGGCTATAGTTCATTAGGAGTTTGAAGTGATTTGGTGTGTCAACAAATGCACTCAAAAACTTCTACTAATGTACCATGGAGAGCATTCTAACAGGTTGCATCACTGTCTGGTATGGAGGGGCTACTGCACAGGACCGAAAGAAGCTGCAGAGGGTTGTAAATATAGTCGGCTCCATTTTGGGTACTAACCTACAAAGCACCCAGGACATCCTCAAAGAGTGGTGTCTCAGAAAGGTAGCATCCATTATTAAAGACCTCCAGCAAACAGAGCATGCCCTTTTCTCACTGTTACCATCAGGTAGGAGGTACAGAAATCTGAAGGCACACACTCAGTGATTCAGGAACAGCTTCTTCCTCTCTGCCATCCAATTCTAAATGGCCATTGAACCCTTGAACACTACGACTCTTTTTAAGTATATATTTTTTCTGCTTTTTGCCTGATTTTAAATCTATTCAATATACGTAATTGATTTACTTATTTATTTGTTATTCTTTTCTTCTATTGCATTGAACTGCTGCTGCTAAGTGAACAAATTTCATGACACATGCTGGTGATAACCAACCTGATTCTGATAGTGATGCCTTTTGTTTTGAATGGTTTTGATTTAATTTTCCTTTGTTGTGGTGCATAATGGAATTTAGTTTGTTTTACCATATTAATACTCATATGCAGACCTTTCCAGGCAGATTGTCTTGAAGCTGAGGTAGATCCTTGAATGCCCTGGGACACATATTCAGTGATGTAACCTGGGGTCATCATGTGTTTTGGGTCTTTTAACATCAAACATTCTCGCCCAGCCAACCCAACCAGGGTTGATCAGGCCCGGGCTCGTGTCCCAGCAGCATTGGTCTACGGGTCACACCTCTTGTTCCATAGTCACCTGTAAGATCGCTTAGGGGCCTCTGTAATAACCTTGATGGCTCTTTTCAAATCAAGGCTTAGATTTGTTGCTGCATTAGGAACTCCTGTATAATCAGGCTTTATATCGTATTTGCTTACAATGTTCTATTCACCTTTATACATCATGGTGAGAAGAAGATAGCGAAAAGGATCTTGGCGATTGTAGGGATAACTTGCAGCAGACTGAAACGTTTCAGCAAGTAGATATTAAGAAAGGGGATGTGCTGGAGCTTTTGGAAAGCATCAAGTTGGATAAGTCACAGGGACTGGATGAGATGTACCCCAGGTTACTGTGGGGGGTGAGGGAGGAGATTGTTGAGTCTCTGGCGATGATCTTTGCATTATCAATGGGGAAAGGAGAGGTTCCGGAAGATTGGAGGGTTGCAGATGTTATTCCATTATTGAAGAAAGGGAGTAAAGATAGCCCAGGAAATTATAGACCAGTGAGTCTTACTTCAGTGGTTAGTAACTTGATGGAGAAGATCCTGAGAGGCAGGATTTATGAATATTCGGAGAGGTATAATATGATTAGGAATAGTCAGCATGGCTTTGTGAAAGGCAGGTTGTGCCTTACAAGCCTGATTCAATTTTTTGAGGATGTGATTAAACACATTGATTGAGGTAGAGCAGTAGACATAGTGTATATAGATTTCAGCAAGGCATTTGATAAGGTACCCCATGCAAGGCTTATTGAGAAAGTAAGGAGGCATGGGATTCAAGGGGACACTGCTTTGTGGATCCAGAACTGGCTTGACCACAGAAGGCAAAGTGTGGTTGTAGACGGGTCATAATCTGCATGGTGGTCGGTGACCAGTGGTGTGCCTCAGGGATCTGTTCTGGGACCCCTGCTCTTCGTGATTTTTTTAAGTGACCTGGATGAAGAAATGGAAGGATGGGTTAGTAAATTTGCTGGTAACACAAAGGTTGGGGGTGTTGTGGATTGTGTGAAGGGCTGCCAGATGTTACAGTTGGACATTGATAGGATGCAAAACTGGGCTGAGAAGTGGCAAATGCAGTTCAACTCAGATATGTGTGAGGTGGTTCATGTTGTTAGGTCAAACATGATGGCAGAATATAGTATTAATGGTAAGACTCTAGGCAGAGTGGAGGATCAGAGGGATCTTGGAGTCCATGTCCATTGAACACTCAAAGCTGCTGCGTAGGTTGACTCTGTGGTTAAGAAAGCATACGATGCATTGGCCATCATCAGTTGTGGGATTGAGTTTAAGAGCCAAGAGGTAATGTTGCAGCAATAAGGACCCTAGTCAGACCCCACTTGGAGTACTGTGCTCAGTTCTGGTTGCCTCACTACAGGAAGGATGTGGAAACCATAGAAAAGGTGCAGAGGAGATTTAGAAGGATGTTGCCTGGATTGGGGAGCATGCCTGATGAGAATAGGTTGAGTGAACTTGGCCTGTTTTTCTTGGACCAATGGAGGATGAGAGGTGACCCGATAGAGGTGTATAAGATGTTGAGAGGCATCGATCATGTGGATATTCAGAAGCTTTTTCCCAGGGCTGGAATGGCGAGCACGGGAGTGCAGTTTTAAGGTGCTTGAAAGTATGTACAGAGGAGATGTCAGGGGTAAGTATTTTATGCAGAGAGTTGGAGTGCGTGGAATGGGCTGCGGGCAACAGTGGTAGAGGCGGATACGACTGAGTCATTTACAAGACTCCTGGACACATACATGGAGCTCGTACAAATAGAGAGCTTTGGGTAACCATAGGTAACTTCTAGGGTAAGGACATGTTCGGCACAGCTTTGTGGGCTGAAGGGCTTGTATTGTGCTGCAGGTTTTCTATGTTTCTATGTTTCTAAGACTATAAGAACAGTCACAGCTGAAAAGAAATCATCTTGAACTTCTAACTCATAGATGTTCCCACCGCTGCCTGTAGAAGTTTGTCTCTCCTTTCTCAAATTGCTCTGGTGTCCTCTCACAGTCCAGAGATGTATTGGTTGATGGTTGATCGGTTATTGTAACTTTTCTCTTGATTAGGCTAGGATTAAATTAGTGGACTGCTGAGCAGCATAACTCAAAGGGTCAGAGGTGACTCAATGTATCACAATAAATAAAATAAATGTAGTCTGACCTGCTGAGTATTTTCAGTACTTTCCATATTCATTTTTATTTGGCAACATTGATAGTCCAAGAGGAGAAGTGAATAGGTTTATGAAGCATCTTCAAAATGGCTGGAGTTAAGCTTCAGACCAATTGTTCTAAATTTGATGATTTAATACAGGTTAAAAATAATAGGTAACAATGCAAACTAGTTCAACAAAGTAAAAGGCAACTTGGAGGGGCCAGGAACAATTTATTTCCAGTTTCCACATACTACTTTTGGAGCAGAATTCTTGATGTCAACAATAGATGTCAAAAACTGACAATATTTCTCATCGCTCGCAGGCACCTGTCATCTTGATGATTTTGCCATTTGAAAAAAATAGTTAAGTGCCACAAGGATAAATGTTTTCATAATGGCACATACGCTGCATCCTGCCTTCACTGTAAATTCCAGAAGATGACAAATACTCGCTTAAAACATATTGTGAGGCTTTGTCTGAGGAACAACACATTTCATGCTGCAAGTCCATCATCATCTCCTGGTGAGAGATTCTTTGATGAAAAGATCTCTGTCAACACAACATTTGGCTCCAAACAAGATGTGTTCTCTTATGGCTCCAATCATTCGATTTTCAGTTCTAAGTATTATATCTCAGTGGAAGATATAATGCTTGTCAATTTCACTTTAAAAAGTCAATTCTCGTTGTACATCCCACCTGCATTTTTTTTTCAAAATGATATTTCTTTCAATCATCAAAATTGGACTTCAGTTCAGCTCTGTGCACAATATCATTATCAGTGTGGGTGGATTTTCCATCTCTGCAGCCATGATGAGGGAACTGACTCTTTGGGATCAAAGGTCAGATCACTGCGATCGTTCAAGTAATGCTTGCATACTTCATGGCTGCTCAATATCTTTCTTTAGGCACCAGGAAACGAGAAATTTTGAGGTAGTTAAAATGTATTACATTCTGTCTTGTTCCTCCTGACCATCTCAAGTCATTTGAACAAGTCCAGTTAACTAAGGCCCAATGTTGTTTATTGGACACTTATACAAATTTCCTGAGGCACCACTTCACAGAATAATAGTATTGTCCAGGACAGAAACAAGCTTTTCAGTGTACTTTTCCTATGCCAACCTTGATGCTTATTTATTTTAATTACTTTTCCCTGTATTGGTCCCATATCCCTCTACATCTAAATACCTGTCCAAATAATCTTAATAATACTGTTATTGTATCTGCCTCTACCACTTTCTTCTATGGTTAGTACAAATAAACACCTCCCTCTTTGTCACAGAGTGCAGAGTCATAGAATTTTTCAGCACAGAAACAGACCTTTTGCCGCAGCTCATCTATACCAACCAAGTTGCCTGCCTGAGTACATCCTGTTTACCTCAGGATGGCCCTTAAAGTTACCACTGGGACCCTACAGTCCTTTAAATTTTGTATTCAGTTGTTTCAATCTGACCACTAAATCCTAAAGGTTGCCTCAGGGCATGGACCGGAGACACCTGGCATTAACATTTATGATGTCATGCAGATAGGGATTCTTCAGCAGATTGAGCCTGATTTTTCTTTTCAACCTCAGTCTCCTGTCTTCCTCCATAATCCTGAGGGCCTATACAAATCAAAGATTTTTCAGTTTCCGCCTTAAGTACAACCAATGACATGGCCACCACAGTCCCTGTAGCAAGGAGTACCACAGATTTACCAGCACCAAGTTGAAGAAATTCCTGATCATGTCAGTTTTAAAGGGACATCCCTATATTTTGAGGCTGTGTCCTCAGATCTTAGACTTTTCTACTAATGGAAGCATCCTCTCCATGTCCACTGTATCATATTATTCAGTATTCAAACCTTATAGTATTCCATTATTTAAATTCAATCTTCAGGAATTCTCATACAAAGAAGGAGGTAATTTTCCCCATCAAGTCTATGTTGCTTCTCAGACTAATTCTACCATTTATTTTCTCATAACCGCATCTCTTACACAACACCAACAAATCCTTTGATATTCTTATCATCAATCTATTCCAAGTAACTAACGAACATGTCCATGTGATATGGGAATGAACTGGGGCACCAGGAGGTGAGAAAACTCACAAGTGCGTGGCAATAACATGACAGCTCCTCACGGACAGTATCCGAAGTCGGGATCAAATCAAGGTCATTGCAGCTCTACCATCAGCAGCATCACTGTGCCATCTATTGCCGTGTAAGATGGGATGTTGGATTTTAAATTGGTCAGCTAGCTGTGGGTCTTGTTTCACTACTTGCAGCAGACTGCTAGTGTGAACTTGCTTTCTCATAATAGACATGGCCAGAAAGCTCAAACGGGCGAGGAAGTTTGTCCTTCAGTCGGACAATGACCCAGAGCACACTGCCAGAGCAACAATGGAGTGGTTTCAAATGAAGAAAATTGATGTCCCTGAGTGGCCCAGTCAGAGTCCTGGCCTTAACCTGATCAGACTTCTCTGGCAAGACCTCAAGATTGCTGTTCACTACTGCACCCCAACTAACCTAGCACAGTTTGAGTAATTTTGTAAGGAGGAATGGGCAAATCTTGCTCCATCACTTTGTGCAAAGCTAATAATGACTAACCCAGAAAGGCTACTGGCTATAATCACTGTGAGAGGTGGTTCAACTAAGTACTGAGCAAATGGGAATTAATGCATTTGAACTGCAGACTTTTCCATTGTTGATTTTTTTTAGGTTGTTATGCTTTGCAATTTTCCCTATTTTTTGGGCTCTACTGTGAAAAAGGAGCAAGTGATTCACAAATAAAAGTTCTCAGTTAAATTGATCAAAATTCCTGGGTGTGATACTCATTCGTGTGAACAAAGTGCTGGGGAACTGAATGCTTTTACAAGGCTCTGTACCATCCATGTAGATCATTTTATTAAAACAGGGCATTGAAGTAGGACAGGGTAAATTAATAACAAAATGCAAATAACATGTTGCCGTCACAGGGAGTACAGTGCAGGTAGACAGTAAGGCCATATTGAGTAAGATATTAAATCAAGAGTCCATTTTATCATAAGACCATAAGACATAGGAGACCTTGGGGGCAGACTGCTCAAATATCCAGTTGTAAAGGGAAGTATTGAGATCCATTTCTGGGAGTTTGGAGATGAACTTGCTTGGAGTTATAGTATTGAATACAGCACTACTTAGTTGATCAGGAAGCCCATTAAATGGTGAATAAATATAGACCAGATCACCAGGGAGAAGTCTCCTGTTTTTCTCTGGGATAGTGCCATGGATCCTTTTTGTATCTACTTGGTAAGACATAATAGCCCTTAGTTCTTAATGACATTTAATGAAATGACACTGTGACAATGCAGACACTTCATTTATTAGTACAAAGGTATTAGCAAAAGCCCTGAGCTCTAGAGAGAACCAAGTTCACTAGTGCTGACTGAGTCACGGGAGGATTAGCCCAGAGATGATTACAGTATCTTGTATAATCAAATGCACACTTGAAGAGCTCAATCTTTATGGCAAGTGCAAAAAATGTGATTCTTTGCATGTTTATATTGTATATTTGAATCATAAATATACTTTGGCCATAGTTAATCATGTTGATTTTCTTTTATGGCAATTCTATCTCCAGATTCTTTCATTTTAAAAAAAAAATTCTGTTGTATAGATCATAGAACATAAAACATTATAGCATAAATCAGCCTGTGATGCTGTGCAAGTCATGATGCCAATTTGTCTTTGTCTTTTGTGTCATTCATATTCCTCTAAGTCCTCAAATTCACGTCTATTTCAAAGGTTCTTAAACACCATCAGACTGTCCACTACTGTTCCTGGCAACCTAATCTGGGTGCCCACCATTCTCTGTGTAAAAAAAAAAATCATGCCTCTAACATGGCCTTTTGTATTTTCTGCTTAAAGCTTAAAAACATGACCTTTGGTGTTTGACATTTTCATTTTGAGTATAAGATTATGGCTGTTGACCTATCTGTGTCTCTCATTGTTTTAAAAACCATTATTAGTGTTCCCTCAGCCTCCAATTTTCCAGGGAGAATATAGCAAGTTTATCTAACCTGTCCTTCCAGTTCGTACTTTCTAATCCTGGCCGTTCTTTGGTAAACCCCTTCAGCACTCATTCCAGCTTGTGTATCTTTATTAAAATGGGGCAACAAGAGTTGCAAACATTACTTCAAGTGTAGTCTGACTAAAGTTTTACGTAACTTCAGAATCACTACTCATGTACTGAACACCTCTACTAATTAAGGCAAGCATACCATATGCCTTCTTTACCAAATTATCCACTTATAAAACCTCTTTCAGTTAAACAAGAGCTGGAGCTCAAGATCCTTCTGTACCTCAGTGCTATTGAGGGGTCTACCACTGACTGTATATCTTCTTTTATTTGATCTCCCAAACTGCAACAACACACACTTCTCAGATTAAACTCAATTGGAAATGATGTATTTCTCAGTATATCCTTTGATAGACCTTCACACTCTCCACAATTCCACCAAACTTGGTGTCACCACAGACTTACTAATCCCCAAATCTATATTTTCATCCAGATCATTGATCTATAACTGAGGTCCCAGCATTGATCCTTGTGGAATACCAATTATTATGGTTGTCTGGCAGAATAACAGCTTCTACTCTTATTCTCTGCCTTCTAAACACAAGTCAGGTTCCAAATTCAAACTTACAATTCAACCTGGATCCCGTGCAACTTTATCTTTTGAATCTATCTTCCATGAGAGATATTATCAAATGTCTTATTAATGTCCATATAGATAATGTTCACTGATTTACCATAATAAGGCACTTCTATCACTGCCTTATCAACTCAATTAACTGAGTAAACCATGATCTATACTGCACTCAGCCATGCTGTATGTTCTTAAACATGAGATGCCTTTCCAAATGTGTATCCTTTAGTATCTTCTCCAATAGCCTTCTTGCCACTGAAATAAGTCTTTCTGGCCTACAATTATCTGGATTATCCCTATTTCCCTTCTTGAACAAAGTCACAACATTTCTTCCCTCCAGTGCTCAAGGATCTCACTGAATACTATTGAGGACCCAAAGGTCCTTGTCAAAGCCTCAGCAATCTCCTCATTTGCTTCTGTCAGTATTTTGGGATACATGCCATCAGGCATAGTGATTTATTCACCTTAATGCATTCTAGAAGACACAGTATTACTGCCTTCTCGGTCTCAAAATGACCAAGCATATTAGCATGCCTACTAACCTCCAATTTTTTTTCATCACTTGGTCCTGACTCCAAGCACACTTTTTATCCTTTATCTTGAGTGGAGCTACCTTTTCTTAGTTATCCTTTTTTCCTTAAAGTATATATTGTAAAATGCCTTGGGATTATCCTAGATCTTGCTAGACTCCTGGCCTCCCGGACGGCCGCATCTGCATCAGATGCGTCGAGCTACAGCTCCTTAGTGACCATGTTAGAGAACTGGAAATGCGGCTCGATGACCTTTGTGTGGTCAAAGAAAGTAGGGAGGTGATAGATAGGGGCTATAGGCAGCTAGTCACTCCAGGACCTGGGGCGACAGATATGTGAGTAACAGTCGGGAGAGGGAAGGGCAGGAGTCAGAGGCCAGAGAGCACCCCTGTGGCTGTACCCCTTGATTATAAGTACTCCTGCTTGAGTATTGTTGGAGTGAAGGCCTAGCCAGGGGAAACAACAGTGGCTGTACCTCTGGCACAGAGTCTGGCCCTGTGGCTCAGAAGTGTAGGGAAAAGAAGAGGTTGGCAGCAGTAATAAGGGACTCTATAGTTAGGGGGTCAGAAAGGCGATTCTGTGGACGCAAGAAAGAAGCACGAATGGTAATTTGCCTCCTAGCTGCCAGGGTTTGGGATGTTTCTGATCATGTCCACTATATCCTGAAGTGGGAAGGAGAACAGCTGGAGGTTGTGGTATATATCAGTACCAACGACATAGGCAGGAAAAGGGAGGAGGTCCTGAAAGCAGATTACAGGGAGTTAGGAAGAAAGCTGAGAAGCAGAACCACAAAGGTAGTCATCTCCAGATTATTGCCTGTGTCACATGACAGTGAGTATAGGAATAGAATGAGGTGGAGGATAAATGTGTAGCTGAGGGATTTGAGCAGGGGCAGGGATTCAGAGTTCTGGATCATTGGGACCTCTTTTGGGGCAGGAGTGACTGGTACAAAAAGGATAGGTTGCATTAGAATCCCAGGGGGACCAACATCCTGGCGGGGAGGTTTGCTAAGACTATTGGGGACAGTTTAAACTAGGATTTCTGGGGGTGGTTGGGAACCAAACTGAAGAGACGGAGGAAGAGGCGGTTAGTTCATAAATAGAGAAAGCTTGGAGATACTGCGAGAGGGAGGATAGGCAGGTGATAGAGAAAGGACGTGCTCAGACTGATGGTTTGAGATGTCTGTATTTTAATGCAAGGAGTATTTTGAACAAAGTGGATGAGCTTAGTACTTGGAGCTGTGATACTGTGGCCATTACAGAGATGTGGATGGCTCAGGGGCAGGAATAGTTACTTTGAGTGCCAGGCTTTAGATGTTTCAGAAAGGACAGGGAGAGAGGCAAAAGAGGTGGGACGTGGCACTGTTGATCAGAGATAGTGTCATGGCTGCAGAAAAGGAAGAAGTCATGGAGGGATTGTCCACAGAGTCTGTGTGGGTGGAAGTTAGGAAAAGGAAGCTGTCATTAACTCTATTGGATGTTTTCTCATAGACCAGCCAATAATAACAGGGATATTGAGGAGCAGATGGGGAGACAGATTCTGGAAAGGTGTAATAATAACAGGGCTGTTGTGGTGGGAGATTTTAATTTCCTAAATATTGATTGGCATGGCCCTAAAGCGAAGGGTTTAGATGGGGTGGACACAATGTATACTGCAGAAGCTGTGGTCAAATCAAGATGTACAAACAAGCTGGATGAACTCAGCAGGTAGGTCAGCATCCATTGAAATGAGCAGTCAACGTTTCGGACCGAGACCCTTCATCAGGACTTTGATGGGATGGACTTTGCTATGTGTGCTCAAGAACATTTATTGACACAATATGCAGACAAGCCTACAAAAGGAGAGGCTGTACTTGATCTGGTATTGGGAAATGAACTTGGTCAGGTGTCAGATCTCTCAGTGGGAGAACATTTTGGAGATAGTGATCACAATTTTATCTCCTGCATTGGAGAGGGATAGGAACAGAGAAGTTAAGAAAGCGTTTAATTGGAATAAAGGGAAATATGCGGCTATCAGCCAAGGATTTGGAAGCATAAATTGGGAACAGATAGTCTCAGGGAAATGTATGGAAAAAATGTAGTAAATGTTCAGGGGATATTTGGTGGAGTTCTGCAGAGCTACATTCCAATGAGATAAGAGAAAGTACGGTAGGGTACAGAAACCATGTTATACTAAGGCTGTTGTAAATCAGGTAAAAAAGAAAAGAAGAGCTTACAATCTAGAAGATTATAAGGCTAGCAGGAAGGAACTTAAGAAAGAAATTAGGAGAGCCAGAAGGGGCCATGAGAAGGCCTTGGCGGACAGGATTCAGGAAAACCCCAAGGCATTCTACAAGTATGTGAACAGCAAAAAGATAAGACATGAGAGAATAGGACGAATCAAGTGTGACAGTGGAAAAGTGTGTATGGAATCGGAGAAGATAGTGGAGGTACTTAATGAATAAATTGCTTCAGTATTCAGTATGGAAAAGGATCTTGGTGATTGGATGGATGACTTACAGCGGACAGAAAAGCTTGAGCATGTAGATATTAAGAAAGAGGATGGGTGGAGCTTTTGGAAAGCATCAAGTTGGAAGAGTCACCAGACCGGACAAGATGTACCCCAGGCTACTGTGGGAGGTGAGGGAGGAGATTGCTGAGCCTCTGGCGATAATCTTTGCATTATCAATGGGGACGGCAGAGGTTCCAGTGGAGTGGAGGGTTGCAGATGTTGTTCCGTTCATCAAGAAAGGGAGTAGATAGCCCAGGAATTTATAGACCAGTGAGTCTTATTTCAGTGTAGGTAAGTTGATGGAGAAGATGCTGAGAAGCAAGATTTATGAACATTTGGAGAGGCATAATATGATTAGGAACAGTCAGCATGGCTTTGTGAAAGGCAGGTCGTGACTTAAGAGTCTGATGAAATTTTTTGAGGATGTGACTAAAAACATTGATGAAGGTAGAACAGTAGATGTAGCATATATGGATTTCAGCAAGGCATTTGATAAAGTACCCCATTAAGGCTTATTGAGAAAGTAAGGAGTCATGAGATCCAAGGGGACATTGCTTTGTGGATCCAGAACTGGCTTACCCACAGAAGGCAAAGAGTGGTTATAGATGGGTCATATTCTGCATGGAGGTCAGTGACCAGTATCGTGCCTCAGGGATTTGCCCTGGGACCCCTACTCTTCATGATTTTTATAAATGACCTGGATGAGGAAGTGAAGGGATGGGTTAGTAAATTTGCTGTTAATACAAAGGTTGAAGGTGTTGCGGATAGTGTGGAGAGCAGTCAGACATTACAGCAGGCCACTGAAAGGATGCAAAACTGGGCTGAGAAGTGGCAGATGCAGTTCAACCCAGATAAGTGTGAGGTTGTTCATTTTGGTAGGACCATTAATCTCAAATCTCACCTTATCTCAAACATGGAACACCTTCTTAGACAAAGGTAGAGAAGCATGTGCCATAGCCCTGGATATCAAAGGAGCTTTTGACAAGTTCTGGCATAAGCTGAGATCAAAGGAATATCTGGAAAGCTGCTTAGATGGTTCAGAGCTACCTTCATGGACGGACCATCAAAGTTGTTGTCTCTGGTCAGTCTTCTGATTCTTCAACCATCAATGCATCTGTACTACAGGGTTCAATACTTGAGCCACTTCTGTTTTCCATCTTTCTTGACAACTTTGTTGATGCATGCAGTAACGAGCTATACCTGTACACTGATGACTCCACACTATTTGCACCAATTAGAGCAGAAGAGAGTAATACAGTGGCAGGAGGCCTGAATAGGGATCTTGATGGGATGAACGCCTGGGCAGACAACTGGAATGTCACCTTTGAGCCTACTAAGTGCAAGGCAATGGTGATGTCTAGGAAGAGGAATCTATCTACCCCTGACCTATATTTTGGGAACTGCAAGCTGAATTTAAAGAAGGATCTAGCAATCCTTGTTGTTAATATTGACAGCAAGTTGGAGTGGGGTGAACACCTTTCCACTATTTCAAACAAGGCTGGACAAAGGCTTGGAGCTCTGTGGAAAGTAACATCCAAACTCGACAAAGAGGGCAGAGCCATGGTTTACAAAGCCCAGGTATGAAGTATCATGGTGTATGCCTGCTTATCATGGATGAATGCCTCACAGAGTGTCCTCAGCCAGCTTGATTCATTCAAAGAAAAGCTCTCAAGATTATATGTGTAGATGAAGCCACAGCTCGTGAGAAGCTAGCCATCAGTAGCTTACGCCACAGGTGACAGGTTGCGGCAGCTACGATACTATACAAAATGCACACCAGCCATAGCCCTGCAGACCTTCGCACCATGCTGCCTTCATCTTTTGAGAGATGATGCACAGCACGATCAAGTTTATCTATACCTGCTCATGCTGTTTCTATGCCTGATGCGAGAACCTACACACTGGATAGAAGCTTCCTTCACTGTGCTATCAGAATTTGGAACAGCCTTCCAGATGCTGTGGTTGGAAATATCTGCGAGGATGGGGACCAAGCCTTCAAGAGTTGAGTGTACAGATACCTATCATCCCTGGGAGGGAAGTCACATGCTTCTTCGTAAGCTGTCATGAAGAGGATCAGGATGGCAATGTTTGGTTGTTGGTAGATAGGGTTAATACCTGACTTTCAAGAGCACTTGCAAGTTATGTTCCGGCTGGACTTAGTCCTTAAACTGCTGGAGAACAGTGTGGAAAGATCAGGTGCTGTTTTCTCTGGGTAGGGATTAGTTTTTAGTTCCAAGTGCTCCTGCCACGGTTTGTCACCCTGTAACCTTATCCTTCAATTTCTTTGAATAATGGAGGACAGCATGGTCTCTCTCCAGCAGACTTCATCATGATCATCATGACTCCAGAACTTCTACTACTTTTTAATGTTTCTTTTTTATACATATGATTTTTTTTTTGTGTTCTCTCACTGAGCATCAGTGAACCATCTGACTGGCCTATCAGAGTTCTCTTTGGGAACTAGTTGACTTGATCAGTATTTCTGATCTGGCTATTGTTCACAATTGTTCTTAATAAAAGAAAAAAGACTCTTGGCAGTATGGAGGATCAAAGGGATCTTGGGGTTCGAGTCCATAGGACGCTCAAAGTTGCTGCGCAGGTTGACTCTGTGGTTAAGAAAGCATATGGTGCATTGGTCTTCCTCATCATGGGATTGAGTTCAGGAGCCAAGAGATAATGTTGCAGTTATATAGAACCCTGGTCTGACCTCACTTGGAGTACTTTGCTCAACTCTGGTTGCTTCACTATAGGAAGGATGTGGAAATTGTAGAAAGGGTGCAGAGGAGATTTACAACAATGTTGCCTGGATTGGGGAGCATGCCTTATGAGAATAGGATGAGTGAACTCAGCCTTTTTTCCTTGGAACAATGGAGGATAAGAGATGACTTGATAAAGGTATATAAGATGATGAGAGGCATTGATCGCGTGGATAGTCAGAAGCTTTCTCCCAGGGCTGAAATGACTAGCACAAGAGGGCACAGTTTGAATGTGCTTGGAAGTAGGTACAGAGGAGACGTCAGGGGTAAGTTTTTTACACAGAGAGTGGTGAGTGTGTGGAATGGGCTGCCAGCGATGCTGGTGGAGGTGGATACGATAGGTACGTACATGGAGCTCAGAAAAATAGAGGGCTATGGGTAACCATAGGTAATTTCTAAGGTAAGGACATGTTTGGCACAGCTTTGTGGGCTCGCATGCTTGTATTATGCTGCAGGATTTCTATGTTTCTATGTTTCTAATTTCATAACTGCTTTTGGCCCTCCAATTGCCTGTTTTGTTATTTTTCTGTTATCTTTATATTCCACGATGGCCCAGTCTGACATTAACTTACTAAATCAAAGGTATGCTTTCCTTTTGTTCCTGACTAAATTTTGGACCTCTCAGGACATGTCTTATTTTATCATCCTTGTCATTACTGGAATATGCCAAATCTGAGAATTTCTCAGTTGGTCCGTAAACAACTACCAAACGTTAGACGTGGACTTGTTTAACAGCAACTGCTCCCAATCAATGTCGCACACCTTCTGTCTTACCATGTTATAATTTTGCCTCCCCCACTGAGTACCTTACTCCAAGATCCAATATTATCCTTACTGATAAGTTTCTTAAAACAATGAGTTGTAGTCACTACTCCCAAATGTTCACTCACTTGTCACTTGTCCAGGCACATTTAACAAAACTAGGTCCAGTATGTTTTTTTTTCCTTCTGGTTGGACACTTCTCATAATGTTCAAAAAACCCCTCCATCTCTTTCTTTCCTCTATCACATCTAAGACAACAAAACCCAGGAATATTTAGCTGCCATTCTGGTCCCTCACACAATGAGCTCTCTGCAGCTAGCCTACAACCACCACAGGGTTGTTATACTTGCATGATGCACCCTCAGGTCCATTGAAATGATTATTCTGAAGAATTGAATCGCTTATTTAGCAAAATTAGCAAATATACAATTATGGAGCAATATTAAGAGGTCAGCAAAGATATGACCACAGCTGGTCTCAAGCCATAAACTACATGATATAAGAAAGAATACATAACTTATTCCATTTTTACCATGCCTTCACTAATGTGACTAGGTACCATGGATGGCATCCGTTAGTTTCGCAAGACCATGGATCTGCGCCTGGAAAGTCTTGCTTCAGCCTCCCCAGGGTGCAGGCCTGGGCAAGGTTGTATGGAAGACCGGTTGTTGCCCAAGCAGCAAATCTCCCCTCTGCACGCTGCTGATGTTGTCCAAGGCAAGGGCAAGGGCCGATACAGCTTGGCACCGGTGACGTTGCTGGAGTTGCCAGAGTGAGGTTGAAGACAACGTCGGACTGCCCCTGGGACTCCAGCTCCGGATTTGTCCTCAGGGTTTACTCCCAAAGCCTTTCCCATGAGTGGGTATGGCCACAAGGCAGCGGAGGTTTGAAATCAGAGTTTTCCCTCTCTTAGATTGACTGCCTTCCCAGGCTGATGAGCTCCATCTACCCAAAATAAACACAATAAACTAGGCACCATAATAAACACAATAAACACCACAGAAAATACAAAGCAAATAGAGAACAGATATATAGCACCTACAACTGCAATTCCATGAACTGATCCATATTCTATATTCATCCTTCTTGTCCATAATACACCTAGAATCAAAATAAACATGTTCCGGTCTATCAGCCTCATCATGTTTATCAGCCTATTCCTGGGTACCTTTTCAGTTTTGATTGTTATGCCGTCTTTCTTTCCCTCAACGTAACCACCTGCTTTCATGCCGCTGTGGTTTCCATATTGAACCACTTTAGTTTAGAGTGCACAATCTGATTTGTTCTTTCAAGTGTGTATATTGAAATATCTGAAAATTAGGTTAAATTCCACTTTGTTCTTGATTCCTTGCTCTAAATTTGAAACACGGTCAGGAAATTTAGAGTAGGCTTAACCCAAACATAGAGCATTGGAGATGATTTAGCAGTGAGCCATCAAGTTAATAATAAACTGCAAAATAACAAGCCACGAGGGATCACAAAATGAGACAGAATGGATTCTTGACACAACAAAGCAATGAGATAACTGAAGGCGAGGAGAAACTGGTTCAATGGTAAACAAGGGACTGCGAATAAGAGCTAGCAGTTGGGGGGGACTCCTACAGTTGGCACCTGATGGCCCAGGATGATACAGATGAGTGGGGTGGAACTCCTCAATGAACGATGGATCCAAGATGAAACAAGTCCACACCTAAGACCCTTCCTTAGGGCTGTACCCTTCCCGGTCAATGAGGTACTGCATTCTCCATCCACAATGACATGAATCGCTCAACCGATGCACCATGTACTGTTCAGCGGTCCACCTTCCATCACCCTTAGCTGCAGACGTGTGATTCAGGTGGTTTGAGTCCATGGACAACGGACTTGAAGCTGGACATATGGAAGGTCGGTATGATCTGAAGGACAGGAGGGACAGTGGCAGCTGCAGGTTAGTCACTGGATTGAAGGGTAATCTTAAAGGGTCCAAAGAACTGGGGCAAGAGCTTGCAGGAGTCAATGCAGGTCTAAGGTGGACAGCCATACCCAGTCCCCAGGCTGGAGTAGTTTGGCTGGGTGCCAACAGCAATTAACCTGGCAGCAGTGGGGAAAGCTGGCAGCTAGGATGCCCTTCCATGCCCTCTTTGTGAACCAGGTCCCTGGTGGACAGGCCCTCCATATTGGCTCCTCCATAGAAACAAAGGGGGTTTGTACCTGTGACATACCCCTGGACAGTTCAGCCCAGAGTAGATAATTCTTCCATATGGAAGTGTTAGAGGTGGTGAAACTTCAAAGAATCTTCTCCACTTGATGATTGGCTCTTTTTGACTGATTGTCAGTCAGCGGATGATAACAGATTAATACAGACAAACTCTCTGAGTTGCAAAGGAGAGAGCAGAAGGCTCCCAAGAGATGGGAGACATATTGTTGACCATGGTCTGAAAAAATGTCCTGAGGGAAACCATGGAGGCAATCCACATTTTGGAGAACCAGTTTTACCATCACAGTGGCTGACAGAAGTTTGGGGAAGGCAATGAATTGAGCCGCCTTGCAGAATCGGTCCACCACTCTCATTATCAGCACGGCCCCATCAAAAGATGGCAAACCCATGATTAACTTCATTGTGAAGTAGGGCCATGGACACTAAGGGACCGGTGGGGTCCGTAGGAACCTAAAGGGCCGCTGGTTTGAGGATTTAGTCTGGCAAAGACAAACTGATATGCATCTGTGATCTTGGTGAGCCACTAGAACTGTTGATAAAGAAAATCCAGAATCCATCGTGCACCTGGAGGGCCAGAGAGGGCTGAGGAGTGGCCTAATGGAATGCCTCAGAGGGCATGGCTACAGGCACATACTTGCAGTCGACAGGAGTGCTGTCCAGATCAGGCTCATGCTGTAGTCTGGCAGATCTAGCTCACAAGGGCCCAGACAAGTGGGACGAGGATCTGAGAGGATGAAATGATAAGCTAAGGGTTGACCTCTGTTTCAGCTAGGTCAAACTGGTGTGACAGACCGTCCACCTTAATGGTCTTGGAACTAGCTAAGTATGAAATGGCGAAGCTGACTTGTTTAAAGAAGAGGGCTGTGTGAGCATAATGTGGGTTGAGTTGGTGGGTCTGTTGTTATGGATATAAGGTTCTGGCAGTCAGACTGGATCGAGAAAGGCTTAATGTTTCCCATCAGCCAATGTTAGCAGTCAACTGGATGACCAAGTGAAGTGGGGGTCATGAGTGAATGCAGGGGGTAAACAAAGATGAGAGAAGTGTTGTGTGAGTTGATAAGGAGGAATAGGATGGGTCTGCGGTGCGCTCCCGTGCTTATGTGCACAGGATGTCTACACACTCTTACCATCACAGACCCCAAGGAGTGTCTGTAAATGACCGTGATGCAGAAGAGTTGGGAAATAGGTTTGGCAGGGTGTCCAAGCTGCACACACAGAGTCCTGCCCAGCAAGTTGCATGCTGCACCAGAATCCACCAGAACCTCCTGTTTGTGTAGATCCATAGAGAAGGACAAAGAGAATAACTTAGGCTTTGGAGCTGCAGTGAGGAGATGGGAAGAACTTACAGATAAAAGGTCCCTCGTTTCTATCTGAAGCATAGGTGATCAGCAGTTTTGCAGTAAGCACAAAGGTTATTTCTCCACTGATGCTCATGCTCTTGGGGTGGGGGTGGGTGAGGTTAAAAGGGAGGTTTTACAGGCATCGATGATGAGGGCCCCCACAGCCCAAAATGGTTCTGTGAACAGAACTGGCATTCTAGCAGGTGATCTGGCAAATTGTTCCACAAGATGCACACCAATTTGGAGGGCCAGAGTGATGAGGCTTTCAAGGTCAGTGGGCATCTCCCGGGTAAATAGCTCACCTTTCAAGTGCTCTGAGAGGTTGTGCTGGTAATGGGCCAGCAGCTTTTCTGAATTCCTGCTCCACTCAGTTGCAAGGGTTCTGAATTCCACAGTGTAATCCTTGATGCAGGTGAAGTACTGGATTCACTGCATCGCTTCCACTCGCAGATAGTCGAAAACCCAGTACACTTCAGCAGTGAATTCCTCATATTCATTGTCAATAGTGGTTTCATTGTCCCAGCTAGCAGCAGACCTCCCCCAGTCAGGAGACAGATGAGAAAAGGCAATCTTAACTTCACCTGCAGAATACAGAGATGAGTGGAGCTCCAATTGTAAGATCTACTAGGAAAGGAAGTTGCAGCCTCAGTCTGGGGATCCATCAAAGCTTTTGGGCATTGGAATCTGAGGTTCCAAGTGAAAAGGTTGAGTGGCATGGTGTTGCTGTATCGAGATGGAGATTAGGGTGAGAGTAGCAAGCAGATGGTCAGTGGTTTTCTATTGCTTTGGGACAGTGTGGTGCTGTTGGTGGAAAACTTTCTTTAGGCAGGCAGACTCTTTTAGGTCAATTGTTGGTTCACTCATCCGGTCAGGAAACATAGAGGAGTCTTGACCCAAGTGTAACGCAGCAGAGATGAGTGATCACTTTAATAATAAACCGAAAAATAACAAGCCACAAAACAAGAGAGAAGGGATACTTAATGCGACAAAGCAAGAAGGTAACTGAAGGCCAGATAACAAGTCAAGTCAAGTCAAGTCAACTTTTATTGTCATTTCGACCATAACTGCTGGTACAGTACATAGTAAAAATGAGACAGCGTTTTTCAGGACCATGGTTTACATGACACAGTACAAAAAACTAGACTGAACTACTTATTAAAAAAAAACACAGAGAAAGCTATACTACAGACCTACACTGGACTGCATAAAGTGCACAAAAACAGTGCAGGCATTACAGTAAATAATAAACAGGACAATAGGGCAAGGTGTCAGTCCATGCTTCAGTTATTGAGGAGTCTGATAGCTTGGGGGAAGAAACTGTTATATAATCTGGTCGTAAGAGCCTGAATGCTTCGGAGCCTTTTCCCAGATGGCAGGAGGGAGAAGAGATTGTATGAGAGGTGCATGGGGTCCTTCATAATGCTGTTTCCTTTGCGCATGCAGCGTGTACTGTAAATGTCCGCGATGGCGGGCAGAGAGACCCCAATGATCTTCTCAGCTGACCTCACTATCCGCTGCAGGGTCTTGCGATCCGAGATGGTGCAATTTCCGAACAAGGCAGTGGATGCAGTTGCTCAGGACGCTCTCAATACAATCCCTGTAGAATGTGATGAGGATGTGGGGGTGGGAGATGGACTTCCCTCAGCCTTTGCAAAAAGTAGAGATGCTGCTGGGCTTTCTTTGCTATGGAGCTGGTGTTGAGGGACCAGGTGAGATTCTCCGCCAGGTGAACACCAAGAAATTTGGTGCTCTTTACAATCTCTACCGAGGAGTCGTCGATGTTCAGCGGGGAGTAGTTGCTCCGTGCCCTCCTGAAGTCAACAACCATCTCTTTTGTTTTGTTCACATTTAGAGACAGGTTGTTGGCTCTGCACCAGTCCGTTAGCCAGTGCACCTCCTCTCTGTAAGCTGACTCGTCGTTCTTGCTGATGAGACCAACCACAGTGGTGTCATTGGCAAAATTGATGATATGGTTCGAGCTGTGTGTTGCAGCACAGTCGTGGGTCAGCAGTGTGAACAGCAGTGGACTGAGCATGCAACCCTGCGGAGCCCCCATGCTCAGTGTGATGGTGTTGGAGATGCTGCTCCCGATCCGGACTGACTGAGATCTCCCAGTCAGGAAGTCTAGGATCCAATTGCAGAGGGAAGTGTTCAGGCCCAGTGGGCTCAGCTTTCCAATCAGTTTCTGAGGGATGATTGTGCTGAATGCTGAACTAAAGTCTATGAACAGCATCCGAACGTAGGTGTCTTTTTTGTCCAGGTGGGTTAGGGCCAGGTGGAGGGTGATGGCAATGGCAACATCTGTTGAGCGGTTGGGACGTTACGCAGACTGCAGGGGGTCCAGTGAGGGGGGCAGCAGGGTCCTGTTGTGCCTCACGACGAGCCTCTGAAAAAACACTTCATGATGATGGATGTGAGTGCATTGGGATGGTAGTCATTTAGGCAGGACACTGAAGATTTCTCATCACAGGGATGATTGTGGCAGCCTTGGAGCACATTGGAATGGTGGCGCTGTTCAGGGAGATGTTGAAGATGTCAGTGAGGACATCTGCCAGCTGGTCTGCACATCCTCTGAGCACTCTACCAGGAATGTTGCCTAGTCCAGCAGCCTTCCGTGGGTTGACCCTGTACAGGGTTCTTCTCACGTCGGCCATGGTGAGACACAGCACCTGGTCATACGCAGGAAGGGTGGACTTACTCGCCGCCCTGTCATTTTCTGCCTCAAACCGGGCATAGAAGTTATTCAGCGCATTTGGGAGGGAGGCATCACCTGCACAGTCAGGTGATGTTGTCTTGTAATTGGTGATGGCCTGGATGCCTTTCCACATGCGCCGCGTATCTCCGCTGTCCTGGAAGTAACTGTGGATTAGCTGGGCGTGTGCACGCTTTGCCCCTATGATGGCTCTGGACAGTTTGGCCCTCGCTGTTTTTAGAGCTGCCTTGTCGCCTGCTCTGAAGACGGACTCGCGGGTCCTCAGCAGCACACGCACCTCTGCGGTCATCCATGGCTTCTGGTTGGCACATATAGTGATGGTCTTGGACAGAGTAACATCATCAATGCACTTGCTGATGTAGCTGGTCGGCGATGCTGTGTACTCCTCTAAGTTGGTGGAGTCACTATCGGTTGCAGCCTCCCTGAACATGTGCCAGTCAGTGTTCTCAAAGCAGTCTTGAAGAGCAGAGACTGGCCAGGTTTTCACCTGCTTCTGAACTGGTCTGGAGTGCCTGACGAGTGGTCTGTATGCTGGTATTAGCATAACAGAGATGTGATCTGAGTATCGGAGGTGGGGGCAGGGCTCTGCCCGGTACACGTTGGGAATGTTTGTGTAAACCAGGTCCAACACATTCTCCCCCCTCGTTGCAAAGCCCACATACGGATGGAATTTGGGGAGCACTGACTTAAGGTTTGTGTGGTTAAAATCACCGGCGACAATAAACAGACCATCAAGATGTGTGTTCTGCAGTTCACTAATAGCGCCGTACTGTTCACAGAGTGCCTCCTTAGCATTGGCGCTGGGGGGAATGTAGACTTCGAACATAAGGACAGAGGTGACTTCCCGTGGCAAATAAAATGGTCTGCATTGAATTGCCACAAACTCCACTAATGATGAGCAGTGTCTGGAAACCAGCACAGAGTTCATACACCATTCCGTGTCGATGTAAACGCAGACACCACACCACGAGTCTTACCGGAGACAGCTGCATCTCTGTCCAAATGAAACAAAGCTAGCCCGTCTAACTGGATGGCAGCATCCAAAATCCCATCAGTGAGCCATGTCTCTGTGAAGACAAATGCGGAGCAAACATTGTACTCCTGTTGAGTATTACTTTGGAGTCAGATGTAGTCCATTTTATTGCCCAGGGAGCGGACATTGGAGAGCAGAATGGATGGGAGCCGGCCGGCTAGGGTTTGCTTTTAGCCTGGCACTGACCCCTGCCTGTTTGCCTCGCTTCTGCTTCTTCGCGCATCGCTTTCGACGTCTCCATCTCCGGCTCCCCAGCATCAGGCAAGTCTGAGGATTGTAGGCCTGTTCCCCTCAGCAAGCCGAGGTCACATAATTCAGCCAGCAGATCTTGGTGGAGATTTGTTTTTGGGCGATCTCTGTATTGTAGTAGTATCTGGCAATGGTAGATAGCCGCTCTGTTATCCATGTGCCCTAATCGGAAATTGTGTATCAAACTTAAAATAGAAAATTAAATTAAAGTAACACCAGGTCTGAAAGGCTGCTGCTGTGCCGTGCCACCTCATGCCCAACTAGATGCAACTAGTTCAATGTGTGATAAAGGACTGTGTATGACAGCTGGATTTAACATCAGGACTTAACAACAGCAGGAGGTGAGTTAGAAATGAATGCCACATGGTTCCTGTTAACCGGCAGGATACTGGGAACTGCCTAACTGAACAGATCAGGCGGGACCTTTCTGTCAGGAAACATGGAGGAGGCTTGACCCAGACACAGGGCTGCAGAGACAATTTAGCAGTGAGAGATCACCATTAATTAACTGCAAAACAACAAGCTGCAAGTGGCCACAAAGCAAGAGACTATGGTTAGTAAACATGACAAGGAAATGAGTGGCAGGTGACTCCTGTTGGCCAGGTGGAGACTGGGAAGTGCCTACCTGGGTAGGACTGAGAAATATAGCTAGAATGCTAATTGTATTCTGTAAATAATGTTAACAACTGAACTAATTTTAACAAATGATCTGAATGGTGATGCAATAGGTCATCATGATAGGTCTACAGTGGATGTAACCTCACTAGCTCTCTGTTTGGCCTTGGATCACTGGGGCAATAGCAATACCTCTGAAAGACTGCTGTTTATTGATTACCGCTCAGTGTTCAACACCATCATACTCTCAGTGCTAACAAAACAAGCTTCAAAATTTAGGCCTCTGTACCACCCTTTGCAACAGGACTTCTTTACTGGGAGACCACAGTCAGTCGGAAATAACATCTCCTCCTCACTGACAATCAACACTGGCAAACCTCAAGATGCATGCTTATCCCACTGCTCTACTCTCACTACACCCCCCATTGTGGCATCAACAGCAAATACCATCTTTAAATTTGCCGATGATACAACTATCGTTTGCAGAATTTCATGTGGTGACGAGGAGGCAAACAGATTGAGATGGCTTAGCTGGTTGAGTGAAATTGTAACAACCTTGCATTCAACATCAATAAGAACAAGGAATTGATTGTGGACTTCAGGAAGGGGAAGTTGAGGGATAGACAATGAAAAAGGTTTCAAGTGCCTGGGTGTCAATATCTCTGGAAGTCCATCCTGGGCCCAACATACTGATGACATTACATTGAAGGCATGAAAGTAGCTATATTCCATTAAGAGTTTCAGGAGATTTGATTTAAAACCAAGGATTCTCATAAATGTCTACAGATGTACCATAGAAAGCATGCTAACTGGTTTTTATCACCACACATGATCAGAAAAGGCTGCAGGAAGTTGTACACTAAACTACTTCCATCAGGGGCATAAGCTTCCCCAGCATTGAGGACAACTTCAAAAGATGATGACTCAAAAAGGCGGCATCCGTCAATAAGTCTCTCATCACCCAGGGCATGCACTATTCTCATTGCTACCTTCAAAGAGGAGGTACAGGAGGCTGGAGACAAACACTCAACATTTTAGGAACTGTTTCTTCCCCACGGACAATTGGATGATGAACTTATGTGCACTTCCTCACTGTTGTTTTTTTGCTCTCTTTTTCAATTACTTATTTAAGTATATGGATAATTTATTTATGAATGTATGTATTTATATTTTTCTCACCCCCTACGGGTGTTGTGTATGGCTATTTCCCCCTCAATCTTGGCTCCTCTACCAGAGGCTTGGGAGCTTGAGCGTTTGGCGCAGTATCCTTACTGTTTCTAGTAGTACACTCTTCTGGATCGATATCTCAGATGTTGTTCCCGGGATTTGTTGGAGCCACTCTCCCAGTCCAGGTGTCACAGCTCCAAGTGTTCCAATCACCACTGGGATTACTCTGGATTTAACCTTCGACATCCTTTTTACCTGCTCTCTCAAGCCCTTCTCCAACTTCCCATATTCTTTCATCCTGATGTAACTGTCATTCAGGATTGCCACATCTATTACTAATGTTTCCTTCTGTTCCTTGTCCAATAATGCAATCTCCGGTTGGTTGGCCAGTATCTGCTTATCAGTCTTTATTTGGAAGCCCCACAGGATCTAAGCTCTGGTCTCTCTTCTGTACCTTCCCGGGTGTTTCCCATTTGGACTTGGGAGTGTTCAATCCATACACAGCACAGATGTTCCTGAACACAATTCCTGCAACTTGGTTGTGCCATACAGTGCATGTTGTCCCTGCCTGCATCTTGTAACCTGCTGCTATGTGCTGCATAGTTTCAGTAGATTCCTTGCACTGTCTGCATCTGGTGTTTAGTCTGGTGTGATAGACCTTGGTTCTGTTGCTTGTGTGCTCAGTGCCTTTTCTTGTGCAGCCACGAGCAGTACCTCTGTGCTGTCACTCACCCCTGCCATTTCCAGCCATTGGTCCACTTTCTTATGCCATGCACCTCTGGTATCTAGCAATGGTACATCCCATGGAGAGGCTTTTTTCTGCCATGGCCTCAGGTCCTCTGGCTCTGCTTCACCCACTTCCCTATCCCCTGACTGCCGTCTGAGGTATTCTCCTAGCAGGTCATACTTGGTGGGGGGGGGGGGGGGCATCTTCCTGATATACTCATGGATGTTTTGCATTTCTTGCAGGACTGCAGCCTTGACACTTCCCAATCCTCCTGTTTATCGGCAGTCACTCAACATTGTAATTTGGATGGAATCCTCCATATTTTGTTGGTAATTTCTTGGTCCTGGCTTCCAGTTCATTCCTTGGCCAGCCAACTATTGTGACTGGATATCTGATGACAGGTAGGGTGAACATGTTGATGGCTCTGATTATTCTTCCCATTCAGCTGGCTTTTTAAGACCTGTCTCACTCTTTGGAGATACTTGGATGTCGCAGCCTTCCCTGTATCCTGATCGTGGCTTCCTGCAGAATCCCCTGGTATTTGTAGCTTTCCTGTACCTCTGGTATGTGACTTCCAGGTAACTTGACTCCTTCATCTTGATGAGTTTTCCTCTTTGGACTACCATCCGGCTGCACTTTTCCAGTCCAAATGACATTCTGGTTTCTCTGCTGCACATCTTTGTCAGGTAGATTAGTGAGTCAATGCCTCTTTCACTTTTGGCATGCAGCTTGATGTCTCCCATGTGCAGGAGGTATCTGACGGTCATTCCACACTTGAACCTGTACCCATGTCCACTCTTTGAGATGATCTGGCTGAAGAGGTTCAAGCCCATGCAGAACAGCTCTGGGATTAGTGCATCACCCGGTCTATTCCATATCCGATAGTCATTGTGCTATTGGCTTTCAGCTAACATCCAACATTGTCCTCCAATGGCCAAGTGAATTCTTGTCTTGTAGCGAGACAGATTTTCCAGGATCCATGTGTGGGACTTTGAGTCACATGCTTTCTGGCAGTCGTTCCAGGCTGTGCTTAGGTTGGTTTGCCTGGTCTTGGAGTTACGCATGACTGCTTTGTCTATCAGTAGTTGGTGGTTGGAGCCTCTGCTTCCATTACCAATCACCCTCTGAGCAGGACTCAGGAACTTACACACTTGTTCCTTCAGCTTGGTGGCTATGATGTCTGATAGGAGCTTCCACGTTGTTGACAGTCAGGTTCTAGGCCGATAGTTTAATGGTGTTGCTCGTTTGTTAGGATCCTTCATTTTGAGTATTGTCCTTCCTTGAGTTAACCACTCAGGGTGGAAGACTGCCTCAAGCAGCTGGTTTTTGAGCTGCCAGCCATGCATGTAATGCTCAAACATGAGGAAATCTGCAAATGCTGGAAATTCAAACCACACACAAAATGCTGGTGGATCACAGCAGGCCAGGCAGCATCTATAAGGAGAAGCACTGTCGACGTTTCGGGCTGAGACCCTGATGAAGGGTCAAAACTCAGCCCGAAACGTCGACAGTTCTTCTCCTTATAGATGCTGCCTGGCCTGCTGTGTTCCACCAGCATTTTGTGTGTGTTGCATGTAATGCTGTTAGCTTCTTCAGCCAAAAGGTGTGGATCATGTCAGGTCCTGGTGATGTCCAGTACTTCATACGTGCCACCCATTGCTGAACATCTACTGCTGTGATGGTGACTGGTTCTTCCTCTGGGAGGTTACAGAGGCTTGCTTGTAGGTTTTTCAGCCATTGAGCACTGGTGATGCTTCTTTCTCTCATATGCTCTTCCAGTATACAGGGAGGGTAATTGATAAGTTTGTGTCCTAGGGTAGAAAGAAATGAGTTATACAGCTCTCGTTACATGCACATGCAGATCAACTCTTTCAGTGATTATGCAGAAAGTTTGAAATTAATAGCTCATCCCCTACTACCTTAGGCCACGAACTTATCAATCACCCGATGTTATTAATTAATGAGTTATTAACTTCAAAATTTCTGCATAATCACTCAAAGAATTGAACTGCACGTGCATGTAACAACAGCTGTATAATGCATTTCCTTGTACCTTAGGCCACAAACTTATCAATCACCCCTGCTGTGGACGCTTTCTGGAGTTCCAAGATCCATATGCTCCACAACCGCTGGACTAAGTGTGTAAATGAAGGAGGGGACTATGTTGAAAAATAAGTGTACTAGCTTTTCTAAAATTGACTCCTTCTACCTTAGGCCACTAACTTATCAATCACCCCTTGTATATAGCTCTGATTGTCATTTATAGTTATTTAATTATGTATTGCAATGTACTGCTGGTCAAAACAACATATTACACAACATATTCTGTTGATATTAAACTTGATTCTGATTCTAATTGGAGGAACAGAAAGGCTTACAAACTCTGCAACAAATGTATAATTGCAAACACGAGGAGATCTGCAGATGCTGGAAATTCAAGCAATGCACAGAAAATGTAACCCAAAACATCGACTGTACTTCTCCCTATAGATGCTGCCTGGCCTGCTGTGTTCCACCAGCATTTTGTGTGTGTTGCAACAATTGTATAATGTTCTGATTAGAACATACTGTGGGTGGGTTCTGGTTAGTTCTTCTTTGGAATGCAATATTAGTTTACATGGATATGTAGGATAAGCTTTATGAACATTATAAATTACACTTTGAGGACATGTTGCAAAAGTAGACTCCAATACCTTTGTTTATAGGGTGATGTAATTGAAATATTTGGGAGAGGCAAGTATTTTGATTAGCTGTTTTGGGAGAAACTATTTCATCTACAGTGGTGGTCCAGAACAAAGAACAACATTTACAGAAGAGCTAGACAGTCCAGAAGTGATGTCAAGAGGGTTTTCTTCGAAACTGAAATATTCAGGATAAAATCAAATGGGCTTTTAATAGACAAAGATTATTTCAGGATGTAGAACAAAACAGGCAAGTGGTATGGATTTATAGTACTGTAATAAGTATATTAATCTTAAAGTAGATAAAAATATTTTATAATTGTGCTTAGAAAAAGATTGATGAGTATCCAATATTTCAAATTTTAAATGCTAATTTCATTAAACAAGTGTATATTATCAGTACAGTGTATATGTAACTTTACATAATTTGATTGTTAAAGCTCAGCTCGAGGGAGGACATTTGGTTCATTGACCTGTAATGATTTCACTTCCAGATTCCTCCTCCATAGTCCTTCCCAGAATGGGTTTTCAGGAATGGAGGCAAACTCAAGAAGTGTATGAACTACTATTTTCCAGTATTTTAACATAACCTCTTTGTTGTTTTTATTCTACAATTAAAATGTCATTGATTCTGCTTCATAACTTACTTTTTCATCTTGTTCTTCCCCATCAAAGATCTATGTGCTTCAGAGCTAGGCTTCTCTCCCTCTACACCACTTTAGAATGGTACCATTATATTATGTTACCTTTCCTGCCAAAACATCATGCTTTCACATTGAATTGTTATTTCAATATGCAGTAAAGAATGGCAATTCTGAGCTTGATCAGGGAAGTAAGGGGATAGTTTCCTCTGTTCTGGTGAGATCATTGAATTTCATACTGACGCACTGTGCTTCCAGAATTCCATTTCTCTGGGAGATCTTGGAAGAAAGATCTTTAAATGTTGCTATCATCTTCTGTGCTCGAGTGCTACAACTAAATGCCTTGCTTAGATGATTATCTAAATGGTACAGCTATAAATATTCTTGAAAAGTATGAGAAAATGATTGATGAGGCATGCTGAATAGTTATCTGAAAGCTCTTTCCTTCCTTGGTCATCTCCCAGTTTGCTTCTGAAATGTCAGCCACAACTGTCTTTTTAGGGGCTGTGATCTAATTTTCATGCACTCAAGTAGATTACACTCATTTTACGTGAGATTTACAGCAAATGTTACTCAATTGGATTTGCATCCATGCTGACTGTTTTGTAAATTCTAGGGCAGTTGAATGATTAAGGAATTTATCATGATTAATTTCAAGATTAATAAAATATCCCTGAGTTAATCACATATTTAACACAGCAGAATGCCAGTAACCACATTGTTTTAAATTACTGTTTAGTTAAATGTTTTTAATTGTTAATTGAGAATTACCTTTACTTTTTAATTCTTTAAAGTTCTTGTAGATTAATTCATTCTTAATAGTTTAGAATAACTCCTGAGGAATCATAAATTATAAATAATGAATTAACCTGACAAAAGATTTAAAGAAATAAAAATCAGTTAAGACAGGATAATCTCTTAAAGCAATCAAAAATAAATCCCATTAGTGTAATGTGCGGCCTACACCCTTCCCACATTATGAAATGACCTTGGTGATAAGGATTTTGGATTTCTTTGATTAGATAGCTCTCACCATGGGATTCCCACACACTTCATATAGACTGCATGAACATTAGTGACCAGCATGGAGGAAAAATCCAGTCCAATTTTTCCATTGCCTTTAAAGATCGATACATATGAAGAAAGCTATCCAGGACTGTCACTATGTCCCTATATATATCAAGACTTCAAAATGAAAGTAGAAATCCCAAATTAACTTGCCAGATTTGCCAAAGATTTCACTAATGAGGCAGGAACTCGCTGGAAGTACCCACCTCTTGCACTGGGAATCTGCTCTTGGATTGTGCTCCCATTCACATACAAGATATGTAAACCCATTTGTCCAAATAAGGACTGTAATTTGTAGGGAAAACCAAACTATATTGCATTTTCAAAATAATGTTTCCTTTATTTAATATTTCAAGTGCTTGTAACTTGGTTTTAATATGACTTACCACTGCAAAGCATTGCCTCAACAACATTTTTTTCTGTAGATGCTGCTTGACCTGCTGAGTTCCTCCAGCATTTTGTGTGTGCTGCTTTGATTTCCAGCACCTGCAGATTTTCTCATATGTGAAACTTTAAGGTGGACTAGAGTTAGTTTATGGAACAACCATCAGTGGCATTGTCCTTTCCCAGGTCAATGTCCCATCACTGAAATCAACATTACACTCAATTCTGGTGGCCTCATCATTTGTATTCACAAACACAGACAATGGAAAATGATATCCAAGTGCTGTCAGCAAGAGATTACCAGAATGATGGAAGAAGTGTGTTTAATTCTTCCCAATTGTCTTGTACAAATGTGGCTTTCTCACAGACTCCTGGAAATTCTCTGACTATGAGTGTTGAAATTGGATGAAGTGAAATCAGGTTTGGGTTGAAAACATTGAGAATGGTCTGTGTCAACAGTGGAAGGAACACACTACATCTCCAACTACCCACCATCTGCCCTATCAAACTTGTAGCAGAATTTCAAGCTCCATTTTGGTCTTATCAGCCACCTCAGAATGCACTAAATTGGAGTGAAACCAGGTCATCCTCAATCCTTATTGACAGCTTAAAATGAAAAAGTAGTGAAAGGGTGTTATTTTGAGAAAGTGAGGTCAATTACGTGAGAAGTAGGAAGGCAGTAACTGAGTCTACTTCAAGCTGGCAATATGCCTTCACACAGAGCAGAGTAGGACTTGCTGTATAACTTTTGATTATATATAATGTAAGTCAAAGTGTTTTCTTTAGATAAAGGACTAAGGAGGGTTGAACTTCAAAAGCAATTAAAGTAAATGTCTCAGAATGAACAATAGGACACATAAAGTGAACACCAATTCCAAGTGGTTGAAATACCTCTTGATTATTTTCAAGTTTCTCAATCATAATTCATAATTCAAGAACATGCTGGCATATCTATCCAATAGCAACATAGTACTGCACTTTACCTCCATTAACTGACTACTGAACATTTTGAAGTGTATAGAATGCCAACACACATGCTGTTCTCTGAACATAAGGATCTACTGGCATATAGGTGCTGTCAGGGTCTGGCAGAAAGCTGGTGCATTATTCAAACATTCTTGAAGCATCCTCACCATGCAAGCATCAGTTTGGATACAGCATGATAGAGGTTGCAGGGAAATTGGCTCAGCAAAGAATATAAGCTCTATATTGTTTTTAAGGTTAAAGGGGAGCAATCAGGTTTATAACTGCAGCTTACATTTTATCCTCAGAAGTAGTTGCTTTCAAGGTATGCTTAATGAAGTCACTAAAAATTGTTGCAAACAAAGACCATGAAAACATCCAGACAGAGACCATTGATAGTTCCAACTAAAAGGAAGTGCTAGTTTTATTAATAAATCTAAAGAAAAATATACCAATTAACTCCAAAGTATCATGAAGTAGAAAATCATACAATATGGTATGAGTTATCCACACAATGTAGAAATCCGTTCCTGAAATTTGCTTTTGTTGACTTCAAGGAACTGAAATTCAGAAATGGAGTCCGATGCACATGCCATAACATATTTTGGATTTTACTTGTGCAAAAGAGAAGAAATTGCTGTCACTGCAATTTTAATGACGGAGCTGATGCAGATACTGGGAAGTTAGAACCTCAGTGCTCAAGTATTCCAATGTATTTGATACATACTTTGAGTCAACAGTGGGAATTTTCAAACCTAATGAAAGAGGGAGTTTGTGCAGATGTGGAAGAAGGTGTTTCTTTTTTTTTGCTTTTAACACTTGTTTCGGTTTCTGTTTCCTTAAGACAAGTTTGAACGGTGCAACGTCAATGGAATAAGATAGAGCATATCCACGGTACACCAGTCAAATTTGTTAATATGTAAATTGACAGAAGATTTGTGGGAGGCATCCTTAAAGAGATGTATACTATAATTAAACAATTACTTGCTAAATTAAATGCTCAGAATCAGGTTTAATTTCACTGGCATATGTCATGAAATTTGTTGTTATGCAACAACAGTACATTGTAATGCATAATAAAAACTGCAAATTACAGTAAGAAATAATAAAATTATATATATATATATTTAAATTAAATTCAATTAAATAAGTAGTGCAAAAAGAGAAATAAAAGTAGTGAGGGGTGTTCATAGATTCAATGTCCATTCAGAAATCTGATGGCAGAGGGGAAGGAGCTGTTTCTGAATTGTTGAGTATGTGCCTTTTGTACCTCCTTCCAGATTGCAGCAATGAGAAGGGGGCATGTCTTGGGTGACATGGGTCCTTAATAATGGATGCCACTATTTTGTGACATTGCTCCTTGCTTTGGATAAATAAAATGGAAAGGAACAAAAGCACAGGGAACACATTCTAAAAATGTAATAGGTTGGGCAAATATTGGAAGGAGAAGGACACAAATACAAAATATAACAAAAAGATAAAAAATCAAAGACAAGACTGAAAGAACATGGGTGAGGGACATGAATATCAATGCAAAATGTGACTTAGAATCATTTGGCTAAATAAGAACAATATGGATCTCTTAAAAGCTGACAATAGATAATTATTTTATGAAAATGGGGGAAACATAAATCTTCATTTTGTTTTATTTTTTGTAGTAGGCATAAAGTTTAATGGGCCACACTTTCCAATGAAACTAAGACAGAATCAGAAACATGGACTCACAATTGTTAACATAGGCAACGTAATATTAATGAAGACAATAAGAGAACGTGCAATTTGTAGGAAGTGGCTGTGATCATCATAATTGTTTCATCTATAGACTTCCAACCAATCTCTGATCCAGGGAACATTCAGTTCAATTGAAAATGTACAAAAATAGATTTAAAAGAAGAAATAAAAATTCAAACCAGTGTAGTAAATAAACTCGATAATACAACAAAGACAAATTGATGTTCAGTCTAGACAAAGGTGAGGAAATCCACTTTGAACACAAATAAGAGTGGAAATATGATTACAAGGTATGTATTCTCCCATAGTTAAAGCACACAAAAATACAAAGCAGAAGTCCTGAATGATGAACAACAAAAGGTGTGAGAAAACCAACAGTAAAAATTATAACAATTGGGTATCAAACACAAAAAACCCTACAGCTAGTGAAATCCATAATAAAACAGGAAGTTCTGGAAATATAGAACATAAAACAGCACAGCACAGTACAGACCTATCACGCACAATGTTGCGTTGTCATTGTAACCTACTCATTGATCAGTCTAACCCTTCCCTCCTACAAAACCCTCCGTTTTTCTTTCATCCACATGCTTACCTAAGAGTCCCTTAAGCACATTTATGTATTGAGATACCGCTCAGAATAGACCTGTCAAGCCATGCTGCCCAGCAATCCCCTGATTTAATCCTAGCCTAATCACGGGATAATTTACAACAACCAATTATTACCAACCACTACATCTTTGGACTGTGGGAGGAATCTGGAGCAGATGGAGGAAACCAATGTGGTCAGAGAGAGAATGTGCAAACTCTTTACTGGCAGTGGCAGTAACTGAAGCTGGGTCATCTGTACTGTAAAGCACTGTGCTAACCACTACGCTACCATGCCACCCTAAATGTCCCTAACGTATCTGCTTCTGCCTCTGATATTAGCATTGATAGTGTGTCCCATGCATTTATTACTCTCTTTGTAAAGAAAGAACTACTTCAGGCATGTCCCTGATACAATACTTCCTTCCAATCATTTTAAAATTATGTCTTCTCATTGCCGCCCTGGGAAAAAAGAGGACACTAGATGTTAATTCTTCTCTGCCTCTTATCACCTTACACAGCTCTAATGAGTTACCTCTCATCCTCCTTCACTGCAAAGAGAGAAGTCCTAGATCTTTCTCCTTTCCCCATAAGACCCACCCTCTAATCCAGTCAGCATCCTGGTAAATCTCCACTGCATCCTGTCTGAAGCTTCCACACCCTTGTCATAATGAGGCAACCAGAACTGAACACTCCAAGTGTGGTTCAACCAGAGTTTAATAGAGCTATAGCATTACCTTGCAGCCCTTGAATTCAATCCACATACCATACGTCTTCTTAAAATGAGAAATTTTGCAGATGCTGGAAATCCAAAGCAACACACATAAAATGCTGGAGGAACTCAGCAGGTTGGGTAAACAGGAGTTTCCCTTTGGAATATTAGTGCATCTCTAATAGCAAGGGAATTGAAGTGGGTGAGAGGAGCAACAACAAAGCAAAGTCAAGTCTTGTCCCAAGAAACCTACTATCATGTTGGTCACTGAGTAGCATCCAATTAATAATTAACATGTAGAGGGATCATCAAGGAACAAGTGCCACTATCTCACAGTTCCTGCAATCCAGGCTGGCTCCCTATCGCAGCAAATGCCCATGTGGAGATCACACATTCTCCCTCTGACTTCAAGAACTCAGGCTTTCTCCCATATTCCAAGAAACTGGGAAGTTAATTGGCCACTATAAGTTGTCTCTAGTTTGCAGTTGAACGGTACTATCTGGGAAGAATTGACCGGAATGCAGAGAGAATAAAACAGTAGGATTCATGTAGATTATCATTGTAAACAGGGATTTGCAGGTTGGTGTGAGCCAAGGAACAGGTTCTGGCTTTGTAACCCTATAACTCTATGGAAATATTCTGATGTTTTGTTTGGAGATTCTGCAAATATTCTGGTTCAAATTCGAATAAAGTGGATTAAGAAACTTGTTGCCACTCAGGGTTACAACAAATCTTGAAGTAAGTGAAAGAAAGAGGTTTGTAATTTACCATACAGTAAAGAATTGAAGACATCTTCCTTACATGATACATGCAGATTTATTGAAGAATAGAACAGTCATTTTAATAGTCTGAGTGATGTAATTAATAAATAGTGAGCAGCCTACATTGGAAAAGACTTGTTTAAGTGGTTATGAAGTAATACATTTATAAATTTAAACCAGTTTGTTGCTTTTATCACAAAGTCTACTGAGTAATTGCTGATGTGGCGCACCTTCCAAAATGGATTACTCTGTCATTATGGATCTGTTGACTGCTTTCAGTCTATGCACAGAGAATATTTATGTCAGTAAGTCTATTTTTGGTATGGGGAACAATGCAGAGTGATTAATAAAAGCATCTTCCTTTTGGTTTTACCCAGAGACTAAATACACCACTTTGTACAAAAACAAATAGCATGAATATTGGAAACCATTTACACAAATAGTATAAAGCTTTGAAGTTAAGTTATAACATAATTTCATATCAATTCCACTAGTCAAAAATTTGGTATTTGAGGATAGTCAACTCCATAGAATTGCATCTCCACATTAAAAGATTGTGAACTGGAGAGTGGAGGCAAGATGAAATTCTGGGCAAATATTAGACATATAATCAATAATAAATATAATATAGGTATGTTTCTAAAGACTCCAAACCTAAACATAAGCAGCTGCACTGACAAATTTTGGTCAATACAGAGCATCAGATCTGTGCTTCAGTTTCTGCAAATTGCGCGTTGTTGGAATTGTTGATGCCTTGATGTAACCTGGGTAATGTCTGGCTGCACCTATTCTTAAAACGCAGCTTGAATTGTTGCTTTTTAATCTTTAGCAAAGAGACCATTGAAAATGTTCCTTAAAATAAATCTTCCTCAACTTCAACATTCTTTTTTTTCTGGATTAGGTATTTCCAAGGGGGCTTACTTACATCCAATAGAAGCTGCAGTAATTAATCAGATTAGACACATTTGATTTCAGACATTTTCTTGCTCCTGAAGGCTACAAACATGGGGACATCGAGCATGGAGTACCTGTTAATGAGCTAGCACTTTCTCTCCAAATAAAGCTCAGGGGTGGGAGGGGAGTTGGGAAAAAAAACAATTGTTTTAGAACTCATCTTGAACTAATTGTATAAAACTCAAAATAAAACTTTCATAATGCAGTTAGATGCTCCCAGCAAATGAATCATCCAACATTACATTTTCAGGGAATCCACTGAGAATTGAAATTATTTAAAGAAGCCCATTTGTGAAAACTGCGTTGAGTGGCAGTATTGATCAACTTCACTTTTGGATTTAAAATGTTAGATTTGAGATTATAAAACTGAGTTCTGTACTGGGAAAATAAAAATGATCTCTCACAGCATTGGGTGTTTTCTACTGTCACCATATGTTCCAGAACTGAAGACTTCACGTGATAATTTATGAGGTAATTGTTTTCGACATGCTGAAAATTTCTTTCATGGGCAGTTATCAGGAACAGAACCTTTTCATAATACAAGGACCCTCTGTACCAACATTTATTTATGTTTCAGATAGAAAAAAATTCTGACCAGTGTTAAAGTTGATAGGACAGTTGAATTCTACAGAAAGCATGAGGTCTTTGGGTGCTGTAATTTTTCATGTTATAAATTCCTGTATAATAATCCTTTATACAGCCAGGAACTGTCTACATTTGGGGACTAGATCATGCTGGTTTGAACCTATCACCCAGAACCAGACAAAGGCCTTCCAGACAGCCCGGGTGCTAGCACAGGTTCAAAGGATATTTCTCTAGCCAGAATGGAGCTGTAATGAATGGCTAGATCTCTATATTTACGTCTGCGAAGAAGTCCTTCACATTCACATTTAACAATGCATCACAGAAGAGCAAACATTTAAATAATTACATGTGGTCACTCTTTTTAAGGATGGATGATATTAAACTGGAACGAGCACAGAAATAATTTAACAGAACATTGCGTGGACTTAGGGGCCTAAATCATAAGGAAACTTTGCATTGACTGGGACTTTATTCCCAGGAACATAGGAGATTTAAAGGTGACCTGACAGAGGTATATAAGATCATGAGGGACATAGAGAGAGTGAAATCACAGGAAGAGGTTGCTAAAAACTAGAGGACATATTTTTAAGATCAGAGGGAAGGATTTAAAAAGGGACCTTAGGGGCAGTTTCTTCACACAAAGGTCAGTGTGTATTTGGAGTGAGCTGTCAGAAACAATGGTTGAGGTATGAACATTAACAGCATTTAAAAGCCATCTGAGCAAGTAAATAAACAGGAAAGTTTTGGAGGGCTACGTGTCAAACGCTGACAGATGGATCTAGATTGCTCGGCAACACTATCAGCATGGGCTAGTTGGGCCTAAGGCTCTGTTTCCAAGCTGGATGACACCACCAATCTATGACACTATTTAGTTGTAACTGCAGGCAAAATTATTTTGCTCAGTATGGGGAAATATGTAAATGATCAGTGTAATGCAGGAAAATTGCAAACAAGTATCGCTTGAAATAAAATCTTAATTCAATTCTTGAATTTGCCTGCTATTAGTTTGACCCCGTGTATTTTTTTTCTGTTTGACAATAATTATTAGATTTGTTACTTGTATTCATCATCTATATTTTTCATATTAATTATTGTTATCTATCCCATTGCAAGTGTCTCTTTCTCCTTATTTACCTTCCTCTGTTGCCTTCCATTGAAAGATTGAGACTAGCTCTGTAATCTCTCACTCTACCTTGTTCCCATGTGCAAACAAACATTCGAGCACCAAATTTAAAAAGGCCAAAATGTAATAGTATTTGAAAAGATTTTTATCATAATTTAAAGAATCATATCCCTGGAGATTTAAAATGGTGCAAGTGAATCATCACTACATTAGTATTTATATTATGATAAGGAGGATAATTCATGAGCAGGTGCAGCAGTAAATTGCTTTCTTGCTGAGTATTACTGAATAGAAGGAAGCTGCAGCAACATCAATGTTCAAGATCATAAAGTCTCAGGCTCCTAGCACAGTGGAAACGTCTCCCAAGAATAAAGAAGAAGAGACCAAAAAGAAAACAAATGTACATCTTGAGAAAGTGATACATTTTATATGAGGCTTTTTCTAGTCTCAGGATATCCCAGAGCAGCTGATTGATGTTTAAGTGCCTTTGAAAGGCATTTACTGTTGAAGTGAAGGCACAGTGGCAGATAATTTGCAGAGGGCAAGCTCTTACAAACACTGATGTGAAAATGATCTGATAATCATGGTGGTTAAGTAGCAAGTATTTCCAGACCAGTGAAGAGGCCTACTCAATTCTTTTATAAAATACTGCCATGAGACCTTTAACAGAGAGGGAAGAAATGTCCTTAGTTTAATGCTTCGACTTTGAAACATCAGCTCTCAGTGAACAAAACTCTTACAATATTGTATCGTTCTGACAGCCTGGAGTTTGTGCTGAAGTGTTGTTTGTGGTTCTACACTTATGATCTTGTAACTCAGATGAAAAGGCAATCAGAATCAGGTTCAAAATCACCGGCATATGGTGTGATAATTCTTGTTATACGGCAGCAGTATTTTGCCATACCTAAAAACTGATAATTACAGTTTATATAATGTATACTATATGTACAGTATATATAATTACAATGTATGTAATGTTCAATGTCCATTCAGAAACAGTTATTGAATCAGTGAATGCGTGCCTTCAGGCTCCTGCACTTCCTCCTTGATGGCTTGATGGTAGCAATGGGAAGAGGACATGTCCTGGGCGATGCAAGTCCTTAATGATGGATGACAAGTTTTTGAGGCATCACTCCTTGAATATGTCCTGGGTGCTGGGCTGGCTTCTTCCCATGATGGGGCTGACTGAGTTTACAACTTTCTGCAGCTTATTTCAATCACAGTACAACTGTAGAAATCATGGATGTAATTCTGATATTGATGTCTCTGTAGCCTCAAATTAGGGAGTATATTGGGTGTGCAGTCTCATCCCAGGGAAACAAGGATTTCTTATGCTGCATGCATGAGGTCAAATGATGTAACTGAGACCCCACTTTGTTACACCGAGTTACAAATCTAATAAATGAAGTCAGACCTGTCAGCAACATAGCTGAAAAACTGCAGCAAGGCATGAATTTGGCCAACAAGGTAAGTCAGTATAATTTTAAAGATTCCTGTGATTGTAAAGGACTCCCAGGTTTCACTCCTACTGCTTCTACCTTTGTTCATGAGGCTTCACTCAACTCACTCTTCAGCTGCGATTTCTCACCAAGGTAGACTTTGGGGAAGAGTCAGGCATGTGTTATGATACTCAGTACAAAAGAAAAAGCAATGGACGGCTGAAGCTGATTCCGAAATAAAAATAGGGAATACAAAAAAAATTACAGTGAAGAGAGAATTTGCAGAGTTAAAATTACAGGCTGAAAGGAATTTACGAAGGTGAGCAACCTCACAGCAAGCACAGAGTCCACTCCTTTCCAAAGTAGCAGGACAGGGAATGTATAGGGGAAAGGTCAGTAATAGAGTGAAAGTTGGAAAAAATTAACTGACAGAGTGATGATGGTGCAAGTGATGGAAATGATAAAAAGGAAAATAAAGTAGGGGACATTAGGAGCTAAAGATGCTGAAATAATGCTTAGCTTTTTGAAACTATCATCAACACAGTTGTTGACAATGTAAAACAGATCATTGTGAGGAATGTGCAACAGGGAGTTTGGAGCCTGCATAGGCTGGAAGACATAAGTGATCTAAACATTTTATCAAAGAGTACAATGCTTTCATTCAATGCAGCCAAAAGTTATCAAAAAACATGTTAGTACATTTGCTCCACAGTGGTATATCCTCCAACGACATGACATGCAGATAAGCAAATGTATAGAGACCATTGTGCTACACCCACTGGCATCAAACATCATGCAGTGCTTATTTTAACATCACATAAGAAATTCTTCTGCTCTTGCATGTCCTTGGTTGGCAGATGTAGAACCCTCAGACACAGATGTAGAACTTCCAATATAAATTGGTTGTAGATGACTAGCTCTTTAACTTTTAATTATGTGCCTTTATTCAAGGTTCTACCACTTGCAAAAACATCTCAATATCTACCCTTTCTATGTCCCTTATGATCTTCTATCTTTGAATAGGATCACCCTCATTCTTTTAATAATGTCACAATTTAATCTTCTGATCACCAAGAAATACAGTCACAAACAATTTATCCTCTCATCATAGGAATTAGCCTTGTCATCCTCCAGTGGACTGCCCACAATGTTACTAGATCATTTTTTAGGTTGGGGACCAAAATTCACACAGTCTTGCAAGTAAGGCATCGCAATCAACGCAAACTCCAAATTTTTAATCTTTAACCCATCTGCAGTGAAGATCAAAATGCTAACTACTTGTTGGATCGGCCTGTAAACTTTTTGCGTATTAGCACAACTAGATCCTTTTGCACATCACCTCAATTTTGACTCCATGGGATGAGGGCTTTTGCCCATTCTCTCAATCTCTATACCATTGATCTCCATGCAGAATCACAGTCTCCTTATCACAACATTTCCTTCCGCCTACTTCTGATTCATAGGCAGATTTGGACACCTTACATACTGCTCTGTGTCATTCAAGTAAACAGTGAAAAATAGTGAGCTAAAGCCATATCTCTGTGGTACTCTACTAGTTACCTCCTTCCAGTATGAAAAGGACAGATTTATCCCAACTCTCAGTTCCCAGTTCATACGAACTTGCTTCCTTCATTACTGTGGGCTTTTATCTATTTGCCTCCTACCCGACACTTTGCGAAATGCACATCATCTACAAGTTCCCCTTTACCTGCCTAAAGAATTCAAGAAAATTTGTGAAACATAATTTATATTTCATAAAACCATGTTGACTAGGGTTAATTATATTCAACTTTCCAAAATGATTAGCTATTTTCTCTTTGAATATTGACACTAGAATCTCACTAATAATAGCTGTTAAACAAACTTGCTTATAGTTCACAATCCAGAGTCGAGCACCATCAACAGCCTACAGACTCTCACAGCTACCTGGACTATTCCTCTTCCCACCCTGTCTCTTGCAAAAATTCTATCCCCTTCTCACAATTCCCCCATCTCCACTGCATCTGCACTCAGGATGAGGCTTTTTATTCCAGGACAAAGGAGATGTCTTCCTTTTTTAAACAAAGGGGCTTCCCTTCTTCCACCATCAACTCTGCTCTCAAACGCATCTTTCCCATTTCACACACATCCGCCCTCACCCCATCCACCCACCAGTCCACTTGGGATAGGGTTCCCCTTGTCCTCACCTCTCACCAAAACCAGCCTCCAGGTCCAACGTATAGTTCTCCGTAACTTCCGCCACCTCCAACGGGATCCCACTACCAAGCACATCCTTCCCTCCCCCTCTTCCTGCTTTCCACAGGGATCGCTCCCTATTTGACTCCCTTGTCCATTCATCCCCCCCATCCCTTCCCACCGATCTCCCTCCTGGCACTTATCCTTGCAAGTGGAACAAGTGCTACACCTGCCCTTACACTTCCTCCCTCACCATCATTCAGGGCCCCAGACAGTCCTTCCAGGTGAGGTAACACTTCACCTGTGAGTCGGCTGGTGTGGTATACTGCGTCCGGTGCTCCCGGTGTGGCCTTTTATATGTTGGTGAGACCCGACACAGACTTGGAGACCGTTTCGCTGAACACCTACGGTCTGTCCACCAGAGAATGCAGGATCTCCCAGTGGACACACATTTTAATTCCACATCCCATTCCCATTCTGATATGTCTATCCATGGCCTCCTCTACTGTCAAGATGAAGCCACAATCAGGTTGGAGGGACAACACCTTATATACCGGCTGAGTAGCCTCCAACCTGATGGCATGAACATTGACTTCTCTAACTTCTGTTAATGCCCCTCCTCCTCTTCTTACCCCATCCTGATATATTTAGCTTTTCTCCCTGCTCCTTTTTTTTCTCTCTTTCTGTCCATCACTCTGCCTATTCTCCTTCTCCCTCTGGTGCTACCCTCCCCCTCCCTTTCTCCCTAGGCCTCCAGTCCCATAATCCTTCCCCTTCTCTAGCTCTATATCCCTTTTGCCAATTACCTTCCTGGCTCTCAGCTTCACCCTACCCCCTCCAGTCTTCTGCTATCATTTCACATTTCCCCTTCCCCCTCCTACTTTCAAATCTCTTACTATCTTTCCTTTCAGTTAGTCCTGACAAAGGGTCTCAGCCAGAAACATCGACAGCGCTTCTCCCTATAGATGCTGCCTGACCTGCTGCATTCCACCCGCTTTTTGTGTGTGTTGCTTTTCTTTCCCTGTCTTCTGTTTTTCTCCACTTCTATACAAAGGACTCACATTGACTGGTTTCTAATTTTATGGTAAAGATGCAAATTGAGTACCCCTTATACGAAATTCCAAAATCTGAAAAACTTTGAAATCCAGATTTTTTTAGTGCCGATATGATGTCACAAATGGAAAATTCCACAAGGTGCTGGAAAGGTATCCTGATGATATGCAGGACTCTGCACACCACAGAGAGTTCTGAGAAGTAACTCCACATGTGTAATGAACAGGAGTTAATGAAAAATAAAAAAAAACACTTCATCAAGCAAATAATGAAGATCTCAGTTATGTATCATCAGCACCAAAGTGAACATATGCTGATCATGAAACAAACCAAGATTATCATGATGAACAGAAAATTGAAGGTAATTGTCTCATGCACAAAATCATTAAAATATTATGAAAATATACCACATCATACCCCTCTCTCTCTCCAACCCACCCCTCCCCACTGCCCATAGTTGTTGTGGAACAGGTGGTTGTTAAATCAATGGTGGATATAAAAGCAAATCTAGTTGAATAATCTGTGCTTCAGCTGTGGACTGTTCACTTTAATGTCTGGCCAATTACAAAACTGAAAGGAGACGTATTTGACTTAGCAAAACTGAGCGATGAGTGCAGAAAGGTAAAACATGACATTTTTAATATCTACACTAACAATTCACATCTTGAAGGTATTTTAAATTTCCATTTTCACGGCAAGAGAAGTTAAGTACCAGATGTTACAATCAACACTGCATTAAAATGGTACTTAAACTATTAATTACCAGTCTGGAATTTCTGTGTTAACTTTAATGAGCAATTAATGCTTAAATGCAGTAACTTCTTAAAAATCATGAGGAGCTTAAAGATGACTACTTTTAATCCAAAAATATATGTTACTCATAAAATTATAATATATTGGACATCATAATATCTTCTTTCATTTCATTTCTGTTGCCCACAAAATTTATATAACATTAATGCTGCATCATAAAAAAAATGAAATCAAAAAGCATTCTGGTAGTGATAAATTTGAGAGATTATTGCAGAAGGCCCAACCCCTCAGTATCCAATGGTTGGGAGAGCTCTATACTATGGCATTTCTCCAAAAATGGCTGCAAGACTTCAGTGGGTAGTCCTGCATCCCTCAGTTTGCCATTCAGCAACAAGTACTGTATTTCCTGCACTGTAAATTCAAAAAGATTAAGTCAAAACAGAGTATATCTTTCATTAAGTTGGAGATCTTCCAGTCTCCATTGATGTTTGTCTCATTTTGAGTCCCTGGGAAGATGTAGCTCAGAATTAGTGTTATGTTACTCTATTTTACACAACTACTTGGGACAATCCTTGCCAAAGACTATGGCATTTCTTTCAAGATCTTCTTAGCAATGAAAACAATGGACAAAATGCTGCTAGATGAGGCCAGTAGAGTTCAAAATTCAAAGTAAATCCATTATCAAAATACATTCACTAAATTCTACTGATATTACTTTCTTACAGTCACAGTACAACAAATAAATACTATAGAAAATGACAGACAAAAGCTGGCATATAACTAATGTGCAAAAGAAGACAATAAGTGTAAGTACATCAATAAATAAATATCACTGAGAACATAAGTTGTAGAGTCTTTGAATAAGGCTGAATATGTTCAGAGTTCAGGTGAGTGAATTTATCCAAACTAGATCAGGAGCGTGATGGTTGAAGGGTAATAACTGTTTCTCGTTGCTTGTTGTTGGGTATTTTGATGGACATGGTGGACTGTAAGGCCAGTTTTTGTGTGGTATGACTATGATTCTTATTCAGAAAAGTGATGGCGGAAGGGAAGAAGCTGTTTTTAAAACATTATGACTGTATCTTTATGCTCTTCTATCTCCTTCCTGATGGTTGCTATTAGAAGAGGGCACGTCCTGGGTGTTGAGGTCCTTTCATGCTGCCTCTTTAAGGCATTGTCTTTTGAAGACTTCCTCAATGAAGGGGAGATTCATGCCCTTGATACAGCTGAATGAGCTTGCAACCTTCTGTAACTTCTGCCTGAACTGTGAATTGGTACCTCCATACAAGATGGTGATGTAACCAGTTACAATGGTCTCCACGTTACATCTGTAAGAATTTGCTAGAATCTTTGGTGTCCTACCAATTCCTAATGTCTGTATAAAATATAACTTCTGGCTTGTCTTCTTCACACTTGCATCAATATTTTGGGCTCAAGATAGACCTTCAGAGATGTTGATTCCCAATAATTTGAACCTGTTCACCCTTTCTGCTGCTCATTCCTTGATGAGTGTTTCCCCAACGTCCCCTTCCTGAAGTCCACAACTTATTCTTTGGTCTTACTGACACTGAATGCAGTATTGTTGTTGCGACACCACACAAGTCAATCAATCTCACTTCTGGGACTTCCTCAATACTGTCTGGGAGTCTGCCAAAAGTTGCATCATTGGTAAAATTAAAGATAGCATTTGAGATGTACCAAGCAGCACAGTCATGGTTCTGAAGAGAATAGAGCATCAGACTAAGCATTTGTCCTTGAGGACTGCCTGTGTTGATTGGCAGTAAGGAGGGGATATTATTTCCAATACACTCTGACAGCAGTCTCCTGTTGAGGAAATCAGGATCCAGTTGCACAGATGGCCCAGGGTTTAAAGCTTGTTGATTAGTACCGAAGGGATGATCGCATTGAATGCTGAGCTCTAATCAATAAAGAGCCACTTGATATAGCTATTGCTGTTTTCCCAGTAGTCCAAGACTGAGTGGAGAGCCAGTGAGGCTGCATCCATTGTAGACCTATTACAGTTGGTCCGGATCCTTGCTTAGGTAGGAGTTAATTCTCACCATGACCAACCGCTCAAAGCACTTCATTCAAAATTCAAAAATAGATTTATTATCAAAGTCGGCCCTCCTTATCCGTGAGTTCCGCATCCATGAATTCAACAACCGTGTATCGATAAAACCCGGAAGTGCTCTTCCAGCACTTGTTGTTCGAGCGTGAACAGACTTCTTTTTTCTTGACATTGTTCCTTAAACAATGCAGTATAACAACTATTTATGTAGCATTTCCATTGTATTAGGTATTATCAGTAATCTAGAAATGTTTTAAAGTATACAGAAGGATGTGTGTAGGTTATCATGAATCAGGATCGAAAAAAATGGAAGTTCTTTTACTAAGTAAGCTGGAATAGGTATATCTGGTATTATTTAGTGTCAGTCAAATGTTTGTCAGTATGTAGTACTTATTTTACCTTTCTGCGCATATAAAACACTTAAGAAATATATGTATTTCAATAATTAAACCATTGCATTGCTTAGTAATAAATGTAGCTTTCATTGGGGCAGGGCCTTTCTCACTTTATCCTTTAAAATTGCTTCGATCATTGACCGACTGTAATCTAACGCTTTTCCAATGACTGATGGCATTTCAACTCTTTCGGAACACTTTATTATTTCCACTTTATATTCAATCGTTATCGGGATTATCTTCATGAACAGAAACACTATGGATTCAGAGCTCTGCTGGGTCCTGGAGTCCACCGCACTGAGACAGGTTAAATTAGGTTCGGGGCTCCGCTGGATCCTAAAGTCCACCACACTGAGACAGGTTAAATAAGGGACTTGAGCATCTGCATTTTTTGGTATCCGCGGGGAACCAATTCCTCGTGGATAAGGAGGGCTGACTGTATACCATATACAACTTAGAGATTTGACTCTTTACAGGCAGCCACAAAAGAAGGAAACCAATAGTATCTATTAAAAAAAAGACCAGCAAACACCCAATCTGGTGGAATAAAATCATGCAAACAATAACAGTAAGCAAGTGACATTTAGAACAGAATTTCATGGGAGTGAGTCAACAGTGAAGAAGCCAGTCAGAGCTGATCCAAGAGCCCGTTAGATGCAGGCCGCTGTCTCAGTTCAGCACAGAGACAAATGAACCTTGGGAGCAGCAAGGTATCACTGAACAGTCCTTTGCCTCCAGCTCGCCACGCTTATCTTTTCAATCCAGCCTCGTGCCTAAAACAGCCAAAGGGCAGTTTGTTCCTTGCTCTCAAACTTGGGGTCTGCTGCTTTGATACACTCTTCGACCTGGGACATGCTGCCTCAATCCACCTATACCCGACCTTTCCAATTCTACTTGCTGCTTAAATCTGTCAAACATTGGCTTGTTCCTTCTCTTGGGCCTGAACCTCACTGCCTCAGCTCTGCCTCGTCTCACTTCTGCTGCTTTGAAATGCCTCCAAGTCCGCTCTAGTAGCCAAACATTGGCTCGTTTGCTGGGCCCCACCTCCACAATTCAGCCCATACACATTACACCGCAACCATTCTTCATATTCCAGACTTCAGTTACCACTGCAAAAATGCCAAATTATGCAGTTCACGAGAAGTTACAGCCTACTGATTGTAGTAATGGTTTTTGAAAAGAAGTCCAATTAATAAAGAAGTTGATAGTTGTTTTCATTGTCAGCATGTCATCACTGTGCTTCTCCAGTACCATCTTAAACCTGTCACTGTAGATGTGAGTGCTACTGAACAATGGTCATTGAGTCAGCTCATCTGCTTTTCTTGGGCACTGGCATTGTTGATATCCTTTTGAAGCAAAGTCAAAGTACAAAAATGTCACAATTTTCAGGATTTCAAGTTAAAAACCAATGAGATTCATTTTCATGCGGTCATTTGCAGGTAAATAAATTCAATAGAATTTATGAAAAGTATATACCCAATGACCACTATATCAGAGATCTCCCGTACCTAACAAATCAGTCACTCAGTGTATGTTTGTGGTCTTCTGCTGCTGTAGCCCATCCACTGCAAGTTTCTACATGTCGTGCATTCAGAGATGCTCTTCTAGTTTTGCGCGTGGAGTTATTTAAGTTATTGTCACCTTCCTGTCTGCTGAACCAGTCTGGCCATTCTTTTCTGACCTCTCTCATTAACAGGACATTTTCTCACACAGAGTTGCCATAAAATGGATATTTTTTAAAAGAATTTTTTTGGTGCTTGCACCTTTCTCTGTAAACTCTAGAGACAATTGTGTGCGAAGATCCCAGGAGATCAGCAATTTCTGAGATATTCAAACCATCCCATTTGGCATATCCCCATTCTGATGCTTGAAAAACAAATGAACCTCTTGACCATATCTGCATGTTTTTTTTTGCACTGATCTGCTACCACATGATTAACTGATTATATACTTGCATTAATGAGCAGATTTACAAGTGTAACTAATAAAGTGACCACTGAGTTACTTAAACAAGCACTGCCAAAAAATGTGCAAAAGAAGACAAATTGTGCAATTAAATAAAATAATTCTGAAAACATGAGTTGTAGAGTCCTTGAAAGTGAGTCTGTAATTGCTGGACTCAGTTTGGAATTGAGGTGAGTGAAGTTATCTACACATGTTCAGGAGCCTGATAGCTGTAGGGTAGTAATTGCCCCTGAACTGGCTGTGTGGGACCTAAAGCTCCTGTACCTCTTGCCCAACAGCGGTAGCAAGGAGAGAGATTAGTCCAGGTGATGAAAGAGCATGATGATGGTTACTGCTTTCATGTTGCTGTCCCAGTTTTAAATGTGCTCAATGGTGGGGAAAGCTTTTCCTGTAATGGACTGAGCTTATCCAGCATTTTTGTAGGCTTTTCAGTTCCATAGCACTGGTGTTTCCATATCAGATATCCACTTATACTCTCCACTTTGCATCCATAGAAGTTCATCAAAATTTTAAATGACATGCCAAATCTATGCAAACTTCTAAGGAAGTTGAGGCACTGTCATGCTAACTCAATGGTAGCACTTAATGTGTTGGTCCCAGGCCAGATCCTCTGAGATGATAACGCCAAAGACTTTAAAGTTACTGACCCTCTCTACCTCTGATCCCCTAATGAGGGCAGGCTCACAGACCCCCAGATTCTTCCTCCTGTAGTTGACAAGCAGCTCTTTGGTTTTGCCGGTATTGAGTGAGAGGTTATTGTAGTGTACCATTCAATCAGAAGCCGGTGAGAAGCTCTGACTGCAGCAGTGAGAGACTGAAGATTTCTTTGAATATGCCAGCCACTGGGGTGACATGGGTTTTCAGTGCCCTAACAGGTTCAGCTAGGAGGCTCATCCTCTTTAAAGATCACCTGACATTGTCCTCTGAGATAGATATCACAGGGCTGCCAGATGTTACAGGGATTTGCACAGATAGAGTTTTATTCTCCTATCAAGTTGTGCATAAAAGGCATTCATTTTACCAGAGAGTGAAGTATCACTGCCATTTGTAATGTTAGGTTTTGGCATAAAGACACTAATGGCCTGTAGACACTGCCAGAACTGAAATGCATTTGATTCCATTTTGAGCTTCACTTGGAATTGCTCTTTCTCTATTAAGATAGACTTCTGTGGGTCATACCTACTTATTCTTTAAAATCACGGATAATATTAAAGTCTGTGAGTTGTAATGTGTCAAGTGAAAAAATATGGTGTCAAGATGTGAACTTTAATTTGGCTCACATTTAAAATCAGAATGTCCATTATTTGCCGATTTGTCCCACAAGATCGCAGAGTTGCTTATGTTTGGATTGGGAAATGAAGTAGGGTACTGACCTGTACTTGAATGGCTACATGAAATCATTTGATGGAACAATGCCAACTAGGAATTGTATACTTTCCAGACCACTTGGTTGTCCTTTCCTATCATTGGAGTACAATGTTACAGAGTTGTAAATGGTCACTACAAATCAAAACAGCTTCTGTGACTTTGAATATGCCAGAGTGAATTGTGAACTATTTGATCCCAGCAGAATATGTAAGGAATTTGAAACAAAGTACTTGTGTGCAATAATCATAGTGATTGCTACTGGCAGGACAATGGCAGGGTTACAGATTTGATTCAAGGAGATGCCATAATTCATCTACATTTTCTCAGAGAACTGTCACCTCCTCGAATTACCTAAGTGGGATTACCAAGCTCAAAATATCTCTGTCACCATCGGCAGCTGTCTCGGACAGTCATGGATTCTGTAGCTCTTTTTGCTATGTCACAGAGCAATCGTGTCTCTTTGCCGCTCAATTTCCTCCCTATTCACAAGCATGTCAAATAATACAAAACACCACTCTGTACTTAGGCTGCAGCATGAGCTGAACAAGGGAAAAAAGACCTTAATAAGATCTCTGTTAATATTCTGTGAATTTGTAGCTGCCTAATGCAACTCTCATTAGCATGGTATGGCATGGAGAGGAATAGTATTGTACACATACATAACGCTCCATTTATGATGATGTGCCATTTGCTATAACCAAGGATGATAAGCTGTGATCTTCTTTCAACCATGACTCGCTGATGTCCACAGCAACAGACCTACCAATTTCGAACTGTGCTTAATGATCATTGATTTATTCTATAGAGAGCCTTGAAAAAGTATTCAGTAGCTGTGGTGAACTATGTGCCTGTCTGGACACACCCCCTGCTGACTGCTCCTGTGGCTCCTCCCACAGGCCCCTGTATAAAGGCGATCTGAGGCCTGACGCTCGGCCTCAGTCTCCAGGACATAGTATGATGGACACTCACTCCTGGTTCCTTCTTCCAGTCAATAAAAGCCGATATCTCGCCTTACGTCTCAGTGTGAGTTATTGATGGTGCATCAGTAGCCAACTTTTTGTTCACATAAATGAGTATTACAAACAGGGATTTTGATCAGTTTAACTGAGAATTTTTATTTGTGAATCATATCCTCCTTTATTCACATTAGAACCCAAAGAACAGGGAAAATTGTAAAGTACGAAAAATTAAAAATCCAAAAACTGAAGTCTCAGCAGTTCAAAAGTATCTACCCCACCCACCCCCTTTGCTCAGTATTTAGTTGAAACACCTTTCACAGCAATTACAGCCAGTAATCTTTCTGGATAAGTCTCTATTAGCTTTGCACAACGTGATGGAGCAAGATTTACCCATTCCTCTTTGCAAAGATGTTTAAGCTCTGCTAGGATAGTTAGGGAACAGCAGTGGGCAGCATTCTTGAGCCTTGTCAGAAATGTTTGATCGGGTTAAGATCAGGACTCTAACTGGGCCACTCAAGGACACCAATTTTCTTTATTTAAAGCCAATCCATGATTGCTCTGGCAGTGTGCTTTAGTGTCTCCGTGTTGCCAGAGATTTAATTCTTAAAACTTTCTACACTTTCCTATCTTATTCTTTATTCTAGTAGAATTCAGTAACCACAACATGATTTTCTAGCTCCCACAAAATGCAGCTGCAAAAGATCACCTGATCCTGCATTGCAACTTTATTTAACTGGTTGTAATTTGGTATATTTCTGGTTAACTGTTAACCCCCAGGCAGACAGTCTTTGAAGAGTATTGATAATGGCTGGGGTCACCAGTCTTGTGAGGATACTTCCCAAACCACTTCTGTCGAAAAAAATGCCAAGAACACCCATGGTCATGTGACTATGATTATCTACATTATATGACACAGCACGTAATGAATTAATGAATGACTGAGGGAAGTCAGTGTGGTCATTACAAAGGAGATTAATATTTTTCAGCCTCACTGTTTTGGTTTTTAATTTTTAGTAAATTGCTGACCAGCTTTGGATTCTTATGATTTGACATGATGCACTATGTTTTATAGATTAGCTCAAAAATTCCTACGACTTCAATGAGAATGAGGAGGTAAAATATGAAATATCTTTGGGGAATGATTACTTTTTCAAGGCACTGTATACAGTGTGTGTTGAAAAACAAACACAAGTATTCACATGTATCATAATTCCTCCAGCATCTTGTATGTGTTGTTTTGGATTTCCAGTATCTACAGAATTTTTCATGTCTATGATTTGTTCCTCCCCGGCTTAAGATTTCTGGCAAAGACTAGCACATTATTATCCAGGAGCTCTCTGTATTTAGCAGCTTTCATCTTCTCAGCAACCCTGACCAGATTTCCAGACCCTGCTGCTGAAAAGTATTCCCGTAGCATGATGTTACCTCAACATACTTTACAGTAGGGATGGTGTCACCTGGCTGATTAGATTTAGGCCACACATACTGCTTAGCGTTGAGGCTAAAAAGTGTCACCTTAGTCTCATCTGACCACAAGACTATCTTCCACATCTTTACAATATCTTCAAAGTGACAGTTTGCAAAGTCTTTACAGTCAAGGACATTCTTATTATTTCTTTAGCCAGAGATCCTTCTTTACAACTTTTACATAGGTTCTCATTTTGTGCAAGGCTTTTCAGATTGTGGAGCATGAACTCCATCTCCAGTTGGAGCCATTGATTCTAGTACTCACTCAGAGTGACTGTTGGCATCTCCGGTGACTAGGTTTAGAGGAGTGGCCTGTGGCTTAATATTTTTTGCACTTTTTGATAATGGGCTGCTCTGAGCTCCAAAGCTCATGCAGTATGTTCGGTGCCTTTGAGATGGTCTTATGCCCTACCCCAGATTTATGCTTCGCTAGTATCATTTCCTTGACATGTCTTGAATGCTGTTTTGTTTCCATTTTGACTTGCTCTGTTAAAAATCTACCATACTGTTGAACCTTACAGTGACGGTGTTTTTTTCTTTTATGAATTCATAAGAAACAGGTGATCCTCCAGTTGTCTTCATCAACAAAATGGGTGAGTTGATAGGATTGCACCTGAGGAATTGGGTGGCAGGCTGGAGGTAAAGAACTTCTTCCCTCTGCTAGCCCGCAGTTCATTCCTGGGCTATGTGTAGCACCGGCTTCATCCCCTGATCAGAGTCACATGAAGCCATGGGAGCAGGAGGTGGTTGGTTGTATGAGTAGTTGGTGTACATCAATTCCACTGACCCCAGGCAGACAATCTCTTGATAATTGATAATGATAATTTGATAATGGCTGGGGTCACCAATCTTGTAAGGATACTTCCCAGAAGAAGGCAATAGCAAACCACTTGTGTAGAAAAAGATGCCAAGAACATCCATGGTCATGTGACTATTATTACCTACATTATATGACACAGCACATAATGAATTAATGAATGACCTGAGGGAAGTCAGTGTGGTCATTACAAAGGAGATGAATACTTTTTCAGCCTCACTGTTTTGGTTTTTAATTTTTAATAAATTGCTGAACAGTTTTGGAATTCTTATGATTTGACATGATGCACCATGTTTTATAGATTAGCTCAAAAATTCCTACTACTTCAATGAGAATGAGGCAGTAAAATGTGAAATATTTTTGGGGAATGATTACTTTTTCAAGGCACTGTATACAGTGTGTTGAAAAACAAACACATGTATTCACCACCCTTCTTTTCAATTTTGCCTGATGTTTAATGTTTATCCCTTTCTAAAGTTTATTGTCTCATTCTTTATTCTGGAGACTTCAATAACCACAATATGGTCCAGCAGCTCCCACATACAGCTGTGGAGGCCCAATCATTGTGGGTTTTTAGGGAAGAGATTGACAGGTATCTAATTAGTCAGGGTATCAAGGGATGTGGGGAAAAAAGCCAGAAATTGGAACTAGACGGGAGACTAGTTTAGCTCATGGTGAAGTCGCGGAGCAGACTCGATAGGCCGAATGGCCTACTTCTGCTCCTTTGTCTTGTGATCTTGTGATAACACAGCTACAATGGATCACCTGATCCTGAATCATTATTTTATTTAACTGGTTGTAATTTGGTATATTTTTAATTAACAACTATTCATCATCTATACATTTATAAAGTAGCTATATTAAATCTTAACTCTATGAAGATAATTTGGAGAAAAAAGAGTATCGCATCGTTCATGAAACCAAGGTGTTGCAAAACCTCTCATGATGCAAGTTTTTTTTTGGTCAATATGATTAATTATACATGGTGTATCTGAGCATATAAGTTAGGAGCAGGTCACTTTGTTTGAGCTGATTTTTAGGGCTCTTATTGATGTCTACAATATGCGGTGACTTTTTGTGTGCAGTTTCAATGGGAACCATCAAATATTCCCATTTAGAACTATTATAGTTGATATCCACAGTCTCAGCCATAGGTACTTAAAATATATAATTTTTAAAATCTATTGATCCTTAGAATTGCGAATCGTGGTCTTCAGACTCAGGTCATGAGTACAGTTCACTTTTAAGAAAATGGAAGCATGGAAGCTGAGCCGGGCTAAATTTAGGACTTAAACACAAAGGCTTGAGACACCCACTCCCGACTATCCTGCTAGTGAATGTACAGTCTCTGCTAAATAGAACTGAATACCTCAGAGCAAGATTGCTGCACCAAAAGGATATCAATCTATGTACTTTGCTTCATGAAAATATAGTTATTGCCATCAATTTGGAAGTGGTGCTGCAGATTCATGACTTCATCATTCTCTGCAAAGAGAGGACAGTTCAGTCTTGTTAAGACAGAGGAGTTGGAGTATACTTTATGATTAGCTCATGGTGGTGCACAGATACAGCTTTTTTGTCTCAGGTTGCTCACCCAACCTGGAACATCCAGTGATCAAATTATGTCTTTTTTATTTGCAGACGGAATTTTTTTGGCATCATCCTGGTAGTAGTATACGGTCCACCTCAAGCCAATGTTGGGGAGGCACAAGAGGAGCAGAACACCATGATCTGCAGGCTTGTAACAATGCACTCTGGTGCCTTCCTTATCAATGTCAGGACATCTTATCAACATTATATTCCATCTGCCAGACCTTGGATCACTCACTTAACTTACCTATATCCCTCTGCAGACTCTCCACATCCTCTGTACAATTTGCTTTTCCACTCAGTTTAGTGTCATCAGAAAATGTTACTATGCTACACTCAGTCCCCTCTTCCAAATCATCAACGTAAATGATAAACAGCCCAGCACTGACCCCTGTGGCACCCCATTCACCACAGACTGCCAAACAGAGAGATACCCATTTATACCAACTCTCTGCCTTCTATTGGTTAAGCAATCTACTATCCATGCCAATACACTTCCTCCGACACCATGCATCCATATCTTATTTATAAATCTCTTGTGTGGCACCTTATCAAATACCTTCTGGAAATCCAAGTACATGAGATCCACTGCACTCTTTATGTCCTCAAAATACTCCAGTAAGTTTGTTAAACAGGACCTGCCCTTTCTGAATTCATGTTGCATCTGTCTAGTAGAAGCACTCCTGCCTAAATATTTCACTATTTCTTCCTTAATGACAGCAAAAGACAATCCCAATTGAGGTAAGAGATGGAATTGGATGCAGGTCAACTCTAGCAAGGTTACAGGTGATTACTTCTTACAAAGCGAAACATAACATCATGAATGACTGTGTTACTTCACTCCTAGATGACTCAATGCCTTTTATGCATGCTTTGAAAGGGAGAATAAAACTACACCTGTGCAAATTCCAACAGCATCTGGTGACCCAGTGATCTCCGTCTCTGAATCTGATGTCAGGACATCTTTCAAGAGGATGAACCCTTGCAAGGCATGAGGCACTGATAGTTACCTGGTAGGGCTCTGAAAACCTATGCCAACCAATGGGCGAGACTAGCCAATGTCATCTTCAATCTCTCACTGCTGTAATTAGAATTTCCCACCTGCTTCAAAAGGGCAATGATCATACTACTCACATGTGAGTGGCACTCACATCTACTGTGAGAGGTTGGTCATGCCTAAAGAAGCACGGGACCCGGTGCAATTTACTTACATCACAACAGGTCTACAGTGAATGCAATATCTCACTACTCTCCATTTGCCTTGGAGCAACTGGACCTGTAAATTTTTATTACAGCTCAGCATTCAACACAATCATGCACTCTGTTCTAATCAATAATCTCCAAAACCTGAGCCTCTGTACATCTGTCTGCAACTGGATCCTTGACTTCCTCACAGTGAGACCACAATCTGTGCAGTTTGGAAGGAAGATCTCCTCCTTGCTGACAATCAACACTGGCACAGCTCAAGGGTGCATGCTTAGCCCAGTGCCCTACTCTCTCTACACCCATATCTGTGTGGCTAGACACAGCTCAAGCACCATCTAGATATTTGCCAATGACACAACTATTTTTGTCAGAGGTTTATATGGTGATGAAGAAGTATATAGGAGTGAGATAGATCAGCTGGTTGAATGGTGTTTAACAACAATCTTGCACTCAGTGCCAGTAAGACCAAGGAATTGATTGTAAACTTCAGGAAGGGGAAGTCAAGGTAACACACACTAGCCTTCATCGAGTGATCAGCATTGGAAAGAGTGAGCATTTTCAAGTTCCTGCATGTCAACATCTCAGAAGATCTAGCCTGGGGCCAATGTACCGCATTGATGCAATTACAAAGAAAACTCAAAAGCAGCTATGCTTCATTATACTTCATCACCAAAGACACTTGCAGATTTCTCCTGCTGTGCCATGGAGAGCACTCCAATGGGTTTTATCATGATCTGATATGGAGCAGCCTTGCACAAATTGGAAGAAGCTGCAGAAAGCTGTAATTTAAGCTAGCTGTGTATTGGGCACTGAGGACACCTTCTAAAGATCATACCTCAAAAATGTGGCTACCATCATTAAGGATCCCCATCACCTAAAACATTTCCTCTTCACTTTGCTACCATCAGGAAAGAAGTATAGGAACCTGAAGACATATGGTCAATTCTTCAGGAACAGTTTCTTCTCCTCTGCCATCAGATTTCTGAATGAACGATGAACCCTTGAACAGCATCATCATTGTGTGCAATACCATATGACATAGGCAATCATGGTCTTTGGCCATCATTGTTCTCGGCAAATTTTGCTCCTGAAGTGGTTTGCCATTGTCTTCTTCTGGGCAGTGTCTTTACAAGGCAGGTGACCCCAACCCTTACAAATACTCTTCAGAGATTGTCAGCAGAGCATCAGTGGTTGCATAACTAGGAATTGTGATATGCACCAGCTGCTCATATGACCATCCACCACCTGCTCCCATGGCTTTACATGACCCTGATCAGGGAGCTAAACAGGTGATACATTTGCCCAAGGTTGACCTGTAGGCTAGTTAATGGGAGGAGCATCTTACACTTCCTTTGGTAGAGTCATATCTTCACACCGCCACTGAGAACTCATGATCACTACCTCACTACTTTTTCCCCCCTTTTTGCTTTACTTATTTATTTTTTTTAACTTTTATGCCAAGAACACTTTCTGCCTGGAGCTCATTCATTCCTCCAATCTGTGAATATCTCCAAGAAACCAGTCTTTGTGTTTGATAGACAGGTGTCAATCACATGAATGACAGATACCAAATATGGTAGACATCAGGGCAATTCAAAAGATGTGGACCCTTTGTGGCTCCTGTCAGTTAGGAGTTGACAGGGTACTTATGAGGTGCTGTCTGAAAAGAGCCAGCTTATCAGGGTCCTGAATATCTTTCACAATCAATTCTAATTTTAGTACTGGATCAAAGTCATGGTGTTGCGCCGAGTTTCATAAGGTAGAGGAGAGGGCACATGAGAAGCTATGGGGAACTCTTCAAGGAAAGAGCAACAGGAGAGGACTTTGGAGAGAGAAAAGAAGTAAGACGAGGATAATGATGTCCATGGGCAATGTGTGCTAGTGTGCCAGTATGCCTGACATCTTCTTGGCACTGTGTAACTGAATGACAGTATAGGGATGAAGAGATTCAACTAAATGAGCAAATCACAAAAGATACCCCAGGCAACTGTGGGCTGGAGCCTGGCACCTCATCTGGCACAGGATGGGTCTGGGGTTGCTGGACATGTCCACACATCCATCTTTTCCAGAGTACTAGGATAATAGCCATAATTAGAATGCTTCCAAGACAGATCTGAGTAGACTCACATGGAGCCTATACTGACCATACTGACATGTTTCCTGACTACATATAGGAGATGAAAGGAAATGCGGATGTCTCCATCCCCATGCTCTCCCAGGCCAACATGCTAGTGTCTTTCATTAAGGTAAACCCCCAAAAAGCATCGGGCCAAAAAGGATTCAGTGGTCAATTACTAAAGACTGTGCTAATGAACAGGCTGGAATGTTCACTGAGATATTTAACCTCTTTCTTCAGCAGTCTGGGGTACACACCTGCTTCTAGCAGACATCCCTATTATATACTGACGATCAAGAAGAATGTTGTAACCTGACTCAATGACTATCGTTGAGTAGCATTTCCATCCACAGTGACAAAACATATAAGCTTGAAACATATCAGCTTCTGCCTGAGAAGAAAATCAGGCTCCCATTTGCCTACTTGTGTAACAGGTCCACAACAGAAGCCATCTCATTGGCTCTTCACTCAACACTGGAACACCTGGACAGCAAAGATCAGGATGTTCTTTATCGACGACAGCTCAGCATTCAATTACATTGTCCCCTCAAATGTAATCAATAAGCTTCAAGGTCCTGATCTTAATACCTCCTTGTGCAATTGGATCTTTAATTTCCTCATTTACAGACCCCAGTCAGTTCAGATTGGCAACAACATCTCCTGCACAATCTCTATCAGTCTAGGTGGACTGCAAGGCTGTATGTTTGGCCCCTTTCTCTAGTTTCTTTACACACCTAACTGTGTGGCTAAGCACAGCTTCAATGCCATATTTAAGTTTGCAGATATCACCACTGTCATAGGCCGAATCATTGGTGGTGACGAGTCAACATTTAGGAGAGACTGAAAATCTGGCTGAGTGGTGCCACAAACACAGCCTCTCACTTAATGTCAGCAAGATCAATGTTTTTATTATTTACTTCAGGAGAAGGAAACCAGAGGTCCATGAGCCAGTCTTCATTGGAGGATCAAGTGGAGAGAGGCAACAATTTTAAATTTCTAGATATTATAATTTCAGAGGACCTGTACTGAGCCCAGCATCACCACTACTCTTTAAGAGTTTGTAAAGATTCAGTATGACATCTAAAACTTGGACAAACCTGCATAGATGTGTAGTGGTTAATATATGTATTAGCTGCATCACAATCAGGTATAGAAACCCCAATGCTCTTGAATGGAAATTCCTACAGAAAGTAGTGGATACAGCCCAATCCATCATAGGTAAAGTCCTCTCCACCACTGAGCACATCTGCATGGAGCATTGTCGCAGTTAAGCAGCATTCATTATCAAGGACCTCCATCAACCAGGTCCTGCTCTCTTCTCACTGCTGCCATCAGGAAGAAGGTACAGGAGCCTCGGGACTTACATCACCGGGTTCAGAAACAGTTACTACTCTTCAACAATCAGGCTCTTAAAACAAAGGGAATAACTTTACATAATTTCACTTGCACAATCATTGAGATAGTCTCACAACCGGTGAGTTCACTTTCAAGGACTCTTCATTTCATGTTCTCAATAGTGATTACTTATTAGTTTATTATTATTATTATTATTATTATTATTATTATTATTATTATTATTATTATTATTATTATTATTATTATTATTATTATTATTATTATTAAATTTTTGTATTTGCTCAATTTGCTGTCTTTTGGATACTGGTTGAACGCCCAAGCTGGTATAGTCTTTCATTAATTCTATGATGATTAATATACTATTATGAATTTATTGAGCATTCCCATAAGAAAATGAATCCCAGGGTTGTATATGGTGATGTATATGTACTCTGATTATAAATTTACTTTGAACTTTGAACTTCTTTACATAAAGACTGCAGTCTTTTCCCTGATCCAACCAGAGATCTAATTTATACCAATCATACCAAAAATGGATGGGACATTAAACAAAAACTTTTCACTGTATCTCTGTACATGTGACAATGATAAATCAACAAAACAAAGCATGAACTAGTGTTGAAGCAGCTTGAGAAAATTAATTTATTTCCCTTGGTAAAGTGGATCAGTATTTTTTTCAAGTTCATTTTAAAAGTCCACCTTACCTATCAAAGAGATTCAATTTTTCCTCTCCATTCTTTCCCCACCCTCCCAGCAATTTGATACAAACATATTTCTCTTCTCCTTGGTTCTACTGAAGGATTTTTAACTGGAAATATTAACTCTTGTTTCTCTCTCCACAGATGCTGTCTGACCTACTGAGCGATTCCAACATGTTCCCGTTTTATTAATTACATCTTTAGTTAAAATTGCCTTTCAACTATATATTAATCATGTAGTCATATCAGAATATGAGAACGGCATATTTTGCATGCTCAGTGTTGTATGCTGAGAAAATAAGTTTTAGAAGAGCCTTTCTCTGTACATTCTGGTATTATGAATATAAAGATATAATTACCATAGATAGACATATAGTTGTACAACATTGAAACAGAACCTGCAGCCCAGCAATTCCACAGAGTCTACCCATTTACTTCAAGCCTACATTAATACTTTTATACACCCAAAATATCCATCAGCTCCCTTCCTGCACCCTGCCACCATATTTTACCACACACTTACTTCAGTGTCAATATTTTATGACCAATTAGCCTATATTTATATTTCTTTGGAATGTGGGAAGAAATTGGAGCACAGAAGGGAAACTCGTGTGGTCACAGGAAAAACATTCAATCTCCACACAGACAGCATGCAAGCGGCCAGACTTGAATCGGATAACTGGAGTTGAGTCAGCAGTTCTATTAGTGGCTGTGTTTCCCTTTGCCTATTTGTCTGATTGAGATAAAAGTCTTGAAGATTTGCTGGAAAAATATACTGTTACAAATACAGAGGTGATCAAAGAAAAACACTTTTACCAACTTGTAAGTGGTTCGTGTCTAATAGCAAAATATTGATGCCAGAGAAATGGAATAAATAAATACTTTTCACTCATGAACAGTCACAGAGAATAGATTGTGGTACAACAAGTGTGGAGGTCCTCTACTATAAAGGTGTATTCGAATTATAAGTTAAGAGTTAGTTACTCATTTCATGACCAATAAGATGGAGCCAGTACCAGATAACTGTCATCAGTTGGTTTGGTTTTACTGGCGATGTAGATAAAATGTGAAGTATTAAACATACACTGCATCTTTGAACAGTTGAGAGACCTCTCCCTCAACGTCAGCAAGACAAAGGAATTGGTTGTTATCTTCAGAAGGAGTAGCGGACCGCATGACCCCATCCACATCGGTGGTGCGCAGGTGGAACAGGTCAAAAGCTTTAAGTTCCTCGGGGTGAATATCACAAATGACCTGACATGGTCTAACCAAGCAGAGTCCACTGCCAAGAAGGTCCACCAGCACCTTTACTTCCTGAGAAAGCTGAAGAAGTTTGGCCTGTCCCCTAAAACCCTCACTAATTTTTATAGATGCAGCGTAGAAAACATTCTTCATCACAACCTGATATGGAAGTTGTCCTGTCCAAGATCAGAAGATCGTGAACATAGCCCAGCACACTACACAAACCAATCTTCCATCCTTGGACTCACTTTACACTGCACGCTGTAGGAGCAGTGCTGCCAGGATAATCAAGGGCACAACACACCAAGCCAACACACTTTTTTGTCCCTCTTCCCTCCGGGAGAAGGTTCAGGAGCTTGAAGATTCATATGGCCAGATTTGGGAACAGCTTCTTTCCAACTGTGATAAGACTGCTGAACGGATCCTGACCCGGATCTGGGCCGTACCTTCCAAATATCCAGACCTGGTTTGCACTACCGTACTTTCCCTTTTCTATTTTCTAATTATGATTTATAATTTAAATTTTTATTATATTTACTTGGATTTGTACTTCAGTGAGCGTGAAGCGCAGAATCAAATATTGCTGTGATGATTGTACGCTCTAGTATCAATTGTTTGGTGACAATAAAGTAAAGTAAAGATAAGAATTGTCAAAGAAGCATTGAATGAACAAGTGTTCAGGTAAAGCATGAAAAATTGATTTAAAAATATCTTAATTAACTGCAGAATGATCTCACTTTCTACAATGAGTTAAATACCGGCTGAGATTCTGATTCATTGTTGACTGAGAGAAAGATTGGCTTCGTATGTGCCAAAACTTGAGAGGTGATTGCAACAAGAACAAAATTAAGAAGTAAGTTCTGACAATGTGATGAAGTTCCTGGTTTCTCTTACCAATATGACATCTGGAATTAGGAGAATGCAGTGATGGGAAGCAAAGATTATCAACTTAAAATAGGAGAATGTTATAAGGGTACACATAATATTAAAGAATTAAGTGAATTTGAGTGTATTCCCAAAGTTGGTCTGATGGAGACCAACTGAGGGAATGATCTGATTTTAGTTCAATTTTATGGAAATCAGTCAAGAAATGTCACCTTCTTCAGTTCCAATGAGACAAGTTTCTTTGGAGAAATCAAGGGGATTCCAAAATCCCCTTGCTGTTTGTCCTGTTGTATCAGTGTACTGTTTTCCTTATCCAAGAATGAAGAGTTACTGCTGTCATCTGTACTTCATGAGTAATCTGGCCATCTTGGTGGAACAGCCCTTGTGTGTTGAGTAGCAGATGAAGCAACAGTGCTTAGAGGAAGAAGGAAAGGAGATGGAGCAGGATGCAAAATGATAGTGGATATTGCCAGAGAAATCCCTCAGAGTATACTATTACGGTTGTATTTTATACTTGTGGTGACTGTTGTTCCACTGCTTTAATATGAGATGGTAACTAATGAAGACCTGGAAGTTCTACCCGAACCAAGCACTCAACTGTGTCCCTCTTTCCCAAGTGGTGTCTATAACCAGACTAGATTCTGAATTTCTGAAAGGACTTGTCAATGGGAGCACTCTGCCAGGCAGACCCATTATAAACTCAGTTAACATTGTGAAAAAGCATTCTTCTTCACTTCTGCCAACCTCTTCTGAAACATTGTGTCAGTTTTCAGATCATTGTACTTCCTCTATGTTCTAGTCATTCATCAGTCATTAGGTTATTGGGTATGTATTTGTTATTTCTCAAAGAATGTTCTTGTCTGTGAGGCATCATCCTTTTTTGACAAGTGGCAAGGATGTTTTTATAAGACCATAAGATATAGGAGCAGAATTAGGCCTTTTGGCCCATTGAGTCTGCTCCAACTGGCTGATCCAATTTTTCTCAGTCCCAATCTCTTCCCTTCTCCCTGAATTTCTTCATGCCCTGACCAATTAAGAATCTATCAATAACGTAGCTTTATGTCATTCCACTCTGACATGGTCTTCCACAGGTTGTTCTGCGCACTCCGTGATGGTTTTCACAGTCTGAGGTAACTCAGTATTCTTGACTGCATCATAATATAGCCCTCACTAACTTCCTCATCCTCAGTCATACACTGGAAGAGCTTCAAATCATCAACACAAGGGGTTATGCAGGTGCTACAAATCTTAAGGAACACACACAAAATGCTGACTTGCAGAGTTCCTCCAGCATTTGCGTGTGTCACACTGGAAGAGCATCATTGGATCTGATGCGACTCTCCGGCTTTCCACTGAATTGTATTGAAAATTTCACATCATTTAAGTAGTACTCAGTATTAGAGATGATGTCTGTCAGATACTGTTATGATGTTAAAGGTTTGCAGATTCGTCAGCGATGTACAGTGTAATTAAAGTCTTGTTAACACCCTTAGATACTGTGAACAGGACAGAATTCACTTGATTCTTTTAATTAAATTATTTAGTATATAGACTGTCATGGTTTCAACTGATCACAAAGCAATGTGTAGCCATTTAAATTAATTCAGAATTGAAGTCACATTTATAATGTAAGTCTTAAGGCAGTCAGTTCATGTCCAGGTAGCTCCTATTAACAGTACATCAGCCATAACTTACTTCATTATTTTTCAAAATACTCCATGGGATCTTTGGAATTCCTCAAGAAGACAGAAAGAGACCCAGTTTAAACTCTCAAATACTATATAATGCCTCACTGTTCGCCAAGGTCTTAGCTTAGTCATTTATTGTTATGTCTCTGGACTGGACCCTAAAACTGCAACTTTCGCAAGTAAGAATGCTACCGAGTAGTATAGATAACTAGTTTAGTTTATTATGACATTGAATGATAGAATAAGTTATTATGCCAAGTATTATTTCAATCAAGGTAGTTAATTTTAAGGATTTGAGCTGCACCCTTAAAATCGTGAAAAGCTTGAAATCATGAAATCTGTTATTATGATTTTTCAATCTACAGAAATTGGATAGATTGCAAAGTGAAGTATTTGAAGGTGCGGAATCTGTTTTAACACTTTAATCACAAATAGACATATGTGTAGCTTGAATCTGTTCTAATAGGTTCATAACCCGTATATCAACAACAAAAATAAATTGATATAAATGCATACATGAAAGAAAGGCAGACAATGATAGTTAGTTGCCTTTCAGGGAGATCTGCTAGTCTCTTGTAGCGGCTTTCACTACTTTGTAGAATTTTATGGTCTTTCTGTTAAGTACCTGTTTTGATCCTGTTGTTTTTTTCCTTAATCAGATTCAAACATGGAAGTGATTTTTCATTTCACAGTGTATCATCTGTAGCTAGAATCTTTTGCTTAAGTATTTGCATTTAATTACAGTATTTCTATTTTTCCTGCTTTTCACATCAAGAGAGTGACATTTGCAGCTTATTGTGATTTGGCTTGCTGCAATGCTCTAATTTCTTTTACACTTCACCATATTCCTTTACCCTGCAGGGATTCACCACTGTGCTGTGATTTTTTTTATATCATAAGAACACAGTTTGCAGAATTTTGCCATTGGGTTCATATTTCCAACAGAGATTTTTTAATCAACTTCATAAAAAAGCAAAAAGACTCCTAATTTATTTCCATTGCCTCACAGCCATGTACAGCTGACCTTGATATAACAACCTCCCTTTCGTGTTTTAATTACCGTGAAAGCAAATTATTTTTTAGTAAACCAGTTAAGCCTGAATCAGGATTTAACAAGATAAGTTGGAAAGTTTTTCAGAAGATTACTTTTATACTCAGAATGACAAATGCCTGTAATTCAAATCCAATTAAAATACAACAGCTGTTTCAAAATATTTACACCCATGATAGACATAAGCATTCATTTAAAATTGAATTTGCAGCCACATTGTAAGTTTTTGTTTGAAAGCCGATTCCTAATTTCATCACTTTCTTATATTCTGTGGTCTCATGATAACTTAGATAGCAACAAAGGAATTGTTAAATTTAACAAAAATCACCTAATTGGTCCTCTTACCTTTGTAGTTCTTGCATGATTCAATTGCAGAGTCATTGATTTTTCTCAGTAATTGATTACTATCTATAAGATCTCAGCTGATTAGGTGGAAAATTGCAGAGGAAGAAATATTTGGTAACCTTAGATCCAAGTGCAACAGCGTTGAGAAAACATATTAGGATTGCTTCATGCAAATACTTAGATATTCTATCCTGATTTAATATTACAAAATAGGTTACATAGAACTGTGTTGCACATGTGAAATAGTCCCATTTTGAAAACAGCATGCAGGATTCTCTGAAGTTATGATAGCATTATAAATTGAAAACTACCCCCTTCATCTAGCATCTGACTTCACAAACAGAAGCAAGTTTGACAAATTTACATTGAGTTCTTTTGCAATTCTTTTCTTTACAAGCAATGGCACGAAGATTCACACTTAAAGTTATTCTTGCTCTCGTTTTTTTGCATTAGTGCCTGTATTGTGCTTTCAACAATAATCCTTCCAACTGATAATGAGAATGTCATTCATCCTGAACATTCTGTGCACAACATTATTATATCTTTATAACATAGTGCGTACCCACTAAAATTATATCTATACTTTACTTCAAACATCACATTTCTGGAATCTTTAATTAAAAAATAAATGGACAGTATGGTAATAGTTCACTGGAATACTGATTACCGCAGGTTCTGGAACCCTACTGTTACTGTTCAGTTGTACAGTTGTGACATACTTCAGTGACATCGGGTCTGTAATAAAACCTGTACTTGCAAAGCATTTTTAATGCCATTGAATGAAGGTGAATAAACAAGATCTCCCCCTCTTCCTGGAACTACCACTATGTTAACAAAAACATCAGCATAAACACATTGCAGAACTGCACAACAGAAATAGCAAGCAAAGTCTAATGTCATTTATAAGTCATATATTTTGCATCTTCCAAACTGCAGAAAGTTTATACCACATACATATTATAATTCTTGTTGCTTTAGTTATATCATTTCTAGTGGTATGTAAAATGGCGAGGGAGGGAAGTACTCAAAAATTGATAAAAAGGATTCTCTGATAATGACTATTTTGGATTGTTGATGGGAACCCCAATAGAATGACTGACACAATATATTTTCGCCTTCCTCTTTTCTAAGTTTTCAGCTGAATATTGCATATACAAACGTCCTGGGAAATCAATACATTTATAATCAAACTAGACACATCTGTTTGTGACTAAACAGTCCCTTCATGCTGTTAACTGTTGTATATTGTTAACAGGGCAGTCTTACTTTTAATGCAAGAGTTACGTATCTTAAGTCTTTGTGACAACAATTTTTCCTTCAATCCAACATGCTGGCCAGGCTGAAAATGGGACCTTCATTCCTACCTTTGTCAGGTGTTTGATACAGTATATATATTTTTAATATTCAGACACAATTCCGAATTACACTCCAGATGGTCAAACACAATTTTATTCGCTATATTAGCTATATAAGAGTTTACAATTGAGAAATCAGTTTGAATAGAATTCCAGGTTCACAACAGGTTTGCAAGGAACAAGAATGTACATTAAAAAAATATTTCCAGCAACTGCTCTCTGCTCAAAATATCCTATTGATAAGAAATGCCACACGTAGGCAAACAACTTCTTCAGTATTATTTCTAAAGATCTACACTTTTAATTGTTTGCCTTTCTAAAGGTTATAGAACAGAATTTCAAGCATTGAAGCATTATTGTAGTCCTATATTCTCTCAAAAAGGGGGGCTGATAAAAAATCTCCCCCACTTTTTGGTAAGCTGTGCTCACAGCTTGTAGATTGTCAGTGTCTTAGTTCATTCAGGGCCTGCCAGGATTCTGCACACTTGATCCATTTTGGGATACAGAGGCTCCAAGCAGTCTTAATTTGTAAAGTTATTTATATTGCTACTCAATCTCATAAATATACTTACAATTAAACACTTCAGCTACACAAAACTTCTAAATGGATAGCAATGGCAAAATTATGTTAATAAGTGTTCAGCATATTATATTAAAAATCACAGATTTAATTTTCTTGTTTCTGAAAACTTCATTGAACTATAAAGAAATGTGTTAAGATATATTCTACTTTAAGGGTTTTAGGAATGGCCAGTTTTGTTCAATTGTTTATAGCTATCCCCATTGTGAAGTACATATGTCGAGAATGGCAGTGCTTTATGCTCTTCTGTGCTGACAGAAATGGCTTGATTATCATGTGACTTTTTATTAGAAAGGGTGTACTGTGGCTAGGCAGAATGGGTAATGTCTCCTCAATTTAATTCCAAGATAGACATGAAAAGTTTATGCAAAAGATACTGTTTAACCAATAAAGTGTGTGTGTGCAACAGTGGTCTGATTTACTAGCAAGATTTGGAAAAGCGAAAAGTTCTAGGAAGTAATTAGTAGAGAATTTTATTGTCCATGGACCCATGAACACAATCTCGTTATTTCTTTATTGGCAGTATTTATTTGTTTACGTAATTTACAGGATTTTATTGATTATGAGAATGGATACTTGGGCCTCAATTTGTTTTCTTGAAGGTCAGAAGCAACTTAGACATGATTGCCAGTAGGCACCTTTGAAAATTGATCTGGAGCCAACTGAGGCAGATCCACTGGGATCTGCTGACAGATTAGCCTGAACTGGGCTATTTCTGCCCATAGACTGAGGAGCAACCTTTGATTCAATTATGGGACCCAAGAACGCATTTGATAAACTGTACCCCCAGGATGCTAAGCCTTATTGATTTCATGAGCACCCTGTCTGTTTCTGCAAATTTTCCAAATCTCAGGCTGGGATATGTGTAGGATTCTGTGAATAAAACATGGAAGAGTCATTTTGACAAAATGCTTAATGTTATGTAGTGGGCAACAGTGAATATAGAATTGAGTCAGGTTTTGTAAACAAACCATAAACATTTATGAAACTCTGTTCAAAAAAAGTGAAAAGCAAACAAATGACTAACTTAACTGGAAGTTAACTGCTATACGGCAATTTAACAAACAGGCAAATTCTGGAATAGTTCTTAAAGTGGTAAATTCGAAAGTCCAAGTGATTTATACAGTCAGTAAGGCGAAACTTCCCTGAAAACTGATTTCTTCGAAAAACGTCCCAGCCGAGCGATGCCTTGTCCAAGGGATTCATGAAGAAGGAAATAAAACGGCTTAAAGGAACTGACCTTTTTGCTGGAGGGTGAACACTGCACAAACCTCCCTGATCTTGCAGGGGTTATCTCAGATGCAGACCACTATTCCTGAACAAAGATTCAATAAGGTCGATCCTTTACAAAACCGCCAAATGACACCAACTTTACTCAATCTTTCAGGTTCTTGTACTTTGGGTAAAGTCTTCAGTCTCCAGTAATAGACTGTGGAAGTAAAACAATGGTGCAACATACAAGAACTGGCAGCGATTGGCGAAACTGCCGGTACAATGGTTTTTGCACCTTACAATAGAAAGTAAAACTCCACTTTAAAACAAAACTGCATCATGATGAATATGCAGAAAAACTAACTAACAAACTGACCGCATGACAACAAGGGTTTCCCCTTTTATACCTCTTGGAACATGCCATCACATGACCTCACACCAGCGGGAAAATTACATCATGTGACCTCACACTTGCGGGAAAATTACATCACCCCACCATCACAAGATAATTACATCATGCTCACGTGATACTCAATTACATCATGGTCATAAGACAGTCACAAGATATCCACGGGGTATGTAACATTAAGAAAAGTTGCAGACCTTTATTTCCATTACAAACAAAACAAAAGCAGTTACCTTACACTGATGTCATTACATCAGACATCTCTCTTAAAGGGAACCCAACAACTCAATAATGATGTTTGTGAATTATGTAGAACAGTTTCTATTATGAACAATATATGTTATCTGTCACACATTGCATATCATACACAGATGCCGGAAAAATCCATCGAAACTAGCATTGTGAGTCTGCCTGGAGCTTGTCAGGCCCCTTGTGCATTCGCTGAAGTAACAGCAGGTTCCTCTGGCTCATCCAGAGGTGTGTTGCCAAGGTCATATCATGGTGCAGGGCGGTATGGTAGTGGAACCATCCAGGTCTTAATGGGCCTGTTTAAGGTGATCTACAGAAATTCAGTCAGATTTACCCTTTCTATCTACAATAAATGTCTTTTCACCCTATTCCAAAATGCAGAACAGGCCACTGTAAGGGGGCTTAAGGAAGTGTTGATGTGCTTTATGGTGGACAAAAATGAACAAGGTAGAAAGTAGTTCAACTGGAACCCAGGAATGCTGTATGCCATAATGGGAGGTGGGAAGGGAATAAGTGTAAAAGAATTGAGTTTACTGTGGAGGGCAGTGTGCTACTGAGACTCCAACCTGGCAGTCATGGAACCCATAGTGTACAGCAAATCAGCAGGTCCTCATTTTCCTTCAGAGAGGCCTTCAGAACAGCCTTTAAGGAATGGTGAAATTGTTCACACAAGCCATAGTGTGATGTATCCTAACACCGAGGTTCTTGGCCATTGCAGCCCATAGGTCTAATGTGAATTGGGGACCGCAGTCAGAGGAAATATCAGTTGGGGGTGTCAAACCGAGCAAGCCAGGTGCTGATGAACACCAAGGCCTCGCCTGCATCTGATGTTGATGCTAGAGGGCTGACCTCTGGTTACCTGATGGAATGGTACATCATGGAAAGGAGGTGCGTGAAACCACGCAAGTGGGGAAGAGGACCAACAATGTCCACATTTTCTCATTTTTCAGATCGACATTAAAAATATCAAACCGTTGAAAGATGTGTGTGTCAGTTAACTGACACACAACACTGGCTACACACCAGTCCTGCACGCCCATCCTATGGCCGTGCCACACAAACTTTAAAGCAGCCAGTTTCCGTGAAGCCTTCCTGTCCAGATGTGAGAGGCTGTAAATGGAGTTAAAAGCAGTACACCCCCAGTTTTCATGCACTATGGGGTGAGACATCACACAAGAAAGAAACTTGATGTCAGCAAACTGCAGGCCCACGAATGCTGTCCTGTAAGCCTGAATGTCTGGGTTGTAGCTTGGTCATCAGCCATGCCAGCAGAGTCAATCCCGATGTGCAAGGCAACAACAGCGGCCCATGTGAAGCAATCAGCCACAGCATTATTTTTCCCGTCAATGTGCTGTGTGTCAATCTTGAGATCTGAAATGTATGCTAGGTGGCATTGATGTTGTGCAGACTGAAGGTAACATAAACTAGGGGTTTGTGGTCAACAACACTGTGAAATGCCGACCCTCCAGTAGAAATTAAAAATGGTGGATAGAGATTGAGAAGTTCATGGTCAAATGTGCTATACTTCTTCTCGGGTGGGGGCGTTGCCAGCCAAAGAAGGTAAGTGGCTGCCAGACACCTCCAACCAACTCTTTGTGCATAGCTCCCACAGCGTAGCCTGTGCTGTTAGTAGTGATGTGTTACTGTAGGTGTGTTGGGAAGCAGGTGCGCCAGTAGGGGCACTTTCTAAAAGCTCATTTGGTGTCATTAGATGCTCTGGTCACGTCCACTGATCAGTGAGGTATACGATTAGGGGCACTGCCTTTGAGGGCACTATACAAGGTGAGCTTAAGCTTAGCAGCTCTTGGGATGAAGTTGTCATAGTAGTTCACCATACCTAAAAATTCTTGCTGTGTTTTGGTATTACAGGGCAGTGGGAGAATCCATAATAGTGACAATTTTTGAGAGCAGGGGTGTTGTTCAACCTGCGGAGATGCTGTAGCCGAGAAAGGAACTGCCAGATAACCCAAACTGGCAGATACGTAGCAGGGTTAATAATCAGCCCATGTTGGCTGAAGTGGTTGAAAAGTGTGTGGAGATGGAAAAGTGTTTGACTTGGTGCTTGTGACAAGTATGTGATCCAAGCAAACAAAAGGAAAATCTAAGTCTTTTAACACAGAGTGCCTTAGTCATTGGAAAGCTGGTGCTGTATTTTTGCAGCCTCAGTGTTATACACAGAAACTCAAATAGGCCAAATGGGGTCACAACAGCAGTTTTGAGAAAGCCTTCGGTACATACTTGCAGCTGATGGTGGCCCCAGATAGAGTCCACTTCAAAAAATATTGTTCTTATTCACTGACAAGCAGTGAAGCCCAGGTTATAACTGCAGTGTAATGCGGACAGATCCACAACACATCCACTGTGCTAAAATGGATGAAATTGACATACTGGAAGAGGGTTCCTAGTGGAAGAACATCTTGGGTTTTGCCGGTAAAAGATTGATGGTACAGGGCAAAAGCAGGAGTTCTATCAGAGAATAATGGTTTGGAAGCATTAGATGTGTTGGATCTCCAGCATCTGCAGATTTTCTCTTGTTTCTAACAGCTGGAACTTATTCTTGGAAGGTGGGGAAAGAGCATGGCATCAGATCAGCCATACCTGAATACAGAATCCAATATTCAATTGCACAGCCATCAGTAAATAATAAATATTGCAGGAATGCACAGTTTATCCAATGTCAATTCTTAAGATAAATTTCTGACATAAAATTTATGACCTTGATCATTTTCAGCCAATTATCCAGTCTTTGTCTGCATTCAATTAAGGTGATATTTACATTTCTGAGGAATTCTGGCTGAGTTATTGTATTTCAATGTTTAATGCTGCCTATTCGAGCCTAAGGAAGCAAATACATTGCTGTGTATAAACTAAATGTACATGCCGAATGAGCCAGTGTCAACTGAGTTTATGAAGGATAATGTGAAGGCTTCAGTTAGCCCAAATGACCTGGCACAAGTCATCACTGGTGTATCCCCATGTTCACTGCAGTTCTCCGGACTAAGGTAGAAATTAACATTTTTTCTATCCTAAAAGAGGAATTTGCTGGATAAAGGTCATATCTTGTGCAGTTAAGACCTGCACAGTGGCATAATCTTCTGCACATATATCTCATCTGCAGCCAGGAGGATCAAATGCAAAGCTGCCAGTTAATTCATAATCCTGGACTGAGTTGGCTGCCAAGATTTTAAACAGTGAATTTATGAATAGTTCTGATTATTAAAAATAATCAAAATCATTCTAAACCTGTTAAAATAATGGATCCATTAAAACATGTGAACATTATTAAGTAATTTAATAAAAATGCCCAATAAACTTAAAGTGTTTTAAGACATTCAACTCAAATGATTAAGAATATCTAAAAAAAATGCTAATTCCCAGCTTATTCTTCCACAGTTAATATAGGGGAATTGCTAACAGCAGGCTGAATATGGGAGTGTTATTGAGTGAGTTGTATGCTGTAAGAGAAGAGGAATTGGAACTTCTTTTCATGCTGCCCATTATAGGAGTGGAATCAGCTAAACAGTATTGAGCAGCTAAAAAACAAATGTGGCTCTCCCTTTTATGCATATGCACCTGGAAGTTCAAAGCTTGTTGGAAGTTGTTGGAAGTCTAGACATTTCCTGCCCCAGGTTTCAAGTTTGAGGAAGTTTTTTTTTGAAAATGCAGCACTTTGTGAGATTATGAGTTGATAATTTACGCCTTGGGCTCTGGAGTACCATTGATGTCATTAGTCATATAGTTTCATTATTTATTTGGGCATTGGCATTAAGGTAAACATTTGTTCCTCACCTTTAATTGCCCATTCTAACTATATTTAAGAATGTAGTGGTGATTTATCTTTTCGAATCACTTCTGTCATTCACAGCTCAGGTACTCCCACAGTGCTTTTGGGGAGGGAATTCCAGAACTTAGCTCAGCAAAATAGAAAACTCAGTTTGGATGATATCCAGCTTGAAAGAGAACTTCGAGCTGTAATGTTCGCATGCATCTGCTGCTCTTGAACTTCTTGATGGTAGAATTGGCAGATTTGGGAGACGTTAAAATATCTGATATTATACGTTGCTTATTTTGTAGATGGTGCAATCTACAGCCACTGTGTACTGATGACTGAGGTAATAGGAGAGTTGATGGAGCTCCAATGTAGTGGGATGTTTCATTCTGGATTATGCCAATTTTCTAGATGATTGTTGGCACTGCATGCATCTAGACAAGTAGAAAATATTCAGTGAATGTCCTGACTTCTGGTTTGTTCAAAGTAAATTTTATTATTCAAGTACATATATGTCACCATATACAACCCCTAGGTTCATTCTCTTGTGGGCATACTCAACAAGTCTCTGGAATAGTAAATATAACACGACCAATGAAAGTTCAACCAGAGTGCAGAAGCCCACAGATTGCGCAATATAAATATACATAAATACCAATAAATAACGAGAATATGAGATAATTAGATAAAGAGTCCTTAAAACACACACAAAATGCTGGAGGAACTCAGCAGGTCAGGCAGCATCTATGGAAAAGAGTACAGTCAATGTTTCGGTTCGAGACTTTTCAGCAGGACTGGAGAAAAAGAAGATGGGAAGCAGAGTTGAAGTAATAAATCCTTAAAGTGAGATCATTGGCTGAGGAAACATTCCAATGATGGGTGTCATTATCACCTTCTATTCCTGATGGTTGAGGGATAGTAACTGCTCTTGGACCTAGTGGTGTGAATCCTGAGGCTCTTGCACCTTCTCCTTGAAGGCAGCAGCAAGAAAAAAGCATGGATTAGGTGGCAGGGATCTCTGACGATGGATGTTGCTTTCCTATAATGATGTTTCATGTAGATGTGCTCAATGGTCAGGGAGGGTTTAACTAAATGACATTGGTGGTTGAAATTCAGCAAACTGGCAATAGGTGAGTAACTCACTACAAAATACCCAGCCTGGGATGTGTGCTTGCACACTTTGCATTTATGTAGTTGACCCAGGTGAGTTTCTGATTAATTATTTGATTAATCTGATTAATTTGATTATTCTGATTAATTATACAACTGAATGGCTTGCTAAGGCCATTTCAGAGGGTATTTAAAAGTCAACAACATTGCTGTGTGTCTGCAGTCACACATAAGACCATAATACACAGGAGCAGAATTAGACCATCTGGCCCAACAAGTCTTCTCCGCCACTGAATCATGGCTGATCCTTTTTTTTTCCTCCTCCTCAACCCCAGTTCCCACCCTTCTCCCTGTAATCTTTAATGCCATGTCCAATCAAGGACCTATCAATCTCTGCCTTAAATACACCCAACAACCTGGCCTCCACAGCTGCATGTGGCAACAAATTCATCACCATTTGGCTGAAAATATTTCTCCACATCTCTGTTTTGAAAGGGCATCCCTCTATCCTGAGGCTGTGCCCTCTTGTCTTAGACTCTTCCACTATGGAAAATATCCTTTCCACATCTGCTCTGTATAGGCCTTTCAACATTCAAAAGGTTTCAATGGGATCCCCCTCATCCTTTTGAATTTCAGTGAGTACAGACCCTGAGCTATCAAATGTTCCTCGTATGATAACCCTTTCATTCCTGGAATCACCCTTGTGAACGCCCTCTGGACCGTCTCCAATGCCGGCACATCTTTTCTAAATGATGGGCCCAAAACAGTTCTCAATACTCAAGGTGAAGCCTCATCAGTGCCTTATAAAGCCTCAGCATCACATCCTTGCTTTTCTATTCTAAACATCTTGAAATGAATGCTATCATGGCATTTGCCGTCCTCACCAATGAATCAACCTGCAAGTTAGCCTTCAGGGTGTTCTGCACAAGAACTCCCAAGTCCCTTTGCATCTCAGATTTTTTGGATTTTCTCCCCGTTTAGATAATAGTCCGCATATTTATTTTTGTTGCTTTTAAAATAACTTTGACTTCCCTTTTCAGCCATAGTTGTACTATTTTACCATATGAGTATTCTTCATTTTTGGAATACATGTATCCTGCACTTTCCTCATCTTTCCCAGAAACACACACCATTGCTGCGCTGCTGACATCCCTGCCAACAGCTCCTTCCAATTTACTCTGGCCAACTCCTCTCTCATACCATGGTAATTTCCTTTACTCCACTGAAATACTACTAGATCAGACTTTACTTTCTCCCTGTCAAATTTCAAGTTGAACACAATCATATTGAGCTCACTGGTTTCTCAGGGCTTTTTTACCTTAAACTCCCTAATTGCCTCTGGTTCATTACGCAACACCCAATCCAGTATTGCTGATCCCCTAGCTGGCTCAATATCAAACTGCTCTAAAAAGCCATCTCCTAGGCATTCAACAAATTCACTCTCCTGAGATCCATTACCAACCTAATTTTCCCAATCGACTTGCATGTTAAAACTACCATAACATTATCCTTTAAAAACACCTTTTCTATTTCCTGTTGTAATCTGGGGTCAACAGCCACTGTTGGGAGGCCTATATATAACTGCCATCAACGTGCTTTTACCCTTGCAGTTTCTTAACTCAACCCACAAGGATTCAAGATCTTCCAGTACTATGTCATATCTTCCTACTGATTTGATGCCATTTTTTATCAGTAGAACCATACCACTCCTTCGGCCTACCTTCCTATCCCTCCGATATAACATGTAACCTTGGACATTCAGCTCCCAACTACAATCATCCTTCATCCATGAATCACTAATGGCTACAACATCAGACCTGGCAATCTGTAATAATGCAACAAGATCATCCACCTTTTTTCTTTTTCTATGCACATTTGGCTGCAACTAAGTCCCATCCCATAAGCCAGACCAGGTAAGGACAGCAAGATTCCTCTCCTAAAGCCCATATAAACTCCGTGGCTACTCAAGAAGGTCAAAGGCTAGGAATCCTGTGCCATGTAACTCATCTCCTGGCTCCCTAAAGCCTGTCCACCATCTACAAGGCTCAGGAGTGTAAAGGAATACTCGCCACTCGCCTGGATGAGTGGAGCTCCATCAACATTAAAGAAGCTTGACACAATCCAGTACAAGGCAGCCCACCTGATTGGTACCCCTTCTACAAGCATCAAATCGCTCCACCATTGACTGACAGTTACAGCAGAGTGTACTATCTACAAGATGCACTGCAACAACACACCAAAGTTTCTAAAGCTGCACCTTCCACACCCACAACCATTACCACCCAGAAGGACTAGAACATCACCAATTGGAAATCTCTCTCCAAGTCATTCACCATCCTGACTTGGAAACATATCTCTGTTCCTTCATTGTCTCTGGGTGAAGATCATGGAATTCCCTTTCTAACAGCACTGTGTGTGTACTTTAGGAACTGCAGCGGTTCAAGAAGGCAGCTCATCACCACCTTCTCAATGGGAATTATGGATGAGCAATAAACACTGGCTTAGCTGGTGATGCCCCCATCCCAAAATGAATACATAATTAAATAAATCTGTTTAATTGTGAAATTAGTGATGACAATGTCTTTGAGTGACAGGTGAAATGTAAATGTTGCCTTGAAACAAGCTTTTGCCCCTATTTGGATGAAGATATTGAGGAGAACTCCTGCTTAATCAAAGGGGTAGGTTGTAAATGGTACTTAATCATCAGCATTAATATTGGTACAAGAGAAGAATAAAAGGAAAGTTTGTAGAATTGATAAATAAAGGAATAGAATACAAGGCAAATCATACACAGGTCAATATTCTGCTCTGGTTTAATCAGGTCATTATATCTATATCAGAAGACACCTTAGGAATGGAGACACTGAAACCTGGAACTATAAACAATCTTCTGGATAAACTCAGCAGTTTGATCAGCATCTTTCGAGGAAAGGAATTGTCAACTTTTAATGTTGAAACTACATTGCAACCCAGGAATGCTCTTTTAAAGAATATAAAATATAAATTTCCCTTACTGCGTGAAATTGGCTGTTGAATTGATTTTACTAATTTTGATTTTTAAAATTATTTATTGAGGTACAGCAGAGGTTACACCCTTCCAGTCCTTTGAGCCCCACCAAACAGCAATCTCCCGATTTAACCCTAGGCTAATTATGGGACAAATTACAATGACCAAATAACCTAGCGACCGGTACATCGTTGGACTGTGGGAGGAAACTGGAGTGCCTGGAGGAAATCCATGCAGCCATGGGGAGAACATACAAACTCTTTATGGACAGAGGTGGAAATTGAACCCATGTTGCTGGTACTGTAAAGTGTTGTACTAACCACTACACTAATTTCACATAACAGTTCGGGAGCTTCTGAATATATTTACAGTATTTACTTAACAGCGTATTCTATCTGGTTCAAAACATGGCAATCAAACAAGCTTCTTTTGCTAGAGAATTACTAAAGCATACTTCTGAACTTCATGCACTTAAAATATGAAATGGAAGTCACTTGTCAGTTAATGAGCAATAGCAAAGAAATAGAGACAATGTGGAATCCATGCCTGAGAGCATCCAACTGAAAAACTTCTCTGTTTCAGGCAAATCCACTTGAGAGTAGGTAGATTTGTAGGGGGGGGGAAAGAACACATGAGATAGGTTCATTTGCTGTCTGATATTCAAATTCCTAAATTAGACTCTCCCCTGATATTTTCTCTTCTGCTCTCTTCCACTGGGTAGATGATACAAACCCCTGAAAGCATGCACCACAAACTAGCCTCAAGGACAGCTTCTATCCTACCATTTATCAGAACTCTCGAACAATAAGAAAGACTCTTAATCTCATAATCTACTTTCTGTAGCTTTACACTTTAATCTGCATTGTTACTCTGTTATCTTTTTCTATCCCCTTACACCGTGTATTGATTTGATCCATATGAACAGTATGCAAGACGACCTTCTCATTGTATCTTGTGACAATAATAAACCAACATCAAAAACAATATGATCCACAAAATAATTAAAATAGAAAATGTTGAAGACTCTTAAAAGGGACCTGTGTTTTCTCCCCTTCCCAGTTCTGATGAAGTCCTGCACTTGAAACTTTACCTGTTTCTCTTTCTATAGACACTGCTTGATCTGCTGATCGATTCTTGCATTTATTGGTTTTATTTCAAATTTACTGCATCTTCAGGGTTTCTTTTTGATTTTCACTATGACTCATTGTTTCTTCAACAGCTTCCCATACTTCTGAATGCGATACAAATATAAACACAAAAGATTTTTCAGAATCTGGAAATCTTGAGAAGCACAGACAAAGTGCCGGAAAAATTCAGAAAAACAGACTGCATCTTTGGTTGGGAATAAGCCATTGATGTTTTGGGCTGTTATCGTTCATCAGGACTGGAAAGGAAGGGGGAAGAAGCCAGAATAAGAAGGTGGGGGAAGGGAGTTGGTGAGGAGAGGAGTGATGTATGAGGTCGGGAAATGCTAGGTGGAAGAGGTGAAAGGCTGAAGAAGAAGATCCTGACAGGAGATGACAGTGGACCATGGAAGAACAGAAAGGAGGGGAGGGGGACACCAGAAGAAGGTGATGGGCACGTAAGGACAGGAGAAGGTGTGACAGGGTAACCTGAACAGGGAATGGAAAAGAAAGAGAAAAGGGAGTGGGGAACAATTACTGTGAAGTTAGAGAAGCTTCCTTCCCTATAATTTGACTCACCAGATGATGTTGAACATGATTTACCTAGTGCCCTCCCAGAGAAATCTGATTCCAGGTGAACAAGTGCCCTCAGTCCCCTTGAAAGTTCAAGTCCTTTCCTTTTTGACAACTTGTTTAACATAAACCTACAATTCCCACCTTTGATTGTACAATTTTTGTATCGTTTGCAATTGATACCACAAAAAATGGTCAATTAAGCATCATCAAGCAAACCTCACTCTATTTGGTGTTTTAACACTATGAGGATAAAAATATTTTGATGTGAAAAAGTTTGAGTTTGCCAGCATTCAGGAATGTTAGCAAATTGATTTTATGGTAGCAATGACTCTATGTTTAACCTTTCAGAGGGTCTTGGAGAACAATCCAGACCTGGAGTGACCACGGTTGTTAACTGACTATTGTCTTTTCCTGCTTGTGGACAACTACACCAAAGTTTAGTGAAGGAAACAGATACAGCAGTTTTGGGCCCCTTATCTAAGAAAGGATGTGCTGATATGGGAGTGGGTTCAAAGGAGGTTCATATAAATCATTCTGGATTGAAAGGCTCATCACCTGAGGTGTTTTGTGGCTCAGAGCATGTACTCACTGGTATTCAGAAGAATGAAGGGGGGATCTCACTGAAACTTATCAAATGTTGGAAGGTCTCAATGGAGTGAATGTGTAGAGGATGTTTCATATGGTGGGGGAGTCTAAGACCAGAGAACACAGCTTTGGAATAAAGGGACAACCATTTAGAATGGAGATAAGGAGTGATGAATCTGTGAAAATTTTCACCACAGGTAGCTGTGGAGGTCAAGTCTTTGGATATATTTAAAGCAGAAGTCAATAGATTCTTGATTGGTCAGGGCATGAAGGGATACAGGGAAAAGGCAGGAGATTGGGGTTGAGAGGGAAATGGATCAGTCATGTTGAAATGGCAGAGCAGACTCAATGAGCCAAATGGCCTAATTCTGCCCTTATATCCTCAGGTCTTAGGGGCTCACAAATTCCATCAATGCTCATCAGAGTGTTGTGAGATCATAGGATTGATTGCCTTGGATAGTGTGAAGTCTATCCATTTATGCCTCTGTGCAAATAGTTTCTTTAGCATTTCATCATCCAGATTATAGTCTGATTTATAAATTAATATAAGATGTTCCTTCTATCCTGATGTAATGAGATGTAAAATATTTTCTGTGTGTAGTTAAAGATCTACAATATAATCACATGCCTCTTTACATATTGGTTTATTTTAAACTAATATATCCTTGCGTAGCTGAAATCTCTTGGTACTTAATTTGATAGTAACACCATTTCAAGCATCTTCAATTACTAAAATATTTTCTTGCCACTTTCCTTGTTTTTTTTGAGTGTTTGGACTTCTGACTTTTGCTTGTGCCTCTGGCATTTAGCGCACAATGAAAGTCCTCCATCCCTGGCAGCATTCACAGCTTCCTTCATTGTGTCAGTAGCTTCCTCTTGGTTTACTGTCAGTCATGAATGTCCCAGATGGGGACTCAGGAATACTGTCATGCACAGGTTTAGAAGGATTCTTCGTTGCTGTTTCTGTAACAGTTTTATTTGAGCAGTCAGGGTTGGTAGCCCTGATCTGAACCACCGAACGTGAAGGATTGGTGGACCACCCTTAGTCTGGCCTCTACTCTTTGACCTGTTTGGCATGAGAGACTCTACCAGGAATGAAAGAATAGAGCCCTGACTCCAGCCAGGATTGCTCTCCAGGTCATTGAGGCACACTGGCCTCCAAACCACAACAAGGTTGAGGTCCTCTTGGAGGGTGACTGAGATTTATTTATACATTTAGGTACCAATGACATAATAACACTCAAGAATATAAAAAGACATGAGTTAGTTACAAGAACAAATTGTTCTGTTTTTAAAAGGCTCGTCATATTTGTTCATCATGCCTTCTTTGAATATACTTTGTTGTGATCTCTGAAATATGAGTTTTCATTACAACACATAACATGAAATGAATGTGCCCTAGTGGGCTAATGGAAACACATGCCCTTTCAAGACTGGGAAGCTCTGGATGGTTTTGATATCTTTAGCTTCACAAAAAAAAAGACAGTTTAGCATTTTAGCTCCTGATCCTAAAATGAGGCTTGAAAACACTTTTAAATGTTAGATAGTATATAGAAATTGGTCCATTTGTCACTTTCAAATTACCACAGTAGAAACAAAGGAATCTGTTTGAATATGGATGATGCTTACATCAGATATCAGGGCTTGGGTCAACTAAATGACAACAGGCAATATTTTCTTTGGAGGCTCCTCAGGATTTATTTCCTATTTTGCAAATAGTATCGTCTTATCTGGTAGATTCAGGTTCCAAATGGAACCTATGTTAAACTTGATATGCAAAACTGCCATCGCTTCAATGAGATTATCCTGTTCTGGAAAATAATATGTACTTCTTTTAACTGCTTGTACAAAGAAGTAGAATTCAAGCAACATATAACATTTTCAATGCTTCAGCATCTTTCTTTATTTCTGATAACATGGCTCTCTGCCAACCTTATAGATAAACAAATTGTATATAATTTGATTAAGGGAAGAATAAAGCAAAGAAGGCATCTTGCAAGCAAGTAGGGTCAACATACAGTACATATAATAAAGCAGGTAGGATCAGGCAACAGCCTTCAATGCAAGATAAAGGTGGGCCCAGATTACAGTTCTGTCACAGTTGTATGTTCAACAGCTAAGCAAGCTGAAGTGTCTGACATGGTTTTCTTTAGTATTCACCATCATAGCCTAGAACATAGCATAAGGAACAGTGTCTGTTTTAAAGAAGAAAGTAGGTCCTGCATTTTGACTGACAACATTAAAAATATCTTGTGAGTGCCCAATTGCTAAAACGTTAGATCGTGAGGTCTGAGGAACTGTCCCGTCCTTATATTGAGCCTGCATGACGATGCATGAGTACTTTTGCCTAGATATGTCATTATATCCTTTTCTTTTTGTTCAGTGACACTGCACTGCTTAGAACACCAATATCTATTTGGATTAATTCCAACTTGTCATGAAATTAGAGATTTTATTAGAGTGGTTTATACCTGGAGTCTAAAGTGGAACCTGCACTGCTCCCCAGAAGCTCAATTAAATGTTTCTTCACACAGTTAGCCGTACATCATTCTCAGAAGGGCATGAACCTTTAAAGCTCCAATCTGTATGATGTCAATGACATGAACCACGATTACCCTAAAGCAGAGAGAGGCTGCAGAGTGTCAAGAAATGTAGAGGAAGCTTCACCCAAAAGCAAAGCAGCAGAGATGGTTTAGCAGTGAGCAATAACTTTAATAATAGACTGCAAAATAACAAGCCACAAGGGGCCACAAAACAAGGGAGAACAGATATTAAACGCAGCAGGCAACAAGGTAACTAAAGGATAGGAGCAACTGGTTGAAGCCAGTTGGTTCAATGAGTGAACAAGGATTGTGGATGAAAGCTGGGTTTAAATACGATAGGTGATAAAAAAAAAAGGAGTGGCAGGAGAGTCCATTTAGCTGGGTGGAGATTGGGAAGTACTAGCATGCACCGAACCCATGGCCAGCCCCCGATGGCCTTGGATGATCCAGATGGGCCTGGTAGTACATTTTGATGAGTGATGGATCCACGATGTCACCCAAGATTTCTCCCACATGCCATACCTTTTTCTGTCGGCAGGATAAATTCCACCCCATCCACGTTGACATAGATCCATCAAACCATGTATAATGGACCACCTTCCACATAGAAAGTTCCAGAAGTGCAGGCAGAGATGGGATGAGTGGTCCTTAGGTCACGGGGCTGAGGCAGGACACATGGAATGTAAGTGTGATCCTGAGGGATGGTGGTAGCTAGAAATGGTAAGTGACTGGATTGAAGTGATAGGTAATCCTGAAGGGACTGATAAACCAGGGTGAGAGCCTATGGGAGCTGGTACACAGAGGCAGATTTCAGGTGGAAGGTCAGACATGGTCCTCAGGCTAGAGTAGACAGTTTGGCTCTGATGATGGTTGGCCTAGTGGCAATAGGTGCCGTTGGTATATAGAATGGTCATCTGTGCCCCCTTCCAAGCATTCCAGCCACAGAAAACCAGGGCCCCTTTTGGACAGGACCTTATCTGTTCAGTCCTCCTGGAGAATAATTGGAGTTAGTAGCCATGAAGCAATTCAAAGGGTGATGTACCCATGGCAAGAGAGGTACATAGGTTGTAGGACAGCTCAACCAAGAGCAGATTGGGTGCCATGATATCGTAGTGGTTAGCAGAATGCTATTACAGCTCAGGGCGTTGAAATACAGAGTTCAATCCCAGCATCCTCTGTAAGGAGTTTGGACCTCCTTTCCCATGGAATGCGTGTGATTTTTTCTCACAGTCTAATGACGTACTGGGAAGGTTATTAGGGTAGCACAGCTTGAAGAGCCAGAAGGGCTTATTCAGTTCTATATCTCTAAATAAGGTAAATAGATACTTCTTCCAAGTGGAATGGTTAGGAGCAGGAAAGCATCCCAGAGACTTCTCCACTTACTGTTAGCTTTTTCTGACTGTTCATTGGATTGGAATGAATATTAGTGGACAAACTCATTGAGGCGCAGAAGAGGTAGCTGACATATAGAGGAGGCTTGACCCAAAAGAAGAGCAGTGGAGACAATTTAGTGGTGAGCAATAACTTTATTAATAGACTGCAAAATAATAAGCTATGAGGGGCCATAAAACAAGAGAGAATAGATGCAAAACACAACAGACAACTAAATAATTGTAGGCTGGGTGCTATAGGAAGTGTGCCTCTTCATTGCATATGGAGCCAATATCTTGCTCCTCTGTTCTCTTGGGAAATGAGGCTGCTGTTGTTTTCATGTGCCTTCTCCCAGTAAGTTTTCTCTTCCAGCTGACTCCTTTGATTTCTTCAGCCTTTTTTCTGTCAGTCTCTAATGCTGAATGCTCCTCTTCATCAGGCACCAACTGGTATCATCAACCTCAGAAGTGTAGGAAACCACTGAATGGAACAGCCATCAGAATCCCATTCTCAGAAAACAAAGGCATTACTTAGTCTCTCCTTGTAGCAAAACTCAGCAGCTTAATTGGAGTGTTAATTGGTGTGAGGAACTCAGAAAGTTGAAGATAGCTTTTTTTTATTTCAGAAGTTATTCTGTCAGATAATGCTGCAGACAAAAAGTGCCTGGCAGTTTGTTTATCCTGAGGTTGAATGCATTATATATGTTTCTAAGAAATGTGGCACAGACCATGATATGTATATCCATCTGATACTCCTCAACCTTGTGAATATTGAGCAAGTAGAAGCCTTTAACTGTTGATGGAAATGCCCACTCCCATATTGAGATGTCTCTGAACATGTCAGTATGGTCAATGGCTGTGTGTGTTTGTGAATAAATGGCAAAATGACTGAAGAAGCCACATTGTTCTCACTGAAATTAAAGGTGGTGAAATCACCTCTCGCAGTACCTGCCTGAACTCTCTGAAGCAGCCATGAGCAATAAATTGACCTGAAGAGACTGTCTGTGGTAATGTCAAATGATATTGTGCTACAGACCTGAGAGTAAATGTGACCTTGACCTCTAAAGAGCAAACCAAACTCATCCCACTGTATTTAGTGTCTCAGCTTTCAGCCAATAGACAATAGACAGTAGGTGCAGGAGTAGGCCATTCGACCCTTCTAGCCAGCACCACCATTCACTGTGATCATGGCTGATCATGCACAATCAGTACCCCGTTCCTGCCCCCTCCCCATATCCCTTGACCCCGCTATCTATAAGAGCTCTATCTAACTCTCTCTTGAATGCATCCAGAGACTTGGCCTCCACTGCCTTCTGGGGCAGAGCATTCCACATATCCACTACTCTCTGGATGAAAAAGTTTTTCTGCATCTCTGTTCTAAATGGCCTACCCCTTATTCTTAAACTGTGGCCTCTAGTTCTGGACTCACCCATCAGTGGGAACATGCTTCCTGCCTACAGTGTGTCCAATCCCTTAATAATTTTAAATGCTTCAATCAGATCCCCTCTCATCCTTCTAAATTCCAGTGTATACAAGCCCAGTCGCTCCAATCTTTCAACATATGACAGTCCCGCCATTCCGGGAATTAGCTATGGGAACGCTGCATTCCCTCAATAGCAAGAATGTCTTTCCTCAAATTTGGAGACCAAAACTGCACACAATACTCCAGGTGGGATCTCACCAGGGCCCTGTACAGGTGCAGAAGGACCTCTTTACTCCTATACTCAATTTCTCGTGTTATAAAAGCCAGCATGCCATTAGCTTTCTTCACTGCCTGCTGTATCTGCATGCTTGCCCTGTACAGCTGCAGAAGGACCTCTTTACTCCTATACTCAATTCCTCTTGTTATAAAAGCCAGCATGCCATTAGCTTTCTTCACTGCCTGCTGTATCTGCATGCTTGCTTTCATTGACTGATGTACAAGAACGCCTAGATCTTGTTGTAGAATGTGTGAATCTAGGACAATATTACTCACTCGATAGATCCATGTAGGATCTATCTGAGAACACTCTCACTGTATTTTCCTCATTAATGGACATATTTTTATCTTTTGCTCAAGCTCATTGACACACCTGAACAGCATCTCAATACCATACTGAAATCTCTAATAAAGGGTTCCTGCTAATGGTGTTACCGCTGAGACACCCTTAAATTCTCTAGAAAGCACCTTCTGTCAGTATAGGAAGCATGATGGATTTTGGAAGAATTTGAACTGTCTGCAATTAGTGCTGATACATGTAGGGTCTTCCTTGAAGGAATCACAAATGCAGTAAAGTCATGTGACATACTCCAACTTGCACTAAAACCATTTAATGCTGTGCTGTGAGGTTCTCATTGGAGTTAGTAAAATTGCAAATCTGCATGACACAAATCAAGGACTCATTGGATGCTTGATCTGCTCTGCAAAACCGTCATGCAACAACAACACGATGAGAGGAAGGGAGGCTCTGGTCCAAATACACTCGACAAAAAAAGATTTTACTTCCTGAATACTTTTGTGTATATCTTATGGATTTTGGGCTGCTGCTCATGAAAATCACCATGAAATTTCCCTGCCATGAACATTTTATTAATCACCTTTATTTGCTGTTTCAATTCATTATTCAAGTTAGAAAAACTGATGCCAAGATTAAGGAAGAAATTTTTGATGATCCATAAATCAAAGAGATGATCAATGACAGGTAATTCAAAGAACTTCTAATGGGACCGGAGAAAATGGCATGGAAAAAGAATGTCAGTGAAAAACTTCAATGCAACTAGAGCACCAAACTACATGCAGATGGTTGACAAATTGTCTCAAGCATAGAAAACCATGAAGTGCAATATGGGAAAATAATGATGAGCCACAATTTAATCCCAACTGCACCTGAAGTATAAAATGTCTGTGTTGCCAAGTGAAACTACATACAATAACTATCTAGAATCCTTTGGTAGATCAATAAGAAGGGTTATAAGAAGGCAACACATAATTATTCTGATAATACTTGTATAATTTTGCAATGGTTTTACAAACTGAAATTCTGGCTAGTGTAATAGTGGAAGTACATGAATCAAGACTTGCCGAGCCAGCACAATGTTTAGCCTAGCTCTGTGACCTATCAGTTTCCCTGAGTTAGTCGATATGCTCTTTTCCTAGTTAAGCTCATTATATTTGTCTGCATCATTGATTCCTCTGCTTCCACCAAATTGCCTGATTCTGCCAATATTGCCAAAACAATAAACATTTCAGCCACCACTAAATAAAAGTAGACCTTTTAACATTACTGAAAGCAGAATAAAATTAGCAAGTGTTTTACATCTGAAACAGAAAATGAAGCAGATAGTACTGGAAATTTCATATGATTTATTCACCATCTGTAGAAGGTAGAGTCCAATGAATGTTTTGTCTTCAGTGGTGCTAGAAAGTTTCCTAAAAAGAGAACCTAATTAAATAAGTAACACATGGGTTCCGTTTATCTTGTTTTAGGACTTACATTTAGATCTGATCACATTTTAGATCACATTTACAAAAAGTAGAGACAATTCTACTGGGTTCTCAAACTTTTTAGCACCACTGTATGCATTGTTTAATACGCAGTGGTCAGCAGAACACAAGGAAAGGAAGCAAAAAAGAGATGCATTTGTAGGTTCTAGATGTTTGGATATGATTAACAGAGAAATTAGGTCAACACTTATGTTAGTTGCAGTACTGTTATTGCAGATGGAAACTGAACTTGCATTTCCTGTGAAATTTGTTTGCCATCACCAGATTGTAAAAGAACAGTACAAATCCTGAAATATGCAAAAATAGAAAATAGAAACCGGTTCCAAATCTCTGGCGCTGATAGTGAATAAATAATGTGCATATTTTAATAATAGAATTCCTGTAACAATTATTACATGAATGCTTTTCTTATGTTCCAGAAATGTCATTCATATCAATGTTGATATCTTTGGGCCAGGATGCAATGTCCGCGCCTGTATGTATACCTAGAGTTGCCAACAATATCATTTCTATTTAAAGGTCTAAATGTGGATGAATTGTGCTGTTGTGGATGGAGATTGTATTGAGGACTATAGCTTGATGGAAATATTCCAGGAATTCTCAGATTTGCCTTCTAGGAAGATTAAGTCTAAATAATTTTTAATTGTCAGAGTTTGGCAGCAGGAAAACTGTGCCCTGTACTGTCAGCAAAGTCCTGGACCCATGTGTCTGTCAGGTGAATCTGATACAAACTGGCCAGCCGAAAACCTCCGGAAAGCTCTAGCCTGGGACTTGATCTTTATTGAAAAAAAATCTATAAGAGAAAAATGAGATATGAAATTGTAGATGATCTGTTTAGATGAGGAAAACCATAGAGGAAAATAGATGTCCCTTCCTAATTTCACAGATGCAGCTATGAGGTATTCTGTCTAATTTGTGACTGCAAATAACCCAACCCTTCCTTCAGCACGTTTTCCTAGCTCTCTCTCTCTCTCTGCCCCTCTCCGCTCAGTTCCAAGCCAATTAATATTCTACTTCTCTTCAAATCCCTTGCATTCCCTCCTGTCCTTCTTACTCTCCTTTGCTTATATCCACCATTTCATTTTCTTTTTTCAGCCTTGCCCTTCCTTCCATTCTCAACCTTCATTCCTCATTCTTCCCTCTTTCTTTGCTCAACCTAACATTCTTTATATCTCCATAGTGTTTTATTCCATTCTTTCCTCCTCTTCCCAGCAATTCAAAATCAATGAACTTTTAGCAGGTGACAGAAAAAAGGAGACAAAAAGACAGAAATGAAATTATTACCTTAAAAAGGGAGCAGCACTGCAATTAAATTATCTTTGTTATCTAGAGACCTTGGCTCTTATTTCCCCATTAAACATAAACTGAAATGACCTGACATTAAAAAAAACTCTAATTATAGGTAATGAGAACCATAAATCTGCAGATTATGGTTCTCATGCCTCTTTGGTTCATTAATGTCCATCCTCAACCGCATATGCATTGTATGATTTCATACATAACACTTAAGTGCCCAGAAATGGCCTAGCAATTTGGGATGGGCTACAAATAATGCCTGGATATTGAGAAATACAACATATTAAATATAACGTAAAGAGAATCATGAAATGAAGGAAGGAAAGGAAAGAACACATTGATATTCTGAATTTGCTTAAATCACCTAAGAATGATGAAAATGTAAAAAGGCTACGTCATCATTATAACCTAATCTGTAAAGGACAGTGGAAAAAGAATCTTTGAAGTCTAAAGGCAGATGTAGATATGCAACAGACTGTAAAGTTACTTTGGCTGAACAGGGACGTACAGTTGAGGTCACCAATAGATTAGCATGACTAATCTGATATTCCAGTTGCATACACCCATCATTTTCCTTAACATCTTGGGTTAGCCAAAGTCTATCAAAATACAGAGATAACATAAACTGCAGATGCTGGAATCCAGAGTGAAAATCAAGTTGCTGGAAGAATTCATCATGCAAGGCAGCATCTGTGGAAGGAAACAGACAGTCAACCGTTTGGGTTTAGAATGTTTATCACGACTGATAGAGTTCAATCTTGATGAAGAGTTTAGTCCAGTTAAAGGATCTCTATCTGAAACATCAACTATTTGTTTCCTTCTACAGATGCTGCCTTGCATGATGAATACTTCCAGCAGTTTGATTTTTGATCTAGTAACAATTTCTTCTTGCAAAGATTTGTTACATATTTCTATCACACATTTTGTACAGACATATCTCTGAATTGTATTCCTTTCATAATTCTATGCAAATCAAGGAGGTTATCTTTTAGTTATATAGTGCAAAGTTAAGACAAGATCTGTAGAACTGCGTACAGATAAGTATTTTCTATTTCCATATACTACAGAGATGGTACCACAGTTTTTTTTTCCTGCAGAAAGTGTTGTGAGTCTTTCAAACCTGCTTCCTCGATGGGTAGTAGAAGCAGGATCTTTGATTTGTTTTGCAGCCATGTAGATTGATTATTGACATGCAAAGAGATAAATGATTACAGTGATACACAAGAATACAGAGTTGAAGTTACAGTCAAATCAGCAATTATCCCATTAAGTGGGTGAGTCAGTATGAGGGGCTTTGTGACCAGATCCTGTTCCTAGTTAAATATTTTCATATGAAAAGCCTGATTTTAACTGTTAGTCTATGCCTCCCAACCCTATACACAACAACCTGCAGAACAGCCATTTTTCCATCTACTCTGTCAATTCCCTTAATACAGAAAACTTCAGTCAAATCACTACTTAATCTTCTAATTTCCAGAAAACATTATCTGGGTTTTTTTATTTGGTTCCAAATGTCTTCTAGCAGATCTATAGTGCTCTCCATCCAATGATATTTATCCATTTTCAGACACCTAGAATTGCTCACAGCACTCCAAGTGTGATTTCATGACTTCATTACAGCCCCCCCCCCTTAAACTCACAGCCCTAACACCCAAGGATGACATAAGTTCCTTTCCAAATTACATTCTCCTGACATGAACTTGTATTGCCACTCCTTCAGCGCTAGCTGTAAATATCACAAGTCCTTCCCCAGAGTATCAACAAATGGTCATGATTCAAAAGACTGCTCAGAAGCACCTTCTCAAGAGTATTTATAGATAGGTAATAATCAGAATCAGATTTAGTATCACCGGCATATGTCGTGAAATTGGTTAACTTTACAACAGCTGGTCTTTGAAATCCATGATAAATAATAAATATAGAGAAAAAGACTGAGTTGTGTTAATTTTATAATCTATAATTTTATATATTTATAATGGTCAGCATGGACCAGATGTATATCTATTAAATAGTTATGATAAAATAAGTAGTGCAAAAAAACAGAAATAAAGAAGTAGTAAGATGGTATCCATGGGCTTAATGTCCATTTAGAAATCGAGTGACAGAGATGAAGAAGCTGTTCCTGAATCGCTAAGCATGTGCCTTCAGGCTTCTGTACTTCCTTCCCAATGGTAACAGTATGAAGAAGGCATGGCCTGGGTGGTGGGGATCCTTAATGATGGACGCTGGCTTTCTAGGGCACCGCTCCTTGAAGATGTCTTGGTTACAACGGAGGCTAGAACCCATGGTGGAGCTGACTAATTTTACAAGTCTCTGCAACCTATTTCAATCTTGTGCAGACGCACTCTCTTCCAGCCCTGATACCAGGTGGTGATAAAGCCAGACAGAATGCCCTCCATGGCACATTAGTAGAAGTTTTCAAGTGTTTTATTTGACAAAGCAAACCTCCTCAAACTCCTAATGAAATATAGCATAATAAATGCAGAAGCGGTGTGCCATTTCGGGGCAGTGCCTTTATAAGGAAGGTGACCCCAGCCATTATCAATACTCAAGATTGCCTGCCTGACGTCGGAGGTGGCGTAACCAAGACTCATGATATGCACCACCTGTTCCCAAGATTTCATGTGGCCCTGATCAGGAGGGTGGAGCAGGAGCTACACATTGCTCCAGTGTGACCTGCAGGCTAACAGATGGAAGGAACACTTTACACCTCCTTTGGTAGAAACATATCTCCTCTCGCTTCGGAGTACAGGTGTATATTTCCCTTGAAGTGGTGTCACAGGTAGAGATGGTAGTGAAGGAAGCTTTTGGCATGGACATTGAATATAGAATTTGTGAATTTTTTTGACTTTACAAGAAATTGGTGATGGTACAGTTGGAGAACTGTGTTCAGTTTTGATCACGCTGTGATGGGAAGGATGTGATTAAACTGGAAAGAGTGCTAAAAGCTAATTACAAAGACTTTGCTCAGCCTCAAGGAACTGAGTTATAAGGCAAAGTTGGACAGGTTGGGCCTTGGTTTCTGGGAGTGTAGAATACTGAGGGGTGATCCCATTGAGGTATTTAATACTATGAGAGCCATAGAAAGGGTTAGTGTTTTTTTTCCAGTGTTGGAGTATTAAAACCTAAAGGATATTGTTCTAAGATTAGAGGTGGAAGTTTTAGTAAGAGAGTGGAGAGCAACTATATTTTGGTCAGCATGGACCAGAGTGCTGTAAAACTCTGGAACCCTGTGATTCTAAATATGTGAGGTAATATTGCAGCTCTATGAATCTGGTTAGACCACAGATAGTAAGTATATTGTGTTCCAGTCTGGTTGCTTCATTATAAAAAACATGTGGAAGTTTTAGAAAGAGTGTACAAAAGATTATTACAGGATGCTGCCTGGATTAGGGGACATGACTTATGAGGATAAGTTGAATGAGCTACGGCTTTTCTCTTTAGAGTGACAGAGAATGGGAGGTGGCTTGATAGAGGTGGAAAGATTATAAGAAGCATGAATATAGTGGACAGCTAACACCCTTACCTAGAATGTCAATGACCAATACAATAGAACACCCAGTTTAGCTGAGTGGAGAAAAGAGTAAGAGATATCAGAGATAGATTTTTACATTGGAGAGTTCAGGTGTCTGGAATGCATTGCAGATGGTGGTGGTAGATATTGATAAAATGGTGAATTAAAGAGATTCGTAGATGGGTGCATAGATGTAGGAGAAAATAAGAGGTTATGGGTTATGTGTAGGAGGGAAAGGTTCGATTGATCATGGAGTAGATTTACATAGGTTGGTACAACATTGTGGGCCGTGCTGCCCGTAGCTTGCTGTACTGTTCGATGTTCTCTTTTCCATGTGGGCTTCATGTTCTTTAGTCTACACGTGCCTGTGATATCTCCATGATATATGAGATTGCATTTGTGACTCGCATTTGTAATCACAAATTTTACAGATCACTGTCTTTACAAAAAGATCAGAAATAAAAAAGTACTCATCTTCAGAGGAGAGCTGGGTGAATGCATGAAAACAAATGAAGGAGTATTGCAGTAAAGTGCAGAATTGTTAACTTTCCTGCAGTTTGACTTTTCTCTGTGCTTGCTTGTACTTTTATAGTCACCTCTATCAGAATCACTTTACTGCCAGTATGTGAAACATACCAGAATTAATTGTGGTTCGATGCCAAGCATAAAACGCAGGACACTACCATTAAAGACAACGCAATAGTGGAAGCAGCCATGAACAATCAACAATTAGCCCAAGCGTCAATAATCAAACTTAAATAAATGTGAACATATGAACAGACTAAATAATTATAGTAATATATTGTATATGTGTCTGCAGGGAAATTTTCAATAGTTGTAGTGTAGTGATTATATATTTTCTGGAATCTTCTCTGCCGCAGATGTATCGTCATTGAATATGGCCAAATCGTAGGTTATTCTGGTCATGGGTATGTCTTGTTATCATTCCAGTTTGAGTTAATTTTTAGTGTATGATGACCACAACTTCTTTGTTCTGTGTTTTCTAAGCTATAAGGGGAATAGAGAGAGATTAAGGACTTGTTGTTGAAGCTAAAATTAGATTGGCAGTGAGATTATTAATCTCAATCTCAATCTTAAGAGGCTGGTTGGCCTCCTGCTCCTGCTTGATCATTCTTACCTCAAACTTGTCACAGTAGAAATAGTGTGCCAGAATTTGTGGAGCTTTACAGTGATGGGTTGTGGAGTTGGGGGGGGGGGGTGAGCATTGCCATTCACATTAAAGTGAGAATCAGGGGTTAAAATGACCCAACATTGTACATCAGCAACCACCATTTTATGAACAAACAACTGAAAAAACAGTGCCACAGATTCTGATAAGGAGACATTAGGCAGATGATCAAAGCCTAAGTATAGAGTGTAATTTTAAATATGCAGAGAGAGATAGAAGTGATGAGAGAGGGAGGTACAAAGCCTAGGTTATTGACAGCCGAGCTGCTAGAATCAATATTGGAACAAATAAAATGAAAGTTGCTCAAGAAACCAGAAGCAGAAGATGCCAATATCTTGAAGGATTTTTGATATGATGGGCAATAAGCAATAAACTGGGTAGAGCCTTATGTTTCTGCAACTGAATTATCATTCCAAGCTCAAATTGTTGTTCAGGTATCCGTAACTTCTAATCCAATCCTGCAATATAAATGAAAAAGGAATGAAAATATTAATTATCTGTTACTATAACCCCTGTAAATGCCATCTGTTTGCTTCACACATCAGAGGGTTTCCATCTGAAACATCAGGAAATTCTGCATGAGTGATTTCAGGTCAATTGTATCGCAGCTCAGTGATTAAAGTCATATAGATTTTTTTTTAATTTTAAGTTTTAGATTTTTTTTAACCCTCCTTTTAACAAAATGCTTTTGCTAATCTTTGCTTTTACTTGAAAGAACTATTCCCGAAATCCCAGGGCTAAAGTTATTTTTTTACTATCTGAATTTCTAGCCTTTATATCATAGTTTCTTCTTTCATTTTGTTATATTATTATTAAATGTGTAACCACTAAGGTCAGATTGAATTATGTAACAGGCCACACCTAGTAGCCATCCTACCTGTGATATTGGTCAGTTGCTGCATGCAAAAAGAAAGCATAAGCTGATTGTAATGTTCTATCATGAGATTCAGTGATGCTCCTGAATCTTACTATTTTAACTCATGATTCAATATTTGCTTCTTGTTACGTCATTTCATGACAAGGCAGAGAAGATTACAGACCACGTTCTGCTAAATGGGTGGTAAATGATCGTCAGCATTGACATGGTGGGCAGAAGGATAATCTTTTGTGCTTAATAACTCCAAGACATAATGAGAATATTATCTCAGGATCAGCAATTTTGCATAAGATGTACTCATTGAGGATGTAACAGTCAGAGTCCCATTTTTGTTTTGTTTTTGCAATGATCAAAAACAATTTTTTTTTAAGAAGAGAGTGTTATACAGAATAAAGGAACCACCAGAAAAATAGCTGCATAAATAAAATTGAACATGTTCAGCTGGTTCGTTTGCAGTGTGTGTGTGTGTGTGTGTGTGTGTGTGTGTGTGTGTGTGTGTGTGTGTGTGTGTGTGTGTGTGTGTGTGTGTGTGTGTGTGTGTGTGTGTGTGTGTGTGTGTGTGTGTGTGTGTAAGCATTTACAACAGTTAACTTCTGTGCGACATGAGAACACACATAATAGTACAATAGTCTCTGCTTCGTTATTTCATACATTATTATTGCACATTGCACATTGGTAAAGTATTATTGTGTATATAATCATTCTGAACTTTATTATTAGTTAGGTCTGTACACTTTTAAATGTGCTTTAAATGTTGGTGTTGTAATGAAAGAATTTCCCATTTGGGATCAATGAAATACTTAATATTATTATTAAAAGAGAGAGGCAGGGGTGGGGAGGGTGTGAGTGAGAGAGAGAGAGAGAGAGTGAGAGTGATAAACGTCAAAGAGCTTACATCTGAAAACTGAATACTGTGAAGATTTTAATGAAGTAGAAAGAAAATTGCTTCCAGCAGCAGGATATTTAAAACAATTGATTAAAGAACCAGTGTTCATTAAAACAAAGCAAACCTATGTTTTGATTGAATTAAATATTTAATACACACTGTGTCTTGTTATCAGCAGGAAGATTGGATTTACAAAAGAATGAACAAGCAAGGTTTTATTTTTGTATACCTTTCTTGATTAGACCAAGATGGAAATGTGAGAGTTGTAACAGGTGAGCTGTATTTATTAGATTTCACTGTGTTCAAAAGTTAATCTGAAAGTTTGTCATTTTTTTTTGTCTCCATAGGCACTCACTGACTTGTTGAGTACTTTAACATCCTCAGTTTTAGTTCCACATTGTCAGCACCTTCACTTTTTTATGTCCAAAATATTCTAACGGGACTGAGCCACTTTGTCTCCTAGTTTGATATACAGTAAATGCACAAACTAAAAATAACACAAAGGTGAATAAGACCTCATGTTGGTGCAGATGTTAGCCGCTTGAAGTATTACTTTGAAAAATAAAGATTGTAGCACAAACTTTGCCGCATCACACACAATAAGTACAATTCCAGTAAATTCATACAAAATCTGCTGTAACACTTATAATACTTCTTCTGGTCAAGATGGTGCCAGTGAACAACGATTTCTTGGGGGACATCTTTCAGATAGTCAATCTATTCAATTAATTCACTTTTCTATGCCTTCTGCTTGTCCTTTTTATCTCAATTGTGTTATGGAAACTGCTGGAGCCTGTGATATGCAGTTTGGAATTCAAGCGAATGGTCTAACATTTTGTTCTGTTCAGAGAGCTGCCTCGTAGAGAAGACCAGATATGGGGGCCCAAAGAGGACTGAGAGCACAAGATGACTCATGGAAGAGACCAGAGATGGGACGTGGCATCATGAATGACTCTGCTTCGAAGCGCTGAGGATGATTGAAACATCAGGGCGAATGTGGAGGACGTTAGCGGTCACTGTCAATGGAGGTCATGAGGGACGACAGTTGGTAGCTGGGTCGGCAGTGTTCAGCCCCGACGTGACAGTTGTTAATCATGGATGGACTGAGTTTGTGCCGCTATTCTCCTCGAATGCTGATGGGAAGATGTTTTCGATATTCTGAGATTTGTGTGATTATTGGACTGTACTTTATATTGGTCTCCTTCAGTTTTTCAGCGTTTTCTTTCTTGTGACTGATTGGTGGGTGGGCAACATGTTAGTTTTTGTCAAAAGGAGGGATTGGGGATTTGGGGTCTGTTACTGTTGGTGCTTTTTCTGTGTGAGCAAACTGTTAGTGTTTGTGTGAGGAGAGTTTTAATGCTATTGTTGCTGTTCTTTTCTGTGAGTGAAGGGGTCTAGGTTTTGATGCTGTTGTCACTGATTTTTTTTTCCACAAGGGAAGGGGTGGGTGGGAGCTTTTGGGTTTGTGAGTTTTGTTTCTTTTTCTTTTTTTACATTGGTGGGGGGGGGGGGGTTGATGTCTTTCCTTTCAGCAACTCCAATAGTATTTCTATATTTCATGGCTATCTGGAGAAGACGATATCAGAGTTGTATTGTACATGCAAATTTTGACAAGAAAATTACCCTTTAAGACAAAACAAAATATTTTTTAACCGCTTGCATCTTCAAGCTGTGTAACAACACAGCAGGTGATGGATTAGTGTAATGCCCAGGTTGACAAGAGGGCTTTCATTTAACACTCTAATAGCCTTAGTAGTTACAGAAAGGATGATTCTGTACATTATGTTTAAAGGATTAGCTATTTCCAATGCACATCAAAAAATAATTGACAGGTAAGCTATTTTGAACCACTCTTCTGAACTAGGGAACTCACTACCTAAAACAGTAAGGGATGTAGTCTCAGTTGACACTTTTAAATGCCAGCTCAAAACCTAGTTATTTAATCTTGATTTAACTACCATATTTGTGTCTTTTATTTTATTTATTAATTTAATTTCCAATTTTTATTTTATTTTCATGTTTGTACTTTTATGTCGCTGAAAATCACTTAGAACTGTTATCTGTATGAAAATTACTCTATAAATAAACTTAATTCTATTATTATCATTATTTCTTTCAGTTATATTGCTTGTTCTGAAAATTATTTGCTAACATTGTTTCAGCTCACCTGAAACAACATAGTTGATCATAGCAACATGCTGGAGGAACTCAGTAGGTCAGGCAGCATCCGTGGGTATGAGCAGTCAATGTTTTGGGCCGAGACCCTTCGTTAGGATGCCCTGAAACGTTGCCTGCGCATTTCTATGGATGCTGCCCAACCTGCTGAGTTCCTCCAGCATGTTGTGTGTGTCGCTTTGACCCCAGCACCTGGAGAGTATTTTGTGTTTATAGTTGATCATAACTAGATGCGATTGATTTTGGATATTGGTGCTGCCTTTAGGATCATTGTTCCTGCTCTGTAATTAAAAGCAATTTATAATGCAAATATATATTGCTGCAAATTTTCAAATATTTCTCTTCAGCAATCGAAATAAGTTCCACAGTGAAAAGGCATATCAGAATCAGAATCAGGTTTATTATCACTGGCATGTGTCATGCAATTTATTAACTTAGCCCCAGCAGTTCAATGCAATACATAATATAGAAGAAAATACTTCTGCTCTAAAGGGTCACCACTCAGTTTTGAGGCTATACCCTCTAGTTCTGGATAACCCCCCAAAAGGAAACATTTTATCCACATCGACCCGATCCAGTCCTTTCAGCATTCGGTAGGCTTTAATGAGAATTTCCCCCCCTCCCCACAACACATTCTTCTGAATTCCAGTGCAAACAGGCCCAAAGCTGCCAAATGGTCTTCATATGTTAACCCTTCATTCCCAGAATTATCCTTGTCAAAACTGTTGACAATACTCCAAGTGCGGCCTGACGAGTGTCTTAATAAGGGCTCAGCATTATTTCCTTGCTCTTATATTCTATTCCCTTGACCACATTTCAGGAAATCTAATCACTTGGCTGTCTTTCTCCTACCTTCATACAGGCAGAGGCTAAAGAGCACATCTCCAGAGATAAAGATAACAAAGAGGTGGTTACGGAAGGAGGAGAAAAAGCTGTGGAACTTCTTCGAGTCAGGAGACTAAGCTGTGTTCAAGAATTCATCAGAGGATCTGAATGAATGCACCATAGTTGTCACAGACTTTATAAAAACAGTCATAGATGAGTGTGTTCCCAAAAATCGTTCAGTCTTCCCCAACCAGTATCGCTGGATGAACCATGAGTTCCACAATCTGCTGAGGGCCAGATCACAGGCATTCAGTTCTGGTGACCAAACAAGACACAAGAGGTTCAGGTACCATCTCCAGAAAGTCATGTCACATGCAGAGTGGCAATTCCATGCCAAACATGAATAACTGAAGGGTGCTCAACAGCTGTGGAATGGCATGAATGCTATTACCTCTTACAAAGTTCAACTGTGACTTAGGTGACAACAAGGCTTTGTTTCCAGATAAGCTCAATTTTTTCTATGCTCGTTTTGACCAACAAAACATGGACGAACCTTCACAAAATCCCACAGTCCCCAGTTACACTGTGATTTCTGCCTCTGAGTGCATCTTTCAGAGGGTGAACCTTAGATGGGCCAGGTGAGGGACCTGACTGAGTACTAAAGACCTGTGCTGATCAACTGGCTGGAGTGTTCACCTCTCTCGTCGGCAGTCTAAGGTACTCACATTCTTCAAGCAGGCTTTATTATATCATTTCCTAAAATTTCTATGGTAACTTGCCTCAATGTCTATAGTCCAGTAGCACATACATCAACTGTGATGAAGTGCTTTGAGAGGTTGGTGATGAAACATATCAACTCCTGCTAGAGAAACAATTTGGATCTACTCCAATTTGCCTACTGGAACAACAGGTCCACAGCTGGTGCCATTTCATTGGCTCTTCACTCAACTCTGGAACATCTGAACTGTTATGATGCATTCATCAGGTTGCTCTTCATCAACTACAACTCAGTACTCTGTATTGCCATTTCTTTAAAACTAATCAATAACACTTTGGCCTCAGTACCTCTTTGTGCAACTGGATTTTCAATTTCCTCACTTGCAGCCACCAGTCTGTTCAGATTGGCACAAACATCTCGTCTACAATCTCCATCATAGAGTGCAGGCAGAATACAGCTCTGAGATTTGTTTTCTCCAGATGGCCATGAATTACTGAAAAATCAAGGAAGTTGTTAAGAGAAAGGACATCAACTATCCCCAGCATGAAGAAAAAAAAGAAAGAAAAACTCAGACTCCAAACCCCCCCCAAACCCTCCCTCACACAAAAACTAACAGATCGTCTACCCAGAAAACAGCAGCTAGAACATCAAACCCCAAACCCCTCCCTCACAAAAACCTAAAATATTGTCCACACCGGAAAAAAGAAATCAGCAACACTAACATCAAACCCCCAACCCCCCTTTTGCCCACAAAGAACCTAACAGATCACCTATTGGGAAAAACACCAATGAGGACATCAGATCTGAAATCCCCAACCCCTTGCTTGCACAAAAGCTAACATATCGCTCACAAGGACGTTAAACCATCTAAACTCCCAACCAATCAATCAGGAACAAGAAAGAAAACACTAAAGGGGACCAATATTAACTATATTCCAAACCAATAATCACATAAATCTCAGAATTTCAAAACGATTTCCATCAGCATTGAGGGATGCAATCACTTGAACTCTGTCTTTCCATGGAGAGTTTCTGCCAACCCACAGCCTCCCAAGCATGGTCCTGCAGCTTCATGACTGCCAACCTGTGGCCTTCATGGAGAGTGACCACTGACCACGCTTCCTCTGCATTTGCCTGCATGTTTCAATCTTCCTTGACACTTTAATCAGCAAGAAATGGAGTTGATCATGGTCCTACGCCCTGCCTCTGGTCTTCTACGCAAGACAGCTCTGACGAAGGGCCTCGGCCCGAAATGCTGACTGCTCATTTCCACAGATGCTGCCCGACCTGCTGAGTTCCTCCAGCTTGTTGTACGTGTTACATTAAGTATATATTGGAATATTAAATATTAAAATAAGTAGTGCAAACTAACAGAAATAAAAAAAGTACTGAGGTAGTGTTCATGGGTTCAATGTCTGTTTAGAAATCGGATGGCAGAGGGAAAGAAGCTGTTCCTCAGTCACTGTGTGCATGCCTTGAGGCTTCTGTAACATGACGGTAACAGTGTGAAGAGAGCGTGTCCTGGGTGATGGGAATCCTTAATGCTGGACGCTGCTTTCCTAAGGCACTGCTCCTTGAAGATGTCTTGGATATTATGGAGATTGGTACCCATGATAGAGCTGACTAATTTTACAGTTTTCTGCAACTTCGATCTTGTACAGTAGCTCCTCCCTCCATACCAGATGGTGATGCAGCCAGTCAGCATGCTACCCATATTATAGTTGCAGAAGTTTTTGACTGTTTGACAAACCAAACTCCTAATGAAACATAGCGGTTGTCTTACCTTCTTTATAGCTACATTGATAGTTGCATTCAGATTACGTTCTCAGAGATATTGACACCCAGGAACTTGAACTTGTTAACTCTCTCCACTTCTGATCCCTCTATGAGGACTGGTTTATGTTTCCTTCTCTTACTCTTCCTGAAGTCCCCAGTCAGTTCTCAGTCATGCTGACGTTAAGTGCAAGGTTGTTGCTGCGACACCACTCAACTAACTGGTATATCTCTGTCCTTTTGTCACCACCAGAAATTCGGCCAGCAATGGTTGTATCATCAGTAAGTTTATAGATGTCATTTGAGCTGTGCCTGGCCACAGAGTCACAGGCATTCATAGTGATAGGTTTTGCTTTGTAGGAAGTAATGGCCTGCGAACCCTGCCAGAGTTGAAGTACATCTGATGTCACTTCTAACCTCTCCTGGATGTGTTGCTTAGCTCTTGAAATAGCCTTCCACAAGTCATACCATTTAAGTCTGGTGATCCAGGTTTGTATAGATTTTTTTGATACAGACCTGAATCGCCAGACTTAAATGCCACAGATCTAGTCCTCAGCAAACTAAGAATGTCCTGGTTTATCCAAGGCTTTTGGTTTGAGAATGTATAGTAAGTTTCAAAGGCACATACTCATCCACACAGGTTGTAATGAAGCCATTAACAACTATGGGATACTCATCCAGTCTTGAAGATGACTCCCTGACTCAGTCCAGTCCACTGATTGAAGGCAGTCTTGTAAGCGTTCCTGTGATTCCCTGGTCCATAACTTCTTGATCTTCACAGTTGTTGTTGCAGTCTTCAGTCTCTGCCCATACTGTGGGAGTAGAAGCCCAACCAGGACATCAGACTTACCAAAGCATAGGCATGGAATAGCACAGTAGTCACTCTTGACTTAGTGTAACATTGGTCCAGTGTGATATTTTGTCTGGTACTACAGGTGATTAGCTGGTAATAATTATTTAGTGATTTTATCAATTTGGCCTGATTAAAATCCCTAAAACAATGGGAAGACATCAGGATGTGCTGTTTCATGCCAGTTGATTGTATCGCTCAGTTTGTCTAGATCCTTTTTGACATTAGCCTGAAGTGGAATGCACCAAAAGGATCGTTGAAGTCTTCCACAGCAGCTATAGCCGTACTTAATTGCGAGATATTTCTGATCTGTTGAGCAATATTGGGACATTGCCGACATATTGGTACACCACGAGAAGTTGATCATAAGGCATACAACTCCACCTCTGCTTTTGAGAGACTCAACCGACCTATCTTGACATTGTATTATGAACCTGTCAATATGAATTACTGCATCCAGCATGGAAGGAGTTAACCAAGGTTCTGGCAAACAAAGGAAGTACACATCCTTAACATCTAATTGTTGGCATATGCTTGTGGAATGAAGGGCCTGTGAGCTGGTTGGAGCACTGAGTTGAGAAAGATTGAAAGAATGTGTGTGTGATACTGAAGCCATGCCCTACAATAGGATTTGATCCATTGTTGGACTGTTGTGAAGGACCAGATCCTGCATGCCATCATGAAACATATATAAAATGGGAAGTTATACTATGGGGAGTGATATCTAAAGAAGTAGCTGCATTGCCCCTCCCATTTGAAAATGTAAAAATGTTGAGTGAATGTAAAAGACCTTTGAGTGGTGCTATATCTGAAATTCTCTTGGAGTTATTATGCAGAGTAGAATTTGTCCGCTGTATTTCCATTTGTTGGAATCCACAATGCGATTCAGTGAACAGATCTTCAGCCAATGGGCCAAACAGGCTAAAAGGGATTCTGGTGGTAACTTTCTGTGTAGCAGAGAGCAGGGAGGCCACCCTTTACTTACAAATCTGTCTACTTTTTTTTAAAGGTGGTCATGATTCCAACATTGCTGACATTTCCACTCAGGCCCTCCTCCTCCTGGGTAGAGAGAATGAGGTTGTGAATTTGTGACTACCGTTCCTGACAATCAAGTTTTAGAATTCCATCAGCGATGTTGTTTGCTTCTATTTTTTTTAATGAAGTCAGGACATGGCCTTTTCACTCTCAACACTTCTGATTCTCTAAAATCCTTGGCTTAAAGCGGAAAAAGAACATTGAGGATGACACTTATCACTATGAGCCTTGACAACTACTCGAAATTGCAGAGAGAGTCCACCTTTTCTCAAATTATCCACTCACTTATTTCTTGCTGTACTTGTGGAGAACTTCAGGATCCCACATTGATCTCATTGTTACTCAACCGCAGAACGGTAGTGAAAACAAGCCATCTTCACTCCTAACAGGCTGCCTAAGTGGAAGAAGTTGACTGAGTGAGAAATGCTACATCTGCCACATTGCTCTATCATAGGAACTCAAATGCTTCTCTATTTCAATCCTATGCCAGTCAGACTTGGTAAATTAATTATACCTAGTGTAGATTAATGTTAAACATTGTGTGAGTCTATGCGTCTATAGAGAGGATAAATTACAGACACAGTTACGGGTTGTTTGGATATGATTGCGGTGAATCAGAATAGACGGAGTGAATCAAAGTGGCCTCTTTCTACTTTGTAAGCAAACATGGATTGGAAATGTAATGCATTTCAATTAGGTTTCACTGCCTTAAGAAAAGGGGAGTTGATATTTTAAAAGATTATTTTGTTTATTTATCAGGACCAGAGGCAAGGGTCAATCTGGTTCTGCTCGCTGCTCTGCAACGATCACTCTGCTCTGTGCTGCACTGAGGTCAAGGCTGTGGGCCTGCTCTAGTTGCTCCGGGCCTCATGTCTCAGGTATCACTTTCATTCTAAATGCTGTTTCTTTTATTGGTTGCATCATTTGTGGGTTTTCTTCTCTCTCTGCACATTGGATGCTTGTCTGTCTTTGTTCATGGGTCCTTTTGGGTTTCATGGTTTGTAGCTGCCAGTAAGGAAATGAATCTCCAGGTTGTATAATGTACTTTGATAATAAATATATTTTTAACTTTGGTTTGGAAATGTTGTTTGTAGTTAACTTTAAATTTGATACATCATTTGATACATACAGCAATGGTTTCTCTTCTAAAATTCTTTGAAGAACAGAGACATGAAAAAAAATCAGCAGAAATATTAGTTTCCCAACTTTGAGACAAGACAAAATTCAGTATTGCATCCTCTCAATGTCCAGTAGGGGGTTGATGGGAGTGGGGCTGAAGTTGAAGACTGGTTGAGGCCTATCCAGCCTTGCTACCTGACTATCAGAAATGGATGGTCAGCGAGTTTAGGCCCTACTACGTGTGGACAGAATCTTCAGATTGTCCACGCACCTAGCCAGATTCAGCACTGTTTACTCATTATTTTAAAAATTACATGAAATATTTGATAGTGCAATATCCAATTTATTAACAAAAAAAAAAACGACTTGTCTCACTCCATTAGTTTGAAGGAAGAGATAAGTCGTTCTGAAATGGTCCAAAAAGGAAAAAATTCATTGCCGGGTGCAAAACAATGTAAGAGTTCAGCTCAGCTTCCAATCTATTTGAATGACCATTTCTCTTTTCTGTATTCTGCTACATTGCTCATTTAACTTATTTGTGCTTTGATAGATCAGTTTTGTTCCCCAACTTCAAGAGCTCACACATTTTTACTATCTTTGTTTCTAATATTAACATTTCATCCTCAGATCTGATACTGAATTTATCTTAATTATATGGATCTGAGTATTTCATAGAGCAAATGTACCTCAACATTATTCTCACTTACAGAACACGGATTTGACTCAGCAGTTGGAGTAGATAATTCAGAGAAACGTTATTAGCACCACTGCATTGATCAGTTTCCATTAGAACAAAGCTCTTTGTGTCAGGGCTAGATTAAAATTTTAAAGAACAGTGTGAATATTATCATTATGAAGATGGGGTTTAAAACAGAGAGGATTTTATTTTTGACGACTTTTCCTGTGTAGGTTGTGAGAAAAGGAAGAGGGGATCAAGTAGTGTGTAAACCATGATTCTAAATAATTTAAGTGATTCAGAATTCCACTGTAGGGTGACCTAAATATATTAGAATTATGAAATCATTGTTGTGCCAGCACGGTTATCATTGACAGAAAAGAAATGCCATCTTCATTCTATTGGAAAAATTCATCGATTCTGAATTATTTCCAAGAGGCCCACCTGTCAGATGAACATTGGCAATATATTGTTGCTACTTATCACTTTGGAGAAGACCTTGGGCAAAAATTATCTCTGCATGCAAATAATAGAGATATTTTCATAGAACATCTATCTTACCATCTTCAAGAAATAGTAGTTTAAGCATGCTGAAATCTCATAACTTTATAAGCATTAATTTTAAAAACTAAAAGTAGAACTGATAATTAACATGCAGAGATTGTAGACTCAAGATTCAACATTTGAGATTATTTATCATGTGTCACGAAACCTGTGACACGTTGAAAAGGACCAGCAGAAACGAAACACACCTGGAGTCTGGTTTACTATAAATTAAGACTAAATTTATTACTACTATGAACTAATATCATTAAAACCAGATAATACAATACAGGTTATAAACTATTCTATATATCAGTCTTACAGTGTCAGGTAAGTTTAAGCAGTTCAGTTCACTTTGTGTTGCATCAAGTTGAATTGATAGAGAGAGAGAGAGTTAATTGAGTTGTTGTTTACGTTGGCAGCTTTAATTGTCCTTGCTTCCGAAGTCTTTAGAGTCACTTCGTGTGAACCCCACACCGACACAGATGGACAGAGCCCCTTCTAGGGAACGGTTTACTAACCCACAGCACAGGTTCACCGCCAGCAGACCCCCACAGGCAAGCTCTTACCCGCACTGGTAATCATGGGTCAAAATTAATTGGTCTGTGGCCTCCACCCTCGTGGTGGTCTTAAACTCCACCAGTGGTTTCTCCGGTAGCTTCCACAATTCTCCCATGTTGTGTCTCCTCTGCCGTTATCAGACCAATACCTCAACTTTTTATATTCCATCCGGAATTCCAACTGTCCATTAGCTCAACCACTCTGAGCTGTTACCATGGCGACTTCCTCGGGTCTCAGCTGGCGCCGTACTCTCTCTCTCTCAAGGTTACAATTAAAAGTGTTATCAAAACCAAGTCAGAGTCCTCTCTCTCTTTAAATTGCCTCCTTGTTCATTAGACTGCTGAATTTTCTAGCAGTTTTTCACCCGTGTGACACATGTGTGTATCAAAACTGAAATAAGTTGTTTGTGTTAACAATCAACTGACCCAAGGATGTGCTGGGAGCATCCTGCAGGTATTACCACCAACATAGCATGCCCACAATGCTCGGCAGAACAACACAGAGCACAATAAAACAGAATACAACAAGCATCAAAACAATCCCCATTCCTCCTACACATACACAGTCCTTTAACTCAAGACAAGCATCTTTTTTGACCTTCTGTATTCTCAGACTTGGGCATGGTAACGCAGACATCGGGCCTCCAACCACCATAATAGACTCACATATTTGCAGTCCCAGGGCTCTGTTACTTTATTTAACATTATTTTAAATTATTTAAATTATTGTGTTATAATGACATATAGTGAAATAAATAAGAAAGATCAGCAAATATTTAAGTGAGGAGTGTATTTTTCATCCTTTACCAACATCCCATCCTGAATGAAAAGAGGAGAGAGAAATGAAAGCCAATACATTCAAAGATTCCATTTATGGTTTACAATTTTTACTTGGGTTTAGTAATTGCAGCATTTGGATGTTACATTTGTGCTGTTTAGAAGCAAGAGTAGGGTACTTACTCATATTTCCTGCTTCTTTTCATCATCCAACATATGATGCCTTAAGATTACGTGTTGTATGATGCTGGTTTCAATGACTCTAAGGTGGATATGTATGTCTATTTTAAAGTAAGGGACTAACATAGCTGATGACCATCTTAACAGCATGCTAGGAGGACATAAATACAGAAAGGAGCCAGTAGCATCATGAAGGATTGCACCCACTTTGCTCATAGACTGTTTGTTCCACTGCCATTAGGGAGGAGGCTACATAGCAACCACACCAGGAACACCAGATTCAAAACCAGTTACTTTCTTCAAGCAGTAAGTCTGATCAACAACCTCACACATAAACCCACACCATCAACAATCACTACTGTATAATTTCTTATCAGTTTTTTTTTGTACAGACACTCCTAATGTCACTTTGTGGACATACAATCAATGTACTGTATATAAGCTATCTTGTGTATTTCTATATGTTGGGTTTTATTTCTGCTGTTGTTGTTGTCGTTGTTGTTATTATTATTATTATTATTATTATTATTATTATTATTATTATTTCTCATCTCAAGCTAGTAGGACTTGAAGTACAGGCATAACCAAGTACACTCAGGCATTCATTTCTCAGTTGCTAAGAACTGTTAGATTATTATTATTATTTATTCTTTCTTAGCTCAAACTGGTAAAACCTGAGGTAAGGGCATAGTCAAGCATGCACATTTGTCAATTGCTAGGAACTTTTGGACTATTCCAGTGTTTTTTTGGTATTGTGGCTTTCTGAAAATTTACCTAGATATTGCCATGTAGACCTATTTGTTTAATGCTATTGTGTAGGGCCTTTGGGATGATACCAGTTGTTGATATTACCATCAGGATAATGTATACCCTGTTCATGTTCTGAAGTCTTTCAATTACCTCTTTTAATTCAGCATATTTCAACTGTATTTCACTTATGGATTTCTGTAAGTTATGTGTGTTTGGAATGGTTGTAAAGTAAAATGCTTTTGCTTGTTTATCCTGTATTATTATATCAGGGCAGTTACCATGGATTGTCTTATCTGTAATAACCAATTGGTCATAATATAATTTGTTGTATTCTGACTCTAAAACTGAATCAGGCTTGTATTTATAGTAAGGTATGATTTATTTTATGAGTTTGTATATAAAAGCAAGATTTTGCCTGTGTAAGTAAGCAGATTGTGTTAAATTGCTACAGGTTCCTGTAATGTGTTGGATTGTTTCTGGTTTTCCTTGGTATTTGCTACATTTATCATGTTGAATTTATTGATCTTTCATTACATATTTTTGACTGTTTGTATTGCGTTAACCACTTGGTCCTGTATTGTCACATGAACCCTTAATAATAACAATAATTATTATTATTATTACTACTGTTCTTTATATATTGTGTTATTTTAATGCTGTATCAGATGCAGAGTAGCAGTTATTTTGTTCTCCTTTCGGCACGGACTAGGAGGGCCGAGATGGCCTGCTTCCGTGCTGTGATTGTTATATGGTTTATGCTCACATATAGGAGATGACATTGAACAACCTTGAAACTTATTGGAAGTATTGACCATATTTTATGTCAGATGATCATCCCACAAAGATTTTGCAAAATGATTGATGTGTAAACTCAGCTCATGTTATTCTCTGTTTATTCTATCAGTATGGGCAGAGCATAATTCCTACTAAGACCTCAAGCGTGAATATTTATATACCAAATTTGGAATGTATTCACTTCAGAGCCCTAAGAGTTGATTTAGATACTGTTGTTGAATGTACAAAGTAGGCACAATGAGCCCTGTTTTCTTTGTGACATAAATACAGTATATGTGGAAGGAATCTAGTTTAGCTATAGATTGTTAGTATTCAGGTGTTGCCTGTTGTTTATTTTGCCTCAGAATAATAAACAATAAGTCTCATATCTGTTTCTGTAAAGGATCTTCAGTAGCTGTTATGATTTAAGGAACTCTACTATTTTCTGGGACATACCTTTGACCACTGCCATAATGAAAACCTTTCATTTTGGATGCAAGGTTGCAATGAGTTGATAGACTATCCAAAATAGTAGATAGATAGATCAATAGACTATCTTCATTTCCTTTAAGCGAATTTGAAGTCTTGGATCACACTTTGCTTGTAGGCTTGAAATTCAATTTGAGCCAGCTCTGGAATAAAACAAAAAGAAACCAAATTGAACAAGAAGCAGATACATTCAATTAATCTTTAGATATAAATTATAAAAATGTACACAAACAACAAAGTTCCAATCCTACATTTATTCCAGTCTAATACACATGGATTGGCTCATGACTTAATGAAGTCGTTTGAAAGCATTGAAGGCAAATTGGCAGCATATTTAATGACTCTCCCCAATATAATTCCTATTGAATTCAAAGTTTAAAGTACATTTATTGTGAAAGTATGTATACTATAAACAACCCCAAGATTCATCACTTCACAGGCAACCACAGGACAAAGAAAACCAATAAAACTCAAAAGTTCACAAAAGTGAGTCCTCAGCCACGAAGCCAGTCATTACTGCAGCTGATTCAGGGACCCATTAATAGCCCCATTAACTGAGGCTATGGTCTCAGTTCAGTGCAAAAAAGAATAATCCTTACAGGGCAGCGAGCTGAACTGACCTGCTCCTCCCTGAACTTTTTAATTTGGAAACAAAAAAAAGACAGAAGAAAATTAACATGGTGCTTGTATGACTAACAGCTCATTTAAACAAAAATAGCCATAATTAAGAACAACATCAGTTTGCGTTCTTAGTAAGTGCTAACACTGACTTTATTTTACTTCATGGATACATTTTGTACTCCAGGCAAACCACATCAAAAATCTGTTGAAGACCACATATTAGCCTAAGAATTATTATTTCTTTGACTGAATGTTGACAGTGTACTCATAAAAAATAAGTGATTCAAATTCATGTTAAGAATGTGGTTGGAAAGCAAGTTTCAGAAGATCAGAAGTATTATTATTTCATATAAACATAGAAATCTACAGCACATTACAGGCCCTTCAGCCCACAATGTTGTGCCAACCATATAACCTACTCTAGAAACTGCCTAGAATTACCCTACCACATCTTAAAAGACTGTATTCTATTCATCTCTACCGCATTCCATGCACCCACCACTCTCTGTGTATAAAAGTTACCTCTGACATCCCCCTTTACCTTCTTCCAAGCACCTTAAAACTGTGCCCTCTTGTATTAGCCATTTCAGCACTGGGAAAAAGCCTCTGGCTATCCACATGATCAATGCCTCTGGTCATCTTATACACCTCTATCAGGTCACCTCCTAAACTCCAAGGAGAAAAGGTCAAATTCACTCAACCTGTTCTCATTAGGCACGTTCTGCAATCCAGGCAACATCCTTGAAAATCTCGTCTGCACTTTCTGTATAGTATTCACATCCTTCCTACAGCGAGGTGACCAGAACTGAACACAGTACTCCAAGTGGGTCTGACCAAAGTCTATACAGCTGTAACTACCCCATGGCTCTTGAACTCAATCCCACTGTTGATGAAGACCAACTCACTATATGCCTTCTTAACCACAGAGTCAATCCATGCAACAGCTTTGTCTTATGGACATGGACCTCAAAATCTCTCTGATACTCCACACTGCCAACCACATACATTAATAATATATTCTGCCTTCAAATTCGACCTACCAAAATGAACCCACTTCACACTTATTTGTGTTGAACTCCTTCTGCCACTTCCTCTGCATCCTATCGATGTCCAACAGTAATGTCTGACAATCCTCCACACTATCCACAACATCCCCAACTTCTGTGTCATCAGCAGACTTACTAACCCATCCTTCTACTTCCTCATCCAGGTCATTTATAAAAATCACAAAGAGGAGGGGTCCCAGAACAGATCCCTGAGGAACACCAGTGGTCATCTTCCTCTATGCAGTATGTGAACCATCCACAAGCACACTTTGTCTTCTGTGAGCAAGCTAATTCTGGATCCACAAAACAATGGTCTCCTTGGATTTCTATGCCTTATTACTTTCTGAATGACACTCGCATGGGGAACCTTAACAAATACCTTAATGAAAACCATATACACTACATTCACTGTTCTACCTTCATCACTGTGTCTTGTTACATTCTCAAAGAATTCAGTCAGGTTCGTAAGGCATGATCTGCCATTGACAAAGCCACTTGACAATTCCTAATCAGATTATGACTCTCCAAATGCCCATAAATCCTACCTCTCAGGATCGTCTCCAACAACTCGCCCACTACTGAAGTAAAACTCACTGGTCTACAATTTCCTGGGTTATCTCTACTCCCTTTCTTGAGCAAAGGAACAACGTTTCCAAACTTTCAATCCTCTGGTACTGCTCCTGTCCCTATTGATGATGCAAAGATCGTTGCTAGAGGCTCAGCAATCTCCACCCTCACTTCCCACAGTAGCCTGGCATATAGTTCTTAATTATAGAAAATTAGAAAACCTACAGCACAATACAGGCTCTTTGGCTCACAATGCTGAGCCAAACATGTACTTACTTTAGAAATTACCTTTGGTTACTCAAACCCTCTGCTTTTCTAAGCTCCATGTCCATATCCAGGAGACTCTTACAAAACCCTATTGTATTTGCTTCCACCACCATTGCTGGCAAACCATTCCAAGCCCTCACTACTCTCTGTGTAAAAAAGCTTACCCCTGACATCTCCTCTGTTCCTACTTCCAGGATTTCAGCCCTGGGAAAAAGCCTTGGACTATCCACAACATCAATGCCTCTCATTATCTATACACCTCTATCAGGTCATGTCTCATCCTACATTACTCCAAGGATAAAAGGCCAAGTTCACTTAACCTATTCTCATAAGGCATGCTCACCAATCCAGGCAACATCCTTGTAAATTTCCTCTGCACCCTTTCTATGGCTTTCACATCTTTCCTCTAGTGAGGTGACCAGAACTGAGCACAGTACTCCAAGTGGGGTCTGATCAGGGTCCTATACAGCTGAAACATTACCTCTCAGCTCTTGAACTCAATCCCACAATTGATGAAGGTCAATACACTGTATGCCGTCTTAACCACACAGTCAACTTGTGCAGTAGGTTTTAATGTCCTATGGACTTGGACCCCAAGATCCCTCTGATCCTCTGCACTGCCAAGTGTCTTACCATTAATATCATATTCTGCCATCATATCTGAAAAAACGTTGTCTCATTTTTACTATGTACTGAACCAGCAGTAATGGTCAAAATGACAATAAAAAGTGACTTGACTTGACTTGACCTACCAAAATGAACCACCTCACACTTACCTGGTTGAACTCCATCTGCCACTTCTTAGCCCAGTTTTACATCCCATCAATGTCCCATTGTAACCTCTGATAGCCATCCACACAATCCACAACACCCCCAACCTTTGTGTCATCAGAAAATTTACTAACCCATCCCTCCACTTCCTCATCCAGGTCATTTATAAAAATCACGAATAGAAGGGGTACCAGAACAGATCCCTGAATCATACCTCTGGTCACCAACCACCATGCAGAACGTGACCACTCTTTGCCGTCTGTGGGCAAGCCAATTCTGGATCCATAAAGCAATGTCCCCTTGGATTCCATGTTTCCTTACTTTCTCACTAAGACTTGCATGGGGTCCCTTATCAAATGCCTTTCTGAAATCCATATACACTATATCTACTACATTACCTCAATCAATGTGTTTAGTCACATCCTCAAAAAGTTCAGGCAGGCTCCTAAGACAGGATCTGCCTTTGACAAAACCATGCTGCCTATTCCTAATCACATTATGCCTCTCCAATGTTCATTAATCTTGCCTCTCAGGATATTCTCCATCAATTTACCAACCACTGAAGTAAGACTCACTAGTCTATAATTTCCTGGGCTATCTCTACTCCTTTTCTTGAACAAGGGAACAACATCTGCAACCCTCCAATCCTCTGGAACCTGTCCCATCCCTATTGATGATGATCATTGCCAGAAGCTCAGCAATCTCCTCCCTCACCTCCCACAGTAGCCTGAGGTATATCTCGTCCAGTCCCAGTGACTTATCCAAATTAATGCATTCCAAAAGCTCCAGCACATCATCTTTCTTAATATCTATATGCTCAAGCTTATCAGTCTGCTGTAAGTCATCCCTAAAATTGCCAAGGTCCTTTTCCGTACTAAATACTGTAGCAAAGTATTCAATATGTACCTCCGCCATCTCCTCCGGTTCCATACACACTTTTCCACTGTCACATTTGATTGGTCCTGTTCTCTCATGTCTTGTCCTCTTGCTCTTCATATACTTCTGGAATGCCTTGAGGTTTTCCTTAATCCTGATTGTCAAGGCCTTCTCATGGCCCCTTTTGGCTCTCCTAATTTCATTCATAATCTCCTTCCTGCTAGCCTTATAATTTTCTAGGTCTCTATCATTACCTCACTTTTTGAACCTTTTGTAAGCTTTTCTCTTCTTCTTGACTAGATTTTCAACTGCCTTTGTACACTACGGTTCCTATACCCTACCATCCTTTCCTTGTCTCATTGGAATGTGCCTGTGCAAAAGGCCATACAAATATCTCCATTAACATTTGCCGCATTTCTGCTGTACATTTCCCTGAGAACATATGTTCCTGATTTATGCTTCCATGTTCCTGCCTGGCAGCTTCATATTTCTTTTACTTCAATTAAACACTTTGCTAACTTGTCTGTTCCCATCCCTCTTCAATGCTATGGTAAAGGAGATAGAATTGTGATCACTATCTCCAAAATGCTCTCCCATTGAGAGATCTGACACCTGACCGAGTTCATTTCCTAATACCAGATCAAGTACAGCCTTTCTTCTTATATCTTATCTACATACTGTGTCAGGAAACCTTCATGAACGCACCTAACAAACTTTACCCCATCTAAACACCTTAGTCTAGGGAGATGCCAATCAATATTAGGGAAATTAAAATCCCCTATCATGACAACTCTGATATTATTACTCCTTTCCAGAATCTGTTTCCCTATCTGCTCCTCTATGTCCCTATTACTATTAGGTGGTCTATAAAAAAACACCCAGTAGAGTTATTGACCCCTTCCTGTTCTTAACTTCCACCCACAGAGACTCCGTAGACAATCCCTCCATGACTTCCTCCTTTTCTGCAGCCATGACACTATCTCTGATTTGCTCTTTTGCCTCCCCCCCTGTCCTTTCTGAAACATCTAAAGCCTGGCACTCAAAGTAACCATTCCTGCCCCTGAGCCATCCAAGTCTCTGTAGTGGCTACAGCATCATAGCTCCAAGTACTGATCCATGCTCTAAGCTCATCTGCTTTGTTCATGATGCTTCTTGCATTAAAGTAGACACATCTTAAACCATCAGTCTGAGCGCGTCCCTTCTCTATCATCTGCCTATCCTTCCTCTCACACTGCCTACTCGCTTTCTCTATTTGTGAGCCAACCACCCCTTCCTCCGTCTCTTCAATTCATTTCCCACCCCAGCAACTCTAGTTTAAACTCTCCCCAGTAGCCTTTGCAAACCTCCCTGCAAGGATATTGGTCCCCTTTGTATTCAAGTGTAACCTGTCCTTTTTGTACAGGTCATACCTGCCCCAAAAAAGGTCCTAATGATCCAGAAATCTAAATCCCTGCCTCCTGCTCCAATCCCTCAACCACGCATTTATCCTCCACCTCACTCTATTCCTATACTCACTGTCGTGTGGCACAGGCAGTAATCCCGAGATTACTACCTCTGTGGTCCTGCTTCTCAATTTCCTTCCTCACTCCCTGCAGTCTGTTATCAGGACCTCCTCCTTTTAACTACTTATGTCATTGGTACCAATAGGTACCACAGTCTCTGGCTGTTCATGTTCCCAGTTCAGTATGACACCTGGGAGGCAAACTACCATCTGTGTTTCTGTCCTGCATTTACAGAATTGCCTGTCTGACCCCCTACCTATCAGTTACTTATCATTGCTGCCATCCTCTTCCTTTCTCTATCTGTCTGAGCCACAGGGCCAGACTCTGTACCAGAGAGCGGCCACTGTTGCTGCCCCCAGGTAGGCTGTCCGCCCCCAACGGTCCTGAAACAGGAGTACTATTGTTAAGGGCTACAGCCACAGGGGTACTCTCTAGCCCCTGACTCCTGCCCTTCACTCTCCTGACTGTTATCTACTTATCTGTCTCCCGATGCCCCAGTATGACTACTTGCCCAAGTAGCTCCTTTCTATCACCTCCTCACTTTACCCAACCAGATGAATGTCATCGAGTTGCATCTCCAGTTCCCTAACCCGGTCCCAAAGGAACTGCAGTTATAATTGTTTTCTTCTAAAAGAAAGATGGACAATATAATTCACCTGCTATAAATAAAACATTAATATTTGAGTACTATGAGCAACTTGTAAGAATTTTGTTTTGGAAATCAGCTGTACTTTTGTGACAGAAATCATTTCAGTTTTAGAATAAGTAGTTTTTAACTCCAATGGTCAAACTCTAATTGCTCTCTTTTATTAAAAGTTTATATTCTCCTAAGAGATATTTTCAAAGGTTGCCAAACCTGATTCTGATTCTGAAACTAGGAACTCCAGAAAACTGGATTCATAAGAAGTGGAGTATTAAGTAACAATTTAAATAACAGCAGCTGGCAAATTTATATTTGGTTTATTAAATACATTTGGATATCAGAATTTACAAAAAATCCAGATGTATTTAATAAACCAAATATAAAATGAAGCTACTTAGACAGTGAAACACCTTCACTTATGTCTTTAAAAAACCAGTATTAGTGTCCAGGCTGTGACAGATAATGTTGTAGATCAGTTAGAAGCAAACAGCAAAATGTCCAATTTATTTAAACTACATCTTCAGAGGGAAAAATCAACATTTATCTGATTGATGAAAATACTAGAACATTACTCTGAAAATTGCCATCCCTATATCTCGTAAGCTGCATGCTATCTCTTAACACAGATACACTTGACTGAAACAACAAAATCTGCAACTCAGCCACAATTATTAGTCACCCTTGGGTTAATGGTCTATACACAAAATGCTGGTGGAATGCAGCAGGCCAGGCAGCATCTATAGGAAGAAGCATTGTCGACGTTTCGGGCCAAGACCTGGTGAGGAGTCTTGGCCCAAAAAGTTGACTGTACTTCTTCCTATAGATGTTGCCAGGCCTGCTGCATTCAATTAACAACTCTAATGACTTGTTGGCTTACAAGCACAACCATTAACTACCTTACTACGCATCCTTTTTTTAAAAAAATGATCACTAACATAAAAATCCTACATTTTCCCTTTTGAAATTGAGCTTTTGACTCGCCTGTACAATCTGTGAGATTGTACCTGTGGTGTGAACCGAATTCTCGAAGATGTAGGATAGTTGTGGAGTGGACGGGACGAATCAAGGCAGCGGGGCCTGGGCTTGAGCTTGAGGGCAGGGAACAAACCCATGTTTGGCCATTACTGCAGTGGACTTGGAGGAGATTTGAAGTTGCAGAACTGAGTTGAAACAAAGCTGAGCTGGTGGTGCCCAGGCCCAAGAACATTCAAAGCAGCAGGGTCTGGGTCTGAGAGCAAGGAACAAACCAAAGTTTGGCTGTTTTAAGTGCCAGGTGCAAATGAAAAGTTCAGAGTATTGGGGACCAGAGGCAAGTACAAAAGTGGTGTTCAGCTGGCTGCTTTGCACTGAACTGAGGCTGCGGCCTGCAACTAATGGGCCCTTGGATTGGCTCTGATTGACTTTGTGGTTATGGACTCACTTTCGTGGTCTATAATTCTGAATGTTATCTGCTTACACAATTATTTGCATGATTTGTTTTTTTTCTGCACATTGGATGTCTGATAATCTTTTGAACTTTATTATGGAAGAACTTCAACAGTCCAAGAAAATGGACCATTGCCTTCTTTTTAGGGCAATAAGGTCTATGTGCTATAAATCAGTAACAACATTAGAAAAATTCATTTTCAGCCATGCATGGATTATAATGACATTAAATTCAAACTTGTCCAAGTAAGCCCAGTGTCACATAAGGGCCGGTGCTCACAGGCCAAAATTGCAACATTTCAACCCTGAGATGGTGTTGGTGTGTTAGAATACAAAGTTGAGGACGGAACTGTAGACTTTGGAAAATTCATACGGAGCTCATCAAGGGATTCAGGTCAATTTTCAGTTTCTGATCATATTGCAAAATGTATATGTTTCTTAAACCTCTTTAATCTACGTTCTGCTATTTAACATAGCCGTTTTGCCACAAACCTCAAAGTAGATAGTCATAGTAGAACTGGCAGTTCCTTGGGATTGTGGAGGCATTTGAATGTAAGAAAGCCAAGTACCGTGAACTGGTAGAGCAGTGCCAGAGACATGGGGTGAAGGGGTGGGGTGTAGAGGTTTTATTGGCTGCTCATTGTGCAGAACCTACTCCCTCCTGGGCATTTTGGGACTACAAAGAAAAGAAACATCGGAACCATCACAGAGGCTGCTGTGTGAGCCTCTGATCAAGAAGTGTGACCAATGCTGCTGGGAGACAAACCATTGGTGGGTAAGTCACCTGAATTATCCGAATGACCTAAAACACCCAATGACATAAGGTTACATCATTGATAATATGTCAGAGCGTATCCTAGGATGTTTCTCAGTATGATAACTGGACTTGATCTCTCTTTGTAGAACCTTCGTACTCTTCATACTTATGTCATTGGTACCTACATGGACCACTTAAGAATGCTGAGGACTTGACCCATGATGTCCTGGATCCTGGCAGCTGGAGGCAACATACTATCAGAGAATCTCATTCTTGTCCACAGAACCTCCTTACAGTTCCCCTAACTAACAAATTTCCTATCACCACAGCTCACCTCTTCTTCCCACTTCCCTTCTGAGTTTCAAAGCCAGACTCAGTGCCAGAGACTTGACCACTGTGAATTCCCTCTGCTAGATAATTCTCCCACCCTCCCCCCACCACCAACGTATGCAAAGTTGTATACCTGTTGTGAGAGGGATCGCCACAGAGGTACTCTGCACTGGCTGTTTAACCCACTTACCCTTTCAGTCACCCACTCTCCTGTGTCCTGCACCTTTGTTTCACCTACCTCTCTGTATGTCCTGTCCTTCACCCCCTCAATTTCCCAAATGACATGGAGTTTTTCCACTTCCAGTTCAAACACCATAACACGAAATTTTAGAAGCTGCGGCTGGATGCACTTCTTGCGGGTGAAGTCGTAAGTTACGCTAGTGGTTTCCTGCCTTCCCACATCCCACAAGAAAAGCTTTCAACTATCCCACCAGGCATCTCTACTGTTTTAACTGTGCAAATATAAAGAAGGAAAGAATAAATAAACGGAAAAAAAGTCTACCAATAGCTTTTTCACCTTCTCTCACTCAAGTCTCTCCTCTCTAAGCCTTGAAGAGGTAAAGCCTCAAATAATCACTCTAACACTATCCACTCCACTTGATCCTGCCTTATCATTAGTTGTTCTTGCTAATCAATCCCGATTGTTAATTGGCTGCTGTTCAAAACAGTTCAGTTTTTGAATAAAAAAATGCAAACTGAATTGTCAAACATCCCTTTGCCTCCGCAGATGCTGCTTGTCCCAATAAGTTTATATATGGGTCCTTTTCAGCATCTTCACTCTCATGTAGTTAAGTTTTAAAATCATTTTTATTACCATTAATAATGAACCAGCATTATTGTATTAAATTTCACAAACAAGAGTATATAGACATCACTAAGTAATGTTTTGAAATTCACACCTTGACAAGACTCATTTTAATTGGTACCCTATCCAACAGGTCCTTATTATAAGGTCATAATGCTTACTTATGTTTATAAGAATCATTAATGTAATTGACATTATCTTGAATACCAAACAAAAATTAGAACTCAATTACAAGTCTAATTTGGATCAAAGTAATGATCAGCATCACTCAGTACAAACACAGTGCAGGATAGCAACAGACTGCTGTTCACTAGAGAGAGATCAGCAGAGGGGTAAAACCTAAAGAAGTCCCTATCCAACAAGCTGTACAAGCTTCAAAGGCAGGCAACAGTATTTCAGGGTGGCATAACAGAAAATAACAGAAATGTTGATAATAGACACACTTTATAAGTGGATACCAATGTTATCACTGCTCTTAACTTCATTCTGTCTGAATTACTTTCAGGATTCTGTCAGAGATTTTGAGATTCTTACCATCAATGCCATACAAATGTAAGAATCAAGTAATTGATTGTTTCTCTACTGGTAAAAGGCAATCCTTCAGCTCTCAGCTGAAGGGACAACAATCAGAATAAGTGGTTCCCTGTTTTCTTTTTGCTTCTTGCAGATTCAGCTCAGCATTGACTACACACATCTAGCAATTAAAGGCACCAGCAGATCATCTAAAAGTTTTCACCAGCCCATGGGCTTCCAATTCATCAATGTATAATTGGTGTAAAACTTTTTGAGAGTCTATGCATCAGGTTTCCAGACAGCGGCTATGATGCTTTTGTCCTATGACGGTTCACCTCCCTCAATAGTACTGTGTCTGGAAATGAGGAGTTGGTTGGCAGTTCAGACACCAAGGGTGGCCTGTTTGAATAATGTTGAAGATTATGGTAGAGAAGACATTTACAATGTTATTTAGAAAGCTATCAATCTCAAGTGCAGAATAACATCTGAAGGCAGCCTTCCATGTGTACCAGACAAGCTGGCAGAGTGCTCATGGTGAGGTAAAATAAAATTCTGCATAGCAGTCAATGTTCCTTATTTAGTTCTTTGAAGTCTTCAATACATTTCTTGTAACATTTTTATGATTTCATGAAATCTTTAAGGAAATACTTAGAATGCTACTCATATATAAAGATAAAAAAATCCTCTGTGATAGCATTTAGTATTTTCTCTTGTAATTTATGAGCATTAATACTGCAATAGAACTCAAACAATTTTTGGATTTCAATTCTTCCTTTTGCACTAGCTGGAAGAATATTTGATCTAAGTTTCCATGACAACATAATTACATTTGGCTAGTTTAGCATTTTCTTACACAACATCTCATCAGCATTTAATCTTATGAAACTGTAATGTCACTGAAAAAAAATTCAATCTGAAGACAATTCAAAGTAAAGAAAAACAGAATTTGATTTATGTAACAACTTGTTTCAGGTTTTGTCATGCCAACCTTGAAATTTAAACCCAAAGAACAGTTTTATAGCCAGCATTAGATATTAAAACAAATTATTTCATGGCAATTTCTGTGCAGCTTGATGTTGGAAAACATTTCACTGTTTCAACTTTAAGTCCACTGGTAACACATCATCTGTTGATGTTGTGTTGAGAGACTGAATATATTGAGATATTTGAGCTTGTTTTTAATTGATTTCTTTCAAGTTATGTATATTTAATAAATGAAAGTACTTCATCAGATAGTTTCTTATATATTTAGTGTTCTGTTCTGAACCATAGCATTGTCATTATTTTAATTTAGATAATTTTAACAGATTCAATCTATTAAAACATTAATTCCATGGAAACATAAAATATACAGTTCAGATTAAGATGACCAAAGCTTCTATCAAGGATTAGGTAATTTGGCACAAAATGTCTTCCAAAATTATTTATTTCTGACTGAATTTTTCACAAGTAAGGTCTAACACAACAGTAACACGGTTAACATAAAGTAACAACAGTATCAGTTCGTAGTTATGCTGTGTTAAGTTGATATTTAAGGTTAAATACTTCCACACTCTTAAAGTTGATTTGGTGGATGTTTAGAATTATCCCGTGTTTGTGATTTTATATATATATATATATTTCTGTCATTAGCTAGTACAGAGTGTACACATGATTAACATTTCTGTTGGAATTCACTGGATATTTCCCAGTCACTTGCCTGTTTATGAAGCTGCAGTATTTATGTGGAGTCATTTTATATAAAGACTCAATTATCACAATTTATACATTGGCTAATATGCTACAAAGTAAGTGGAAGCACTTCTCAGATGATAGGTGCTGCAGTGTTTCACTGGGTTGATCGATATCCAACAATCACTCTGTACACGGGATGACTCGAGCTATTAGAGTGTTTTCCCTCTGATGTTCAACAGTATTTATGAGATACATTGTTCGGAAAACTGTTTTTAAAATTCCTGTTGGGGATCTGCCCATAATGCTACAATTCAGTTATAGAACAATATAACTCAGCATCTAAGAATAGTATCATTTTTTCACTTTGAATGAGCTATTTATGTGGCTCTTACACAAGCACATTCAATTATTGTTCAGTCGCACTGAGAAAGCACTTGATACATCTAGTTATGAATCATTAAACCATTTTATTTCACAGTGATTGAACATATAGAGTAGCAATTATGCTTGGAATCACGTAGTTCAAACGTTTCAGCTTGTACTTGAGTAATAATACACAATAATGGAGTAGAACTCATTGAGAAATGCTGGAGTTTGCACTGATAGTTCAGCATCCCTCAATGTATGTGAAACAAACCCAGGATTTCTACTGGATGACAGATGTTGAAACTTGCTTGTTCTTCTCAACTAGTATTTTCAGATTATACCTATATACGTGTGTGTAACCCCCTCACCCAGCCCATATGCAAACTTGGCTTGTTAGCTACCTCTGCTAACAGCTGCGGGACTCAGTGATGAGAAGGCCACCTTTCATAAACAAGAAATGTCCAGAGTCAGTACGATTCGGGGTTCCACTAAACAGGAGCATCAAGATGCTCCGATTAAAGAAACCTCGATTTGAGAGAATGCTGTGTAAATACTGTCCATACACAATTACCGGTTGGCAAGAAATAACTGATTGTACACCACATAAAATTATAAAGTAAATATATTTACTAATTTCAGCTTTATCAAACAGTTGTTAAGAAAAAGGAAAGAAAAGAAAAGGGCTCATTACAGGATCAATCCAATGTGTGCTTCTCCATTGGAGCTCATACTGGATTATTCGGGGATCTCTTACTTACACACTGGATCCATAGTCTGCAGGAAAACACCCACCGTAATTTCAAACTCCCCTCAAAAACCATTTTGAGCAAACTGGCTCTCTCTCTTGGGAGCATCGCCCTTCCTCCTTGAACCAATTCATCTGCACAAAGCACTTCTTGCCTTAGGGAATGACGTTATGCGGCATCTTCTCTTCTGTTCCGTTCTGCAGCTCCCACCAAAAAGCCCCAAACTGGACTACTGTCCACCACAAAACTCTCTCTAGGCTGCTCTCTCTAGATCCCTCCAACCTGATAGGCTGACACTAAGTTGAACAGCATGGTTTCTCATCTGAAACCAAACTATTTTACCAGCAGGACCCACTGCTTTTGCAGAAAACTGCTAAAATGAAACACCTACAACACAGCAGTAGAAATCCTAACCAGGACATTACGCACATGCGTGCACGCACACGCGCGCACACACACACACACACACACAAACAAACAAATAGTTAAATAAGTATAATAAGTATTACAAGAAAAATGTGGTGAGGTAGTGTTCATGGATTCAATGTCCATTCAGAAATAGATGGCCGAGGGGAAGAAACTGTTCATGAATCAATGAGTTTGTGCCTTCAGTTTCCTGTAACTTCTCCCTAATGGAGAAGTGGGCATGTTCTGGGTGATGAGGGCCCTTAGTGATGGATGTTGACTTTTTGTAGCATTGCTCCTTGAAAATGTCCTGGAAGCAATGGAGACCAGTGCCCAGGATGGAGCTGACTGAATTCACAATTTTCTGCAGCTTCCTTGGATCCTGTGCCGTAGCCCCCACCATCCTTCCCCCCATAACAGAGCAGTGATGTTTATCAAACTTAAGCAAACTAAGATGGAGCATGAGAAAAGCTGCTGTTTTCATTAGTATGGAAAGGAATGACTGCAAAAGAAATAAGTATATATTGAATAATTGGCATTATTTTAAAATGTTTTTGACTGAAATGTTCTTATAAAAGACTAACAATATTTTCATTGTTTTACATTTAATTATTTGATTTATGCTATTGATTTTCATTGTGAACAATTGGACATAGTTACAAAATAAGGGACCATTCATTTAAATATGAGTGTCAATGGTGGGCTCATAAATATTTAGAATTCTCTACTCAGGAGTTTTGGAGGCCATATCATTGGATATCAATAAGCTGGAGATAGATAAATAGCTAAACAATCAACAGATTAAGGGTTATAGGTAACTGGCACTGAGAAGGTTGACAAGGTTGATTCTGGAGATGAGGGGCTTAACCTATAAGGAGAAATTGAATGTCCTGGAACTGTATTGGAAATCTCCTAGAATTCAGAATAATGAGTGGGGATCTTACAGATACCTATAAAATTATGAAATGGATAAATAAGCTAGTTGTGTTTATGTTATAGGGAAGATGAGTGGCTGTGAATAACGTATGTGAGAGATGGATGGGTGAGGAACAAATGTGCAACTGTTTATTTTGCTTGTAAAATAATGCCCTCAGAATGCCTTCCCACATTACGTTCAGTATGTAACACACAGGGAAGCCTGACAGGAACCCATAAGGGTCAAAATGCACAAGAATACAGAATATATCCCTACCCCTTCCCATACACAGACCGACTGCAGAGTGATTAATGTTCAATGGAGTAAACATCAAATTCAACCAGAACCAAAAGAAAAAAAAAACTCTGAACTAGGGAAAGAGGGTAGACTGCCTTTGTTCCCAGACATAACCCTGGGGATTAATCTGCCCCATGTGCTGAGGGCTAATCACTAAACTAGAGATTAATTCTGTCTGGAGGCCGCCTGTTTCTGTAAGGGTACCGATGACAAGGGGATGATGCTAAAGTCATTTTATCTCTTGGTGGTGTTGGTATAGATCTTGATTTGGATGCTGCATTGTCAGGAGGGGGGCACCTCAGAAAGCACAAGTGACGGGAGAGCTGTTGAGATCAAATGACAAATGGCCGTGTCATTTCATCTCAACAGAGGTTCTGAAGTTGTTGTCTCAGAATTCTGTCCTATTTCTACAACGGAGCTGGATTGGTCAGTTTGTATTGTTCTACAGTAGCCGTCGAAGTGGGCAGCAGCTAATCAACATGCCTCCTCCAGGTATTGCGGGTACTAGTGTTCACTGTGTGCAACACAGAACCAGTTTGTGCCAGCACCATCGCAGGTATTCACTTTGTTCCAGAGATGTAGTTCTGGGCAAGTACTCTCTCTCCTGCTGTGAAAGTTCTGCACTGTGCTTTGGCTCATCTCTCTACATGGGTTTTCTGTTCATTTAGCACAATCTGTTTTGTGCTTGGGGGTTGAAGAAGGTCAAGCCAGGTGCAAAACTGTCTTTTCATTAGTGCAATGGCTAAAGACATATCTTAGACGGCGTGAGGTGTGTTGAGGTTTGTCAGCAAGAAAGTGCTAAGACACTGGTTTGAGGAATCCACTTCCCACTTGACAGCTAGTATGAGTTCTTTAGCAAGGCTAGTGGCTGAATGCTATGATGCTGACTTGATGTGTTGCATATCATTTGCTTCCATAAATGCCTTGAACTCTTCAAACAGGAGTTGTGGGCCATTGTTACTTACAAGCTGTTAAGGAACCCCAAAACTGCTAAAGATGAAACGTAGCTCCTCAATGCATTTTTCCAATGTAGTGTTCTTCATGATAGCAACCTTGGGCCATTTGCTGTACATGGCCACTATGACCAAGAGCATATGGCCTTCAATAGGTCCTACAAAATCTATGTGAATCCTCTGCCATGGTTCTTCAGTTCATTCCATAGGTGCAAAAGAGCATGCTGAGAAACATTTCTCATTTGCTGACAATGAGGGCATGTATTGGCCTTCTCTTCAATGGTTACATCTAGTCCTGGCCTCCAGAAGTAGCTGTGTGCAGTTTCTTCCATGTGCACTATGCCACAGTGTCCGGCATGTAGCTCATCAAGGAATGATAATATAGTAGGCCTATAATAAACTTCCTGCTTGGATTATGAGCTCCTTCCACAACTGCAGGGTTGAATGAGATAACGGCCCCTAAACCACAGAGTGATACATTACAGACGAACTGTATGAGCAATGATGGGTTGAGGTGTATGAGTGTTTCAGTTTGTGACCAATCTGTTTTGTTAAAAGCCTCTTAACAGCAATCTATCTACTGCCACTGTGTTTATTTATTTAAAAGCTCATGAAGGGATTTCAGCATGATAGCTAGGTTAGATACAAACTTTGCATCATATGTTAGTAGTCTAAGATCTTAATTCACTTACACAGTGGTTTTGGAGCTTCCCCATTTGCCTTCACCTTTGATGGCACCTTGAGAAGTTCTGTTGTTGATCATATGGCCCAAATTTTAAGTTGAAGGCTGAAAAAACTCACTATTGTCCTACCGGACTCATAGTTCCGTAGATGTTCACACTCATTTTTCCCAGTAATGAATAAATAATCCAAATAACATTGCACCCCTGTCAGCTCATTCAGGATCTGGTCCATTGTATGCTGAAAAAGAACGGGGGAGCTGATGCAAAAAAGAAGCTTTCAGTACTTGAGTAATCCTTTGTAAATCACTCTGGTCAACAGGTCCTGTGACTCTGGCTCCACAGGCATCTGCAAGTATGCTTACCAAAAGGCAATCTTGCTATATGTGTGTCCTCTGGCCAACATTGCAACTAGGTCATCAATGAGACCTTGGTTTTGTTTGTCAATATCTTTTTGGGTTGACTGGTGTTTTCAGCATGTCCCTTTTTGCCACAAAATCGGATATCTAAATCCTAATTTGATACCAAAATCGAGGATATAGTAAATAGTGAGGAAGACCATCACAGCTTGCAGTGGGATGTGAACCAGCTGGAAAAAAGGGCTGAAAAATGGCCGAGGTAATTTATTGCCGAAAAGTGTGGGGTGTGGCACATTGGGAAGATCTTCATAGAACAAAGTATTGAGCACAGCAGTTGGGATGTTATGTTGAAGTTGTAAGGTGCTATTGAGGCCTAATTTGGAGTATGCGTGCAGCTAGAGAGAAGGTTCTTGGGAAACTAAAAGGTCTATAGGTTGATAAGTCATCTGCACCAGACGGTATACACCTCAGAGTTCTGGAAGAGGTGGCTGAGGAGGTCATGGAGACAATAGTAATGATTGTTCTAGAATCATTGGATTCTGGAACGGTTCTGGAAGACTGGAACACTGCAAATGTAACTCCACTCTTGAAGAAGCAAGGCAGACAAAAGAAAAGATAGTATAGGCCAGTTATTCGGACATCAGTAGCTGGGAGGATGTTGGAGTCAATTATTAAGGACGAGCTCTCAGGGTACTTAGAGGTACGTGATAAAATGGGCCATAGTCACTAAAAGGGAAAATCAAGGAGAAATCTTGTCTGACAAATCTGTTGGAATTCTTTGAAGAAATAACAAGCAAGATGGATAAAGAAGAATTGATTGATGTTGTGTACTTGGATTTTCAGAAGGCCTTTGACAAGATGCCACACATGTAGCTACTTAAAAAAAAATCTAAGTAAAGATTCTACTTTGGATAAAACAATGGCTACTTGGCAGTAGGCAAAGAGTGGGAATAAAGGATTTTTTTCTGGCTGGCTGCCAGTGACTGGTGGTATTTCACAGGGGTCTGTGTTGGGATAGATACTTCTTCTGTTTAATGATTTAAATGATGGAATTGATGGCTTTGTTACAAAGTTTTCAGACAATATGAAGATAGGTGGAGAGGCAGGTAGCTTTAAGGAAGTAGAGAGGCAATGGAAGAACTTAAACAGATTAGGAAAATGGGCAAAGAAGAGGCAGATGGAATACCGTGTCAGGAAGTGTATAACCATATAACCATATAAGAATTACAGCACGGAAACAGGCCATCTCGACCCTACTAGTCCGTGCTGAACGCTTTCTCTCACCTAATCCCACTGACCTGCACTCAGCCCATAACCCTCCATTCCTTTCCTGTCCATATACCTATCCAATATTGCTTTAAGTGTCATATAAATTTAATTTAAATATACCTTTAAATGTATAGTCATATGCTTTGGTAGAAGAAATGAAAGAGTTAACTATTTTCTAAATGGAGAGAAAATACAAAAAAAATGAGGCACAAAGGGACTTGGGAGTCTTTGTGCAGGATTCTCAAAAGGTGAATTTGCAGGTTGAGTCTGTGATGAGGAAAGCAAATGCAATGTTAGCATTCATTTCAAAAGGACTAGAATATAAAAGCAAGGATGTAATATTGAAACTTTATAAAGCACTGGTGAGGCATCAGGTGGAGTATTGTGAACAGATTTCAACCCCTTATGTTGGAAAGGATGTACTGATACAGGAGAAGGTTCAAAGGAGGTTCACAAAAAAGATTCCAGGATTGAATGGCTTGTCATATGAAGAGTGTTTGATGGATCTGGGTCTGTATTCACCAGAATTCAATAGAATGAGTGGTGACCTCATTGAAACATATAATAGCGAAAGGCCTTGATAGAACAGATGTGGGGAGGATGTTTCTGATGTTGGGAGAGTCACAGCACTAGAATAGAGGAGCGTCCTTTTTGAACGGAGATGATGAGGAATTTTGTTAGGCAGAGAGCAGTGCATCTGTGGACTTCTTTGGCAAGTGTGGACGCCAATTCTTTAAGTATATTTAAGGCAGAGGTTAATAGATTCTTGATTGGTCAGGGCATGAAGGAAAATGGGGCAAAGGCAGAAGATAGGGGCTGAGAGGAAAGTTGGATCAGTTGTGACGAAATATCAGAACAGATTCTACGGGCCTCCTTGGGGAGAACATATAATCTCCTTACAGGCATCGTGTGGGAATTCAGGCCAGGTCTCCTATACTGTAAAGCATTGTGCTAACCGTTATGCTACCATGTCATTGCATGTGCATATGCTAGGTAAAATGAATCTGAAGTTTTTTACATAAATGAAGTTATGGTAATGCAAGAAACTGTTGTTTACTCAGTAAGTTTATAATCTTGAGCCACTGCTTTGTTTCTAGTACTACATGTTTGAAAGGAAGGTTGTTGGAAATGTCATTTCTGTGATCTTCTTCTTATATCCGCTTAATAGTTTGATTTTATTTGCAGAGGAATATCATGTATTTTTGGTGTATTTTGCTAATAAGATTGTGGCACCTTCTGGCAAAGATTTTAGAAATCTAAGCAAAAATGGAAAGGTTAAGTGTGAACTGGTAGCACCAATTAGTGGCCAAGTTTGTGCCTTTTCCAGCTTTTAGTGGCAGAACTCTCAGGTAGTTGGTGATATAGACAAGCTGCGATGCCATTATTTTTGTGCCTTTTGAAAAAATATGGATTTTGATGATACATACCGATTGTAAGCATTAATCTTTGCAAGGCAGAAATGGTGAGCTTCCAATCAAGAGATTCTCAGTTACTGTACGGGAGAAAAAATAAGTCTGAAAGCAGGTTTAACTTATGAATCTTCAAGTCTGGTTCCAACGGCCCTAAATGCATCTGGACTGTGGCCCCTACTACTTCCATCTTAGACTTCAATTCAATTGAATACTTTCAGACCACGGATCCCGCCGTCTCTGTCTCTGGTCCTGACAGCCATGGGCACAAACGGAAAGAAGATACACCAGTCATCATCTCTGGATCCAACATCACTGGATGGCTTCAGACCTCAGATCACATCATCGCCAACTCCCCAACAAATGACCCTGGATGCCTTTAGGCCACAAATTAATTGACCTCCAGCTCTGGCTCCAGCCCTGAACTTGGTCATCTCCACATCCGCTGGGCCTTTGGGCTTTCCTTCCCCCATGTTTCTCAATCACCTTTTGGGTTCTTGGAGCTTCCACCATCCTTTCACCCAGCCTTCTTTGCACACCCAACTGTCCTCGATCTTCCTCTCTCTGATTCCAGTTCTAATCTCTGCCATGTCTTCACCATTCTCTCCAACCTTACCCTCTCTGAGGCGGAACATTCTGTCCTCAACAAGGGCCTTAACTTTATCCTCCTCACCCACACTACAGCGCATTCCGCACTCATCATGATGCAGAGCTCGTCTTCTGTCACCTCTATCTCCCTGAACCTATTTCTTTCGCAAAGATTAGGAGGCTATTCAATGTGAGCCGCAATTCCTCCGAATTTGGATGGTGTCGCTGGTTTTGAGGACTGTTGGATTTTCTCAGGACGGAGCTTCAGAAATGGGTGCTTCCCATGGTGGAGCGCCAACAGTGGTGTTGTTATCAAGACTGTGCATATCAGGCCCTGGCTCAGTTTCTCCATTTTGTTTTAGTTTGCTTCCAGTCTCTGCAATGCACAATGATTTTAACATCTTTTTCCCTAATTCATTTAATGCAAAGATTTGCTCTAGATATTTTATGGTTTCCATCATGTTGTCATTGTAGTTTATTGCAAGTTTCACATTTCTTTCAATTAGTAAAAGTCTTTACTCACATCCTTAACTCTTTCCATCGCTCACACATTTGATTAAATCAACCCCATGGTCTTATCTCTAAATTAGCAGTACCCATTTCCTTTTCCTCTGAGATTTTTGCATCTTAATATACTAAACATTGCAGGTATATGACACCTGTAAGATTATTATTTTCATTTATTTTATCAAACTGACACACTTTATTCAGGTAAGAGATTTTTAGTGGGTTTCACAACTTCGGCCATAGTTCGTATGTACTATCTGTTACTTTGACTGTGATCTCAAAGTCCTAATAAATGACAACCAAAATTTTATGATTTTTCAGCTAATTACTCGACTGGCTGGCATGTATTTAAGTTTTTAATGCACTCTACTGGCTTACACTTCATTTACATATCTGTCTTTTTTCAAAATGGCAAAGTAGCTGTTTCTCACTCCTCACTCCCAACCAATGATATTGTTGCTTGCATTAAGTGTTTCATCTCAGACAATTTGGAACTAGGAAAATCTCTTACTTCCTTTTGTTGCATGTTAAAAAATCCAGTTTGTCTTTGATTGCTCCAAGTCCTAAATATTGGTAAGCATCCTACTGACTCTGCCATTTGTTGAATTTTGATGTTTTAATCCTAGGTTATTTCAGAAGTCAGGAAAAGACACAAAATTTGTCATTTCACAATTTTTTTATTAAGCATTCATAAATAAAAGGAAAATTGAAATGGACAATGATTGAGGTCTGCTAAGCAAAGAGAGAGACTAAAGTTACTAGGATACAAAGATGTTAAGAAGATGGCAATTACCATAGAGCAGCTATTTTTATACCTATAGCTAAAGAAATTCCATTCAAATTTGTAGATAAGAGTCAAGCAATTAATTTGCTCCTGTTCAAACAATGCAGTACTTGGAGAAACTTCCAGAATCATACCAATATAGCCATTAGAGGACACATTGAACTGCACATTTACCTATTGGAAGCATAATGAACTGTCATACTAATCCCGACCTCAGCATCAAACTCGCAGAAAAAGGCATTGCTTTTGGAGTCTGACAAACTAAGCTTTACCATTCTGAAGCCAGGTAGCAACTCTCAGACACTTTCTCTTACTTCCCTATTGAGAAGAACTCCACTCAAAGCCATCAATCCATTGTCTCCCTTCACATCACCAACATGATCAACTCTGGAGATCACCCATCCACATAGTTTGTTTACCCTGCAGTGCTTATTTCTTCCTTCTGCTGAAGATCCACAAACCTGACTGTTTGTGTAGGCCCATTGCTCTTTGGCTGCTCCCGAACTTGTGTCCGCATATCTCAACATCATTTTCTCCGCATGGTTCTGTCCCCTCCCAACTACATACATCTGCGACACTTCACACGTTCTCAGTTTCCTCAGCAGCTTTCAATTCCCTGGCCCTGATCACCTATTTTTCACCATAGATTTCCAGTTGCTATATATTTCTAACTCCATTGAGAAATCCTTACAGATCTACATTTCTTTTTTGAAAACAGACCTGACTAATTCCCCTGCATTACCACACTCCTCCATCTGGCAGAACTGGTCCTTCCTCTCAACAATTTCTTTTTCAGTTCTTGCCACTTTCTCCAAACTCAATGTGTAGCCATGGACAACTGCAAGGGTCTCAGCTATCCTTAACTTTCCATTGGCTATGTGGAACAGTCCATGTTCCAAACCTTCACTGGTGTTGCTCCCCAACTCTTCCTGTGCTACTTTAACAACTGCATTGGTGTTGCTTCATGCATCCATGCTGAGTTTGTTATTTTCATTAACTTTGGCTCCAACTTCCATCCTGCCCTTAAGTTTGCTTGGTCCATTTCTCACACATCTCTTCCCTTTCTTTATCTCTCTTTGTCCACCTCTGGGGACAAACAGCCTATTGATCTCCTTTATCCTGTGGCTATTTTGACTATGCCCCTTCCCACCCTGTCTCCTGTAAAGATGCCAATCCCTCTTCTCAGTTCTTTCATCTCTGCTAGATCTGCTCCCAGGATGAGGTTTTCCTTTCCAGGACATCAGAGATGTCTCCTTCTTCAAACAATAGGGTTTCCTTTCCTCCATCATTGATACTGTATCACTTCCATATCCTCCAATCTTCCTTCTGGATTAACAGGGATAGAGTTCCTCTTGTCCTCATGTACAACCCCATGAGCCTCCACATCCAACAAATCATTCATCATAACTTCCAACATCTTCACCATGACCCTACCACCAAACACATCTTTACCTGCCCCCACTTTGTGCTTTCCACAGGGAATGCTCCCTACGCAACTCCCTTGTCCACTCGTCCCCCCATCCCTTCCCACCGATCTCCCTCCTGGCAATCATCCTTGTAAGGAGAACAAGTGCTACACCTGCCCTTACACTTCCTCCCTCAACACCATTCAGGGCCCCAGACAGTCCTCCCAGGTGATGTGGCACTTCACCTGTGAGTCAGCTGGTGTGCTACACTGCGTCCAGAGCTCCCGGTGTGACCTTCTATATATTGGTGAGATCCGACACAGACTGGGAGACCATTTCGCTGAACACCGATGCTTTGACTGCCAGAGGAAGCAGGATCTCCCAATGGCTACACATTTTAATTCCATGTCCCATTCCCTTTCTGATATGTCAATCCATGGCCTCCTCTAGTGTGGAACAACACCTTATATTCCATCTGGGTAGCCTCCAACCTGATGGCATGAACATTGATCTTTCCAACTTTTGTTAATGCCCCTCCACCCCTTCTTACCCCAGCCCTATTTATTTATTTGTTTGTTTATTCTCTCTCTCTCTCTCTCTCTCTCTCTCTTTCCCTCTCATAATAACTCCTTGCTTGATCTCCATCTTCCTCTGGTGCTCCCCTTCCCCTTTCTTTCTTCCAAGGCCTCCGTCCTATGATACTCCCCCTTCTCCAGCCTTGTATCTCTTTTGCCAATCAACTTCCCAGCTCTTAGCTTCATCCCTCCCCCTCCTGTCTTCTCCTATCATTTCAGGTCACCCCTCCCCCTCCCATTTAAAATCTCTTACCATTGCTTTTTTCCATTAGTCCTGACGAAGGGTCTCGACCCGAAACATCAGCTGTACTTCTTCCTATAGATGCTGCCTGGACAGCTGTGTTCCACCAGCATTTTGTGTGTGTTGCTTGAATTTCCAGTACGCACAGATTTCCTCGTGTTTGCGCCCTCCAGCATTTTGTTTATGTTGCTCCAATCTACAGAATCTCTTGTGTTTAACTTATGAATTTTTATTCTCGCATTTCCTGAGAGTTAATGTCCTTATTGCTGAATATACTTTCTAAAACGGCTCAGGACAGTTGTTTAATGTCATTTGCAGCATTTCCAATGCTACATTTTGAGATCCTGCTGCAGGCAGCTCAACATTGATCACCTTGTTGAATGTCTTATCCTCTGACTGACAAGCTGTCAATGGGGAACATAGTTGCTGATAAAAGCTTATTGAATTAACTTAAATTATATTCATCTATGAAAATGACAGCTCGTCAATGCTATATCTTTAGGGAGAGCGCACAAATATGCTTTGAGTCAGCTTGCATATGAAAATTAGCCATTTCACCATTCATATTGTTAACGTTATGTAAAACTTCGTAACAAGGACAGGGAAATACCTCTCCACCTGATTCAATCAGATATTAATATATCCAGATCAATCCTTAGCTCTTCATTTTCTTTTTGCAACTATATTCACAAACTGGTGGGATCTCACATAGTTTACATTGCAGAAGCAAATAATCTTAAAAAAAAGATGAAGACTACTTTTAGGTACATATCAATAATTGCTTTCTAGGGAGCTAAAAGAGTTGTATAATTTGAAGAGAATGTTAAAAATATCTGGCTCAAGTACATATCATGATGATAGATTATAAAGAATGTCTGTCTAGAAATTGGGTACATTTACATATTCCCAATCCAATTTCCTTGAAAAGTAAAACATCGATGAAAATCATGGGTGAAGTGTGTAGATCACCAGGTCTGCAACATGTCTTTTGGTATCATCTATATGTTTGACAGTTATAACAGAATATACCAGTCTAATAGTGTCCACTAATGTCAAACACCCCTTCAGATGTCACATCTAGAATGTTTATTTATGATAGAATGTCTCATGCCATCTGGAGATGACATCTGCAAAAATAAAATTTACCATTGAAGCATCAATTGAGTTTCTGAAGCTCACAGCCCTTTATCAACCCTGACCCATCAATATCAGCCTAATTCACATGTTCTGACCCAGTATCTCTCACTTGCCAGTATTCAGAATCATTCGCATTCTGCAATCCAATTATCTCCAGCATGTACTATACCTTCGCTCACCAACAATAAACACGGCACAATTCCCATCACTAACCCCCAACTTGTGACCCCCTAACATTCACCCTCTTTGTACCTGTGTGATATGATCAGCTTCCACTGCTGACCCTGAAATTCCCTTCCCCATGATCCCAGCAATCATGATCCTAGTTTTGATTTCCACAGCATCGTCTGCACTGGCATTGACTTTGGACCTTGTATTTCTAATGCAGGTCGGTGAAATATTTTTGAGTTGGCCCTTTGCACAAGGTGGTGATTATATGTTGAGTAGGTGAGGCATGTTGTTTGATGAGTAAGCACAGATAGAAGGATTGACAATTGAAGTTCACACTGATGATGAGGATCAAGGACTTGGGAGTACAGCAGCTGTCAGGTTTTACACTTTGAGTGTGTAGCACCACCCAAATTGAACTTCCCTGCCAAAATTTGATTCAACATGTAGGAGGATTTGCAGCTGTGCCTGTGTATGAGTCACCCTACTATTTGACCTTATAGCTGCTGAGTCTTTGAAAGCTCATTCCATCCTTACTAAGAAGCTCAGACTAAGTATTTTTTTCAAAATGTCTGTGAACTACACAATGATGATGAAAAACCTGTTAGAATATTTTTTACATCTTCAGAAAATTAATTAATTGAAAAAAATCAAACATAGTCTGAGGTGATTCATTTGGAAGGTCAAGTTTGAGGATAGAATACAGGGCTGATGACAGAAGTCTGAGCAGTTTTGAGGAACAGAGGATTCTTTGGGTCCAAGTCCATAGATCTCTCAAAGGTTCTACGTAAGTATATAATGTTCTTAAGATGGCATATAGAGTGTTGGTTTTCATTATTCAGGGGATTGCGTTCAAGAGCCACAAGATAATGCTGCAACTCAATAAAACCCTGGTTAGTCCACACTTGGAGAACTATATGCAATTCTGGTCACCTCATTATAGAAATAATTATCTACAAACAAGTTTCTCCATTAAAACCAGTGTTCCGATTAGGTGCAGAGGAGATGCACCGGGATACTGTCTGGATTAGAGAACTTGACTTGAGAGGAAAGGTTGAGTGAGGTAAGGGAAAATGAAAGGTGACTTGACAGATGTTTAAGATGCATAGACAGAGTGGACAGTTACCACCTTTCTCCTCAGGTGGCAAAGTGCACTCCTTAGGGTGGTGGTAGAGCCATATACATTAGGGACATTTAAGAAAATTTTACTTAGATACATGGGTGAAAGGAAATGGAGAGAATGTGGGAGAGAAGGGTTAGATTGTTCTTGGAGTAGATGAAATAGCACAACATCATGAGCCAAAGAGCCTTTAGTGTGCTGTAATGTTCTATGTTCAATGTTCTAAAATTATTAAATCAGTTAAGTCAATCAGTTCACTTTGATACATAAATTATCTTGGACTTACACATTGATCTACAAATAACTTTCTCCATTAAAACCAATGGTCCGACTAGGTTATGCGTGGTTAACCTGACACAGGCTTACTTAGCTGATTCCCTCATCTAAATGCAAGGAAGTCTATGGACTTAGCTACCTGCTCCTGGATTCCAAGGTGAGTACAATGTTGGAGTGCAGTTGTTCTATCAGCAGCAATGAGCTGTGAAAAAAACACAGAACCTCCATCTTCACTCATGTTCTCTACTTTTCCCAACAAAATGTTTGTAAAAGCAGTTAAAATTAAAACAGCAGGTTTTGATTGGAAAATCCAGTTATTTAACTTGTATCCCCCCCAGTAGAACTATAACTTTTTTTGATCTTTTCACTTTGGACTCTTTCCCCATTGACTCAAACTATAAATTAATCTTTAGGCAATCCTGTACGGGGACTCTAAAGTCCCTTTGCACCTTAGTTTTTTGAATTTTCTCCCTGCTTAAGAATTAGTCTGGACTTAATTCCTTCTACCAATGTGCAAGACTGTATACTTTCCAAAACTGTAGTCCATCTGCCGCTTCTTTGCCCACTCTCCTATGTAAGTCCTCTATGTAAGTCCCTTTGCAGCCTTCCTGCTTCCTCAACACCACCCCTTCCTCTACATATCTTCGTATCATCCTCAAAATGAAACACTCCCAACACCGACTGCTGCTGAACACCACTAGTCACCAGCAACCAGTCAGAAAAGTTTAATTTTATTCCCACTCCTTGCTTCCTACCAATCAGCCAATGCTATATCTATACTGGTATCCTTCCTGTAATGCCATGGGATCTTGCCTTACTAAGCAGTCTCGTGTGCTGCACCTTGTCAGAGGCCTTCTAAAAAAACATCGAGACAGCAAGCAGACGATGTGCCACTGTCGGAATAAGGCCTCTGTCCTTGAGCAATCCTCTCTCATTCTCTCTTTCTCTTTTGATGGTGAGTGAGAGCCTATTAATGGTGGCGGGTGAGGGGGGGGGGGAGGCATGGAGAAGTGACACAAAAGATTGTAACATCAGAACAGAAGCAAGCCCTCTTTCCCTCACCAGTGTGAGAGAGCCTGTTAGAGATACCAAGGTATTTGATTATTGACTATAGTTTTTGATGGACTCTAGTTCAAGGGGTCTTTGGTGTCTTTTGTTATTGCTTGCATGGTGGGCAGGAGCTTTTGCTGGTGCAATTGGGGGGAGGGAGAGGGGAAAAGTTGATGAGCCCGATTCAGCTTGTGCGTGTGGTACGGAGGGAGGCTTTGGGGTTCTGATGCTTCTGTCATTCATTCTTTTATGAATTTTTTGTTTAGCGGATGCTTGCGAAGAGTAAGATTTTCAGGATGTATACTGTATACCTTCTCCGATATTAAATTGAACCATTGAACCGTTGAAAACCGCCATTCAGAATGGAGGTGATAAGGCTGGTGAATCTGTTGCCACAAGTAGCTGTGTAGGCCAGGCAATTGGGTGTATTTAAAGCAGAGGTTGAAAGATTCTTGAGAGGTCAGGGTGGGAAAGGTTATGGAGAGAAGGCAGGAGAGTGGGGTTGAGAGGAAAATGAATCAGACTTGATCCAATGGTGGAGCAGACTGGGTGGACCAAATGTCTGAGTGCTGCTTAATTATCTTATGGTTTTATGGGCTAAATTTAATAGAATTTGAACTAATAGAAATCTTACAGAGTTGATATTGCCCTACAAATGAGAACATCGACACAGAGCACTGTCACAGTAAAGCAGTATCTATCATCAAGGATGTCCACTAGACAGGCCATGTTCTCTTCTCGCCACTCCTATCAGCAAGAAGATACAGGAGCCTCAGGACCCATGCCACCAGGTTCAGGAACAGCTGTTCCCTTATTCAAGAAAGGGAGTAGAGATAGCCCAGGAAATTATAGACCAGTGAGCCTCACTTCAGTTATTGTTAAGTTGATGAAAAAGATCCTAAGAGGCAGGATTTATCAACATTTGAAGAGGCATAATATGATTAGGAATAGGCAGCATGGCATTGTCAAAGTCATGTTGTGCCTTACGAGACTGATTGAAATTTTTGAGGATGTGACTTAAACACATTGATGGAGATAGCACAGTAGATGTAGTGTATATAGATTTTAGCAAGGCATTTGATAAGGTACCCCATGCAAGACTTATTGAGAAAGTAAGGAGGCATGGGATCCAAGGGGACATTGCTTTGTGAATCCAGAACTGGCTTGCCCACAGAAGGCAAAGAATGGTTGTAGATGGGTCATATTCTGCATGGAGGTTGGTGACCAGTGGTGTGCCTCAGAGATCCCTACTCTTTGTGATTTTTATAAATGAGGAAGTGGAGGGATGGGTTAGTAAATTTGCTGATGACACAAAGGTTAGGGGCATTATGGATGGTGCGGAGGGCCATCAGAGCTTACAGTGGGGCATTGATAGAATGCAAAACTGGGCTGAGAAGTGGAAGATGAAGTTCAACCAGATAAGTGTGAGGAAGTTCATTTTGGTAGGTCAAATATGATGGCAGAATATAGTATTAATGGTAAGACTCTTGGCAGTGTGGAGGATCAGAGCGATCTTGGGTTCCAAGTCCATAGGACAGTCAAAGCTTCTGCGCAGGTCAACTCTGTTGTTAAGAAGGCTCAGTTCTGGTCAACTCACTATAGGAAGGACGTAGAAACCATAGAAAGGGTGCAGAGGAGTGATGCACCATCAATAACTCTCGGAGACTGGAAGTGAATGATAGGCTTTTATTAGCAGCAAAAAGGGAGCATGACATCTCGAAGACTGAGGGAGGACCAGTGCCCCAATTGCCTTTATACAGGGGTCTGTGGGAGGAGCCACAGGAGCAATCAGCAGAGGGGCGTGTCCAGACAGGTATACATAGTTTACCACAAGGAAATTTATAAGGATGTTGCCTGGATTTGAGGGGCATGCCTTATGAGAATATGTTGAGTGAACTCGGCCTTTTCTCCTTGGAGCATCAGAGGTTGAGAGGTGACCTGTCAGAGGTATATAAGATGATGAGAGGCATTGATCATGTGGATAGTCGGAGGCTTTTTCCCAGGGCTGAAAAGGCTAATACAAGAGGGCACAGTTTTAAGGTGCTTGGAAGAAGGTACAGAGGAAATGTCAGGGGTAAGTTTTTACGCAGAAAGTGGTGAGTGCATGGAATGGGCTGCTGGCAATGGTGTTGGGGCTGGATACGATATGGTCTTTTAAGACACTCTTGGATAGGTATATGGAGCTTAGAAAAATAGAGGGCCATGGGTAACCTTAGGTAAGGACATGTTCAGCACAGCTTTGTGGGCCGAAGGGCCTGTATCGTGCTGTAAGTTCTCTTTGTTTCCATGTTTAGTAATTACCCTTCAGCCATCAGCTATTGAACCAGAGGATATAACTTCACTCCTTCTATCACTGAGTTGTTCCCATAAACTATGGACTCGTTTTGAAGAGTTCTTCATCTCGGGTTCTTGATCTTTATAGCCTATTTATTATTATTATTATTATTATTATTATTATTATTATTATTATTATTATTATTATTATTATTATTATTATTATTGTTATTATTATTATTATTGTTGTTGTTGTTGTTGTTGTTGTTGTTATTAGTATTGTTAATATTATTATGTTTGATTTCTTCTCCACTCCAGCTGGTAAAACTTGAGGTATGGGTATAGAGACGCACACTCATTTTTAAATTGCTAGAACTTTCAGATAATTCTAGTGATGCTTAGTATTGTAGCTTTCTGAAGATTTACATAGATATTACAGTGTGACCCCATTGTTTAATGTGATTATGTAGTGCCTTTGGGATGATACAAGTTGTAGATATTACTATTGGATCAATATAAAACTTGTCCATGTTCCAATACCTTTCAATTTCCTCTTTTAATTCAGAAAATTTCTGCTGTTTTCATTTATTGATTTCTGTAAGTTATGTGTGTTTGGAATGGCTATATCTATTAAGTAAGACGTTCTTGCTTGTTTATCCTGTATTATTAGATCCAGGTGGTTATTATGGATTGTCTTATCTTTAATAACAGATCAGTCATAAAATAATTTATGAGATTATGACTCAAAAACCGGATCACGCTTGTATTTATAGTAAGGTATGGTTTCTTTTATGAGCTTGTAATTCCAACAAGCTTTTGTTGAATGATGTTTACCACTTCATTGTGATTGTGTAGGTACTCAGATTGAGTTAAACTGCTGCAGGATCCTGCAATGTGTTGGACTGTTTGTTGTATTTGGCATTTTCTACATTTATCATATCTTGAATTTGTTTGCCTTTTATTATGCATTTTTGATATTTTTTGCATTAACAATCTGGTACTGTATTGCCATAAGGGATCCTTCTATTTTTGGAAAGAAGTCTACAACTCTGAGCCAGGCATTCGCCGTTTCCATGCCAACATCTCATCTGCTCAGATTGTGGGATGTCTTCCATGGAGGGACATGTTCTTCCACTGGTTAACTTTTTCTTGAATAGTGATAATTTTTTCATTTTTCTTGGATTGTCTCTCATTAAGTTTAGTGGTGTGTACTTCTTTTCAGAATTACATATGCTTGCATGGAGCTCTAAATCCTGTCTTTGATGATAAAGGAACTCCTTAGAAGTTTTATCTGAGTGTGGAGAAGACTTTTAGAGTCTGTTATTCCTCTTTTGCCTTGTCCTAGGTAGTTTTAATCTGAGCGCATTCGGGTGTAATGTTTTCTGAAATTTGTTACTTAATTTCTTATTTTTCTTTGTGGATCTTCCAGATCAGTTTTGGACCAAGATATTATGCAAAAGAACACATTAATATGGCTATAGCAAAAGTGTTCATTGCTTTTGTTATATTTTTATTGTTGAGCCATGTTTGGCAGATTTGCATAAACCTTGAAACAAATTCTGTCAAAAAGTTTTCCTTTATCACACTATTAACTATTTTTGTTGCTTGTTTATGTCTCACATATGTCTCATTTTCATCCATTGGTTGTATTGTATATTGCTGCTCTCTTTTATATTCTATTAGCTCTATTGTACTTTTTTATGTTTAATGTCCTGTGTTTATAAAGTCCAAACTTCATTTTTATATACTTTGAAAATAGTTCTACTATTTGAATTAATTGCTCTAACTTTACTGATGAAGAAGCATATAATTTCATATCATCCATGTATAGAAGGTGTGCCAATGTTTAATACATTTCTTTGTTTCTGATTTGATGCCCAATTTCTGTACAATTTAGTAAATTGAGGAGTGGGATTAAAGCTGGACAGAACCACAGTGGACTTCGAGAGCCACCCTGAAAAATGCCTCTCTTTATTTTGATCTTTTTTGGTTGTTAATAGATCAGGAGATTATAGTGCACCAGTGCTTCAGCAGATGTTAAAGGAATTTCATAAGTATTGGGTGTAGTTTATATATATTAAGAACTTCTATTAACCATGAGTGTGGACGCAGTTAGATGCTTTTAGGTAGTCAATATAGCAAAGTGAAAGATTTCTGCTTTTCTGCCAGGCTTATCAGTAGTTTTTTTTGTAATCCTTTCATACCTATTATGGCATCCTTTCTGCTCTTCTTTAAATGTATTGTGGTTATCTAAGTGAGAGGTGATCAGTTGCTAAATAAATTTTGTCACAATTTTATATATAGCTTATATATTTTGATGGATCATTTGGATTTCCTCTTTAGGTAAGAGATATAATTTACCATCTGTCAAAAACTCAGGCACATTTTCAGGGTTCTTAAGAAAATTTTTGATATGCATTAATAGGTATGGATGAAGGCAAGTAAATTTTTATACCAATTCTTTGCAATATTATCACTTCCAGTACTTTTCCCACTGTGGCTATATTCTATAACCTCTTTTAGCATGTCCATGTAACTTCAGGTATTTCTATTTCTTCAATCATGTGTGTGCATTATTTTTCCTCCTTAATCCAGTCTGCTTCTTGATTGTGTGTCTCCCAGTTTGACCAGGTATTCGACCAGAAGTTCACGATCACTGTATTTGTTGGTAATTCCGTGCTGGGGTTTGTAACATTTTGCTACATCAAATTTAGTTCAATGTCCTGCCTAAACCTTTTTCATTGTATCTGAGCTGATAACTCTGCTTTCTTCATCTGGTGCAATTCATCTGGCTTTGTGTGAAACAAGCTGTTGTTTTAGCATACCTATAACTTCGACAAGCCTTGATTATATCTTGCTTAGACCTTAAATTTCTTTAGCATTTCCATAGCTTTCCCCTTAACACATTTGTTCGTGTTATCCATTTTATATTCCATTAGGTGTGCTTTCTGGTCTCAAGGTTTCAATTTTGTTTCTTAATCTCTTCGGCTATTTTGGTGTTCTCATTCCTCATCTTTGAGATTCTAATTCTGAGTGCCTCTATTTTGGAGCCATTGCACTGAACTACTGTTAATGCTGCACAGTACGTTATTGTGTGTAGTTCTTCAACTGTTTTCAAATTTCCCTAAATGCTGTGGTAATATAATATTGTTGAGAGTATTAGGAATTTTTGCAGATTTTGATGACATATTTTGTTCGGTATGTAGTGTCTTTTTGTTAGGTCAATGGTCATATATTTTGTTAGTGTGGTGTTTAGTATTAGAATAATTTTGTCTGTAATTTCAACATCATCATCAGTATTCTGCAGTGGTTTGTTGTCTATGTTGTTGGTGTTACCATCCGGTTGTGAAGCAGTTGAAATAGTTGTACTTTCATCAGTGCTTCGGTGGATTCCATCTTTACTTTTTTTTTGCATATTTTTGTTGTGGTCTTTTGGTTGGTTTCTTTCTAGCTCTTGGGAAACCACGTTTTATTTGGTTTAACATGTCTGTAGGATTAATTTATTTTTTTTATTATCCCTCTACATTGATCTGCTATTTGTTATACGTTTATTTGCATGGAGGTATATAGTGTTGTAAACCATTGATAAAGTTTGTCCCTTTATATTGTCACATCAGTCTCATGTTCCGTGCACAATAATATACATGCATTATGAATGTGTTTATGTCTACTGACCATTTCATGCATGCCTTTCTTTTCTTAACTGCTTGTGTGTTCTCAGTTGTAAGTGGATTACTCTCCTAAGAAACATCTGAAGCAGTCACTGCCTCTGATGTTGGCTGTATCTTTATTAGGTTTTCTGGTGTCTGTCCACCTATTTAGTAGTGCAGTACTACTACTACTACTACTAATAACAATAGTATTAATTATTATTATTATTATTTTCTCTTTTGTATTTGCAGAGTTTTTTTCTGTTTGTCAGGACATAATAGTTTGATGTCCTGTTGAGTGAAATCTTTCATTAATTCCATTGCATTTCTTGGATTTACTGTGTATGCTTGCAAATAGACAAGTCTCAGGGTAGTAAACTGGATCAGCAAATTTGAGAATGACAATAGAAATGAGACTGTAGTGGGGAGTGTGGAAGGTTATGAAAACTTGCTGTGGGATGTGGACCAGGCTGAAAAATGGCAGATGGAATTTAATGCTGTTAAGTGTGATGTGTTGCACTTTGAGGGGACAAACCAGGTTAAAATTTACAAGGTGAGCATTGGGGAGTGAGGAGTGTGACCAAACAGAGGGTTCTGGGAATACAGATTCATAATTCCTTGAAAGTGGCATCATAAGTAGATAGGGCCATAAAGACAGTTTTAAGCACATTGGCTTTGAGTACAGCAGTTGGGATGATACGTTGAAGTTGTATAAGGTATTTGTGGGAGCATATTTGGAATATTTTTGTGCATTTCTGGTCACCTACCTACAGGAACCATGTAGATAAGACTGAAAGAGTACAGAAGAAATTTACAAGGACATTGCTGGGACTTGAGGACCTGAATTATAGGGAAAGGCTGAATAGTTAGGAGTTTATTTCCTGTAGTGCAGGAGAATGAGGGGAGATTTGATAGATGTATATAAAGTGGTATATACAAGGTAAATGCAAGCATGCTTTTTCACTGAGAATGGGTAAGACTAGCATTGGAAGTCATGGATTAATGCTGAAAGGGGAACATTAAGAGGAACTTCTTCAATCAGAGTACGGTGAGAATGAGCTTGCCAGCAGAAGTGGTAGATGCAGGTTTGATTTCTACATTTATAAAAAGTTTGGATCACCACGTGGATGAGGAGTGTTGTGGTTTGGAGGGCTATGGTCCAGGTAAAGGCCACTACTCTAGTGAATTAGGTTTGAGGGTAGGGCTGGCCGATGTGGCATTAGGTCAGCCCTCTTGTGCTTTTTGATCTCGTCACTTGGGTTTCAGTGTCACACACCCTGCCACTTTAATCTGGTCCACATCTTCATTAACTATTCATCATTTCTTGGATCTTGCCCCTCCTGACACAGGCCATCGGGTTTGTGAGTGTGTGGCCAGGGTTAATCAAGGTGTGGCCAGGGTTAGTGGGGGTGTGAACACCCTTGGACTTTAGGATTAGGTTTGAGGGTAGGGCTGGTGGATGTATTGGGTTGGGAGAGTTCAGGTTGTGGAGATTTGTGGGGTGAGTATGTAGGGCTCTGGTGGAGAGGGTAGGAAGAATGATAGTTTGGCATGGACTAGATAGGTCAAAGAACCTGCTTTGTACTGTAGTGCTCTATGCCTCTGTGGCACAATGGACACGCCATACACACAATCTAAATAATGCTGCCAACTGAATTGCATATTGACAAGACTCAGAAATACCTTGAGAATGAATATCTTCAACAATTTCTGCCACACAACCCTAAAGACGTTAGCCAAAGACAAAGGCAACCCCAAAGACAGTCCCTAGAGAGAAGGACATTGTATTTGGGATGGAACAGTGGAAGGCTTCAGTTCAGGATTAAGATCTTCTGATCCTACTAATTTGCTCTGCCAGCATACTGGAGAGTGAGATGGAGAAGCTAACAATGTTACTAGATAACGTGTTGGGGAGAGAGTGTTTGAGTTGAATTGACAATATTGTAGGTTGGGGATTGATGAGGGGGAATCACTGGGTGAAGGAAAGTGGGTCACAGTGTTGAGCAAAAGGGTGCTCACGCAGCATGATTAGGACCATCTGAAGATTTGATGCGGTTGACGTGATAGTCTTAATGTTTGTTCAGGGGAGATGGGGAGGTTTTGAAGTTGTGATGTCATTCAAACACTTAGATGAGTATTTTATTTTTTTCTGGCATTTTGTTCTGCGCATAGGCAATGATAGAAATCTAAAGGTGACTTAGCCATGACTGTAGAGGATGCTTCACAGGAAGTGCCCGGCCAATTTTTTTCAAAGTCACCTAGAAATGGCTGTTATCATGTGTAACCCCTTGGGTCACCTCAGGCTCGCTCAGCTCGTTCTCGTCTAGGGAGAGCAGCCTTCGGCCCCGCCAATCTGGGTAATCAGCTCATGTGGATGCTGTGTGATGTCCCCACCTCGCCCAAAAACAGACAGTACACCATATGCGATTAAATGAGTACAATTTATAAAGATTACTATAACTAAGTGATTAATAGCGATACAGTATATATGAAGGAAAAGAAAATAAAGAAAAGGTGCCAACTTATCAAAGTCCAAACCACTTCATGCACAACCGTTGGAGCTCAATTACTGAAGTCTTCTGCCCACCATTTGATCCCCTCTGATCCCCTCGACTCGCAGCTCAGGACCACCCAAAGTGGTCAACCAAGCACATCTATCTTCGTTTCCTCTCCTCAGGGTACCTCCTGACCTTGGATCCCTGCTTGGGGTCCGTTCTTCGCCCAGTTTACAGCATTGCGTCCTCTCTCTCTCACCCCCTCACGCCGATCTCCCCAAAAGCCCGCCAACAATAGCTTACAGACTTAGAAGAAAGAACAACATTAATCCCAATTGGTTTACAAAGGAATACCATTCTCGTTATCAGTAAATTTTAACCCAAACAAGCTTCCAGCACTCCCCTGCAACAAAGAAGCATTCCTACTTTTAACAAAACAAAGAAGCCATTTTGATTAACATACACAGTAATAAAGAAAAAGAAGAAACCCCCTTTACTGTGGGGGAAAATATAATTGTATACTGCTGAAATGAATGGTTTATGATATTGAACTTCCAGACTGTTTTGTAAAATATAAAATTTCACCAAGACATGCAGTGATGCTAGAAAGTTTGTGAACCCAGTTGAAATTTCTCTATTTCTGCATAAATTTGACCTAAAATATGATTAGATCTTCATGCAAGTCCTAAAACAAGATAAAGAGAACCCAATTAAGTAAACAATACAAAAATATTATACTTGTTTATTTATTTTTTGAAAAAATGATTCAATATTACATGTATATGTTGAAAAAAATAAGTGAACCTCTAGGGTAATGCCTTCTACAAAAGCTATTTGGAGTTAGGTGTCGCAATCAATGAGATGAGATTGGAGGTGTGGGTTTTTCAGGTTCCCTGCCCTATAAAAAATACTCACAAAGTCCGTTTACTGACACAGCCTGCTCTTCTTAGGAAAAGTCTGCTTATGTGCAGCATGCCTTTTTTGAAACAACTGTCAGAGGAACTTAGAAGAAGAATTGTAGAGATAAATAAAGCTGGGATTCACTGCAAAAGTACTTCCAAAGACCCAAGTGTTTATCCGTCCACAGTAAGAGAAATTGCCTACAAATGGAGGAAACTCGGTACTGTTGCTCTCCTCCCTAGGAGTGGGCATCTGAAAAAGGTAACACCAGAAGCTCAACATGCAATGTTGATGGAGGTGAAAAGGAACCCAAGGGTAACAGCAGAAGTCCGGCAGTAAACTCTAAAACTTGCAGAAGACTTTTCGCATGTATCCACTATAGAATGGTATTCATGGAAGGACACCACAGAGGAAACCACTACTCTCCAAAAAAATATTAGTGCACGTCACAAGTTTGCAAAAGACCACCTGGATGTTCTACAACCAGTCTGAGGACAATGTTTTGTGGACAGATGAGACAAAAGTTCAACTTTCTAGCAGAAATACTCATTGTTGTGTTTGGAGGAAAAAGGACACTTAGTGTGCAAAACCTCATCCCAACTGTGAAGCATTGCAGAAGGAGCATCATGGTTTGGGGCTATTTTGCTGCCTCAGGGCCTGGACAGCTTGCAATCGTTAAGGGAACAATTAATTCAAAATTGTATCAAAACAGTTTACAAGAGAATGCCAGGGTAGCAGTCTGTCAGCTGAAGCTTAATAAAAGTTGGATAATGCAACAAGACAATGATCCGAAAGACAAGAGTAAATCAACAACAGAAAGGTTTAAAGAGAAGAGAATTTGTGTTTTGGAGTGGCTATCAAAGTCCCGACCTTAATCCTATAGAAATGTGGAAGGACCTGAAGCAAGCTGTTCATTCAAGGCAGCCCACCAGCACCCCAGAGTTGAAGCAGTTTTGGAGGAATCGCCTAAAATTCACCCAAGCTGATGTGCAGAATTGATCAACAGTTACTGGAAATGTTTGGTTGAAGTTACTGCTGTACAAGGGGGTCACACCAGTTACTGAAAGCAAAGGTTCACATTCTCTTTATGACCTCTTATACCTCTTTATGACCTTCGTCGATCTGACCAAGGTATTTGACACGGTCAGCAGAGATGGCTTATGGAAGATAATGGAGAAGTTTGGCTGCCCTAGCAGGTTCATCATGATTGTTTGGCAGCTTCACAATGGCATGATGGTGAAAGTTTTGGACGAGTAAGAAGCCTTCCCAGTGACGAACGGTGTGCAGCAAGGATGGGTTCTCACCCCTACACTTTTTAGCATGTCTTCTCTGCTATGCTGAATGATGCCTTCTGCGATTGTCAGGATGGTATACATGTCAGATACAAGACTGGCGGTGGGCTATTCAACCTCCGGTGTCTACAGACTGTTACACAGGTAAAGGAGACCGTCGTCAGTGCCCTCTTAGTCGCTGATGTTTGCGCCCACAATGCCAGAACAGAGCAGAAGATGCAGCGAGAAATGGACTGCTTCTCACGAGCCTGTGACAATTTTGGACTTACAATCAGCACCAAAAAGACCAAAGTTACGTACCAGCCCGCACCCGGAAAGCCCTACCAGGAACCACACATCACAGTAAAGGGGCAGAAGCTACTGGCTGTCGACAGCTTTACTTATCTGGGCAGTACTCTATCACGAGCGGTGAACATAGATGCAGAGATCAGCAACAGAATTGTCAAAGCCAGTGCCGCCTTTGGGTGACTCCGTGAGAATGTATGGGAGCGGAGAGGACTCAGCCTTACCACCAAGCTGAAGGTCTACTGAGCAGTGGTTCTCACCACCCTCCTCTATGCCAGCGAGACCTGAACTGTCTACAGCAGACACGCTAAACAGCTCAACCACTTCCACTTGAGCTGCCTCCATTGACTTCTCCATCTATGATGGCAGGACAAAGTCCCAGACACAGAGGTCCTGGAGTGGGCTAGCACCCACAGCATCTACACCCTCCTACAGAAAGCCCAAGCCAGATGGGCTGGCCATGTCGTCAGGATGTCTGAGAGTCGATTACCAAAACAGCTGCTGTATGGAGAGCTGAGCCAGGGCAAGCGCTCAGTTGGAGGGCAGAAGAAACATTTCAAAGACTGCCTCAAAGTGTCCCTCAAAGACCTCAACATCAATCCCAGTAGCTGGGAATCGCTTGCTCTGGACCACCCAACCTGGTGGAGCAGAACCACTAAAGGAGCGTATGCAGCAGAAATCAGACACACCACAGAGGCTCAGGGGAAACACCCCGCGCGCAAGGCTCGAGCTACCTCCACTTCCACTGCAGCACCTACCCTCATGTGTCCTACATGTGGGCAGGCTTTCAGGGCCCGGATTGGCCTCACCAGTCACCTGCGGACCCACAGTCACAAACCCTCCACCTGACAGAAGTTGTGGTCGTCTTCAACTCCAAAGGACAAACAACAACAAGGGGGTCACACCAGTTACTGAAAGCAAAGGTTCACATATTTTTTCCAACAAATACATGGAATATTGGATATTTTTTCTCAATAAATAAACGACCAAGTTAAATGTTTTTGTGTTATTTAGTTAAGTAGGTTCTCTTTATCTAGTTTCAGGAATTACACAAAGATCTGATTACATTTTAGGTCATGCTTCTGCAGAAAGAGAGAAAATTCTGTAAAAGTTTGCCAACTTGCTCACACCAACTGTACCTGCCTGTGTGTTAGGTATGTGTGTTATGACTAAAGAAATATATGGCTGGAGTCATTTTACACTTTAGTGCAAGGCTGTTTGTTAGGTGTGTCAAAAAAAGAAAACTTACAATATTAGTGAAAATAGTAAAAAGAAAACTGCCAATATTGACAAAAAGTTATCTACCAGAAAATACAGCTACAGCCCTGTACTTCATTCATTCTGAACTCCTGGTAGCCCTGTTTCTCTCAGAGCAATCTGAGAGCAAACTGTCTGTTTTTTAGGCACCAAGATATACCATCTTTAAATACCCATAAAGTTAACTTAAGACTACACATGAATTAGAATATGATACACTGCACGATGTATAGTAGTTACATTCATATCAGAAAATCAGCATAAATATCTACCTTAAATACAATAAACAAACAGCATATACACTCTTAAATGTTCCCATTACTAAAGAAATGGAATATTCCACTGTATATGGCGGGACAGGCACCATAAAGCCATATCCATTATTAGAATATATCAGTGAAGACATTGAAGTATACGCATTCAACACGATGGCAGAATGACAAGGCAATGGTGTATGTGTATGTGTGTGTGTGTGTTTAAATACACAAATACACATGTGTAAGGAGTGATTTTACTGAGAGCTCTCCGTAACACTACTACGCAGTCATAGAATGAGGCAGATAACTTTTAGCATGGCACAAAAGCATAGAATGTCCCAGAATACTTTCTGTAACAGTTCAGTAGCTAAATAACTTTTCTGAAAGTCTTGCACAAATCCTGTTTCCTGTCACTCTTCAAATGAGATTATGCGGCAGAATAGGAACAAATCCAAGCGACATAGTTCATGTTCATTTATGGCAAACAAAAATTCTTCAGCTTGTAAGTAATTTGCTACATTTTGACAGCAGCTTTGTGTTCTGCATCCTCAGTAATTATTTTATGCATGCTTTGCCTATTAAATCATAATGGGGTAGGCTGGCTATCGTTATCTTGGCAAAATTCCTCAGGTTGTAAAACATTCTTGTAATATGCGTCAAGACCTCTGTCTCAACAGAACATCCCTCACTCTTTGTGTTATTTAGTCACCAGTTTACTTTGCTCTTTTGTGAGGATAGTTAATTTTTAGTACAAAATAAACACTTCATCTTATTCCTGATAGCAAATGAACACTGTAACATATGTACCTTTGTCACCTCCGTGTGCACAAACATTATGATTTAATTTATTATATGATTAGATTTAATCTAATATTTCATCTCATTGAACTCATTGAACCTACTCGATAATGAAAGGCTTGAATAGACTGAATATAAAGAGAATGTTTCCATTGGTAAGAGAGTTTAGGATCCAAGGGCAGAGCCCCAGAATAAAAGAATGATCCTTTAGAACTGAAATGAGGAGTTATTTTTTCAGTCAGATTCAAGTGAATCTATGGAACTTCTGGAATCTCGGTTGCCATAGAGGCCTCTGGAGACCAAGTTATTGTGTGCAGTTAAGGCAGAAAATGGTGGATCTTAATTGATAAGAGGGTTAAGTGTTACGCGGAGAAGGAGGAAGAATGTTGAAAAAGAATGAGCCATGATTAAATGGAAGAACAGATTTGATAGTCTGAATGGCTTAATTTTGCTGCTATATTTCATCGTCTGATGGTCCCTTATGAATATAGTTCTCTCCTCCACTAGTACTTATCAGTTGCTTGTAGATACTTAGTATAAATGAAGAAATATTTAAAGTTGTTTGCTCCTGCATTGCTTTTGGATTTAATGAAACAAGTACAATTTGCTGTTTAGATACTTTTCAACAGATCATTGGCTCAGAATTGATGGACATTTGTTTAAAACAGAAAAGAGGAGGAATCCCCTTAGATAAAAGGATGTCATTCTGTGGAATTCATTGCCAACGATGGCCAAGTAAGTGGCAATATTTAAAACAGTGCTTGATAATTTTTTTGATTATTAAGGGTATTAAATATTACAGGGAGAAGTCAGGAGAATGGTGTTGAGAGGGAAAGTAAATCAGCATAATTGAATGGTGGAGCAGACTTAAAGTGCTAAATAGCTTAATTCTGTTCCTATGTCTTAAAGATCTCAGTAGAAGCGATGACATTTTGTTTGCTGGTCAACTTAAAACTAATTAGACATAAGTTCCGGTGTTCAATGAATGCAAAATAGAAACATAATTTATAATTTTCACAGTGAGCATTCAGAAATCTGTAGCTATTCTTTCACTATGGCTCTTCACTTCTTTCAGCTACAGCTTATACCCAATGCAAATGAGGAGGGTAAACTCAAGAGCCTGAGACTATGTGTCACTAATTGAAAGGCAGCCATGCATTATGGAAATGGTCATTAAATGGGAACAACATGAAGTAACTGCATAAACAAAGAAGAAAAGGTAGGAAAGGCTTTCATAGGGTTCCAAATCAGTTTCCATGCAAATTATGTTATTGGAACAACTCTCCAATGCTGCCAATGCACAGAAAGCACTTTTGTTTCCTTCTAACAACTGGCTACTTGTTTTGTGCATATACCCTTGCAATTAAAGACATATGGAAAGGTTGGGGTTGAATATTATTAAATGATAATAAAATGTGGTTTTCACTTGTTGCAATTTAGAAGTAACATCTTAGAAGTAACTGTTACGAAATAAAAATGGTATTTTTTTATCAATGTACCATCTCTGACAGAGCTAGTGTAAAATGCATTGAATTTTGAAAGTCAATAACAAATAACTTTTTACAAAACATCTGAAGAAATCTCATACAAGATCAAGTCCTCTTGTATTATTCTTCATTTTCAGATTACAAATAATTTAGTCCAAAAAATGGACTAAATATCCTAATGGGATTTTTGTGCCTGCTGGGTCCGAAGAAGCTTTTTGATGCAGACTTGAATTTTAGATAAGAGTACATATATCTCTTCAATGTTCAAGCTGCTTCAATATTTGGTTTTAGATCTGAATTTTACTACAATTCTATTTTAGCAAATCCAAGTCCAATTGAATTGAAATAGGGTTTTGATTTCAAGTTGACTGAGTTCAGAAAGCAGGTGAAGTCAAGCTTTCAAGTCATCAAATCAGTCCCTTACGACTTGACAAATCCAGCAATTCCTTTTCTTATGATTGGAGCATCAAGATCTTGGTGTCTACAGATGCCAATGGATCACAAATCCATTGCTTTTCTTTCCATGGATCAGAGTCAGAGTGGAACAACCCTTAGAACCACTGGATAGTTTACTTAAATAGAATTATTTTATCTTAGATTGGAGGGAAAGATTGATTCCTTTGATACAATTAACAGCTATTGATGCAAAATTGGAAACTTATTGAAGCAACTGCACTGGACCATTAATTTCCAAACTTTCTGTTCAAAAACCATGATCCTACCTACTACGTTAAACATATTGAATGCATTTTCCTGTACAAACAGATAGAGGTGATTAAAGTGAAAACATTAACCTGCCAAATATGCAAGCTATTGTAAATCCAAAATATTTGTCGAAAGAAGAGATACATAGTTTGCGACAACAAATCTTCAAGTTCACTATGTTCTGCACTTCATACACTCATCAGCAGTTTATTAACAGATGGCCTTTACACTTCAGCATGTATGAGTGGATGATGAATCGGCTCTATTTCTTCACACCTAGCATCGATATCACAGGAATTGAGAACATTCACAATCTCAAAATATTCAACTTTAATTACCATAATGAGGATATCATTAAGGCAATTTCCTAGACAGCAATATCTCTCTATGGATGAAGCAATGCATTGCAAGTACACATGATGCAAATTCCTTTTGTTCTATCAGAGAAAATTAAAATACAGTGATTCCATGGACCATTACACACCTGTGCAAAACTCAAAGATTTTAGAAAAATGTGCAGAAGTATTTTAAAGCAGAGTCAGACTTCTTAACAAGCCCTTTCATAGGTATTATGCATATAAACAATGAAAGAAACATCATGATAAATATCAGTTGACCCATTCATCATAACTGTATTGTAAACCCAGGGTAACATTTTCAATCTCTCAGGTATGTGAGATTCAATGACTTCAGAAACTTTGGTAATTCCATGACATCTTATCATTTCGAACAAAGAATGTATTTCCAGACAGTTATATGGCTAAGACTACTGAACAATCTATTATTGAAGGCATTACTAAGTCCATTGTAAGTGGTGATTTTTATTTAACAGTGTGGTAGATCAGGAGATACAATGCTTTTTTAATATACTGTCATCTGTCATTATTAGAGCGGGTAGTGGTTTAACTTCACGTCCAATGGACTCCTCAATGCTGATGTCTACTTCTGAGATGATGGTATTTTGGAATGTTTCATAGCATTGTTGCTCAGAATCACACCACAAACAACACATTTGTTTTTGCAGCTTTCTTTTTTTCTTACTTGGAATAAACTTAAGCTTTACACCTTTAACTTTATTTTGTTAAAAAATCACAAGCTTACATAATTTCTTGGTCATCCTGCTGAGAAAACTCATCACAATATGTCGTAATTTACAGCTCTGAAATATCCAACACTTGCTTGTGATTCAGTAAATTACATCTTCATGTAAGCCCTGCATGTTTACTCTGGCAAAGTATGTTCAAAATAAAGGAGATGCTGCTAATTTTGCAACAACCAGGTTGATCATAGTTGTTGCAAAAATATCACTATCTCCTTTATGTTGAACACACTTTAATACTTACATTTGCTTGCCCATCTATGTAACATGTTTTTGCAACAAATCTAAACAGAATTGTTTTCAAATTTTGAATAATTACTACAACAAATAAAATTATATGACATATTCAGCTCACTAAGTCTATCTTCATTGGAATTTATCAATCTCTGCCTATTTGCCTTGATTCCCATGCCGTCCTGCATAATAACTTTGTTTCTTTTCTTTCCCTCTCCTTCTCCAAATCCTAAATGATGTCCTTCTTTAGTCTTTACAAGATGGACCTTTTGCGGCCACAGCTTAGGCTCTGCCTCCCCCAGAATGTGTTACTAACAGCACAGTGATTCAGGGCAATATCAGGCATGCTTTCAGGAAGAAGGGGAGTTGGTGACCAGATACTGATACAAGTTTCTCATATGTACTGTCGAAAATGAACACACCAATAATCACATTTTCAAAGAGTGGGAAGGAAGTACATACTTTTGTTGGAGTTGCAAAAAATGGAAGACCTTTGAATGGAAAAGGCTACTCTGATTTAATTGCTATTGAGTTTAAATCCTGAAACATTCTAATCAATAGCTCTGCATTAACCCCTTTGCTAGAAGATACCAGTAGTTCAGAAATGCAGCACACCACCATCTGCTCAAGGGAAAATAGGATCATAATCGAAAGTCAGTGTCACGGCAGGAGATCCTTGTGCCATCAGGGAAGTTGGAAGATCTATGGCTGTGTGTCCAGAAACTTGAGAAAAAAAGCGACATAACAGACTTTTAACATTGTAAACCAGCGAGTTGTTTGTTATGTCTCCCCTCTCACTGTGAAATGGAGACATCACTTTCTCCTTTAGGGAGAGAGAGCCTGTGCTATGTCAAACACTGGGTGAACAATCTAGTCTTTGGAGTACTGCCACTCTGTGTCTTTATTGTTGCTTTGCTCATGCTTGAGTGCTCAGTGGTGGGTGCCGATGCTTTTTTTTTTGCCAGCGTGGGAGGGTTGGGAGCTGTGGGGGAGCTTTGGGGTTCTAACATTTAACTGTTGCTCATTCTTTGGGGCACTCCTCTGTTTTCAGGGATGGTTATGAAGAAAAAGCATTTCAGGATGCATGTTGTATATATTTCTTTGACATTAAGTGTACCTTTGAAACGTTTGAATGTACAGAACAGTATACAACTATGCCAAGTGAAATTAATCCCTTCTGCCTGCACATGGCCTACATCCCTCCATTTCCCACCTGTTCATGAGCCCTTCTAAATCCCTCTTAAACATTGCTGTCAATTCTGCTTCCACCAGCTACCTTGGTAGAACATTCCAGGCCACCTGTCAATCTCTGTATTACAAGCTTGATTTGAATTTTCACCCTTTTACCTTAATGCTATAGTCTCTGCTATTGGTATCCATACTTTGTGAAAATACTCTGACTCTCTACCCTATCTGTACCTTCTAGAATTTAATCTATTTCTATCTGGTCATCCCTCAGCCTCCTATGTCCCAAAGAAAACAATATGTGCTTGTTCAGTCTCTTATTATAGGTGAAATTATGTAATTTAAGCAACATTCTGGTGAACCCTCACCAAAACCTTCACGTCCTTTCTATAAAGGCTGACCAGAACTGGACTCACTATTGGGGCACATAATGGGTAACAATTGGGTTCACATTCTGAGAACTTAACAAAAGATTTTCTCCTAAGTGAAGAAAATCTGCTACTTGTTCTTTTTCACTTGATTGTGTTTTGAAAATATTTGTAGCTGGGACATGCCGTTTTGGAATTTGTTCAAATAATCTAATGCTCTGCTATCCAGGGAGACAACCGAGAGCACAAGCTGCCTCCTGGAAAAGGCCTAAGATGGGACACAGGCCAAAGGTCGATTCCATTTTGAAGCGTCAAAGAAGATTGAAGTATTCAGGCAAATGTGGAGGTCAGTGGTAACTCTCCACAGAGGTCATGGGGTCGACAGTGGTTTGTAGCTGGGTCAGCAGCTTTCAGACCCGGTGTGATGGTCACTCTTTACGGAAGGACTGAATTTGTGCTGTCACTCCCCTTGATGCCGGTGGGAAAATGTTTTTGAAATTCTGAGATTTATGTGATTATTGGACTGTCATTTATATTGCTCTCCTTCAGTTTTCTGTGTTTTCTTTCTTGATCCCTATTGGTTGATGGGTAATATGTTACACATATTAGAGGGAGGGGTTGGGGATGGGGGGCTCTAATGTTTTTGTTGGTGTTTTTCCGTGGGCGGATCTGTTAGGTTTTGTGTTTGAGAGAGGAGTTGGTGGTTTGATGTTATTGTCGCTGTTATTTTTTGCGAGGGACGAGTTGGGGATTTGAGATTTTTGATGTTCTGGCAGCTGTTTTCCATGTAGGTGACCTGTTAATTTCTTTTGTGTGAGGGAGGGGGTGGGGGCTTTGAGGTTTGTGAGTTGCCTTTTTTTCTTTTACTTTTTCATCTGGGGGGGTTCATATCTTTTCTTTCAACAATGACTCCTATGGTTTTTTCTGTATTTCATGGCTATCTGGAGAAGGTGGATATCAGAGTTGGATTGTACATGCATATTTTGACAATAAGATGAACTTTTGAACCTTTAGAACCACCTGGTTGTAATTTGACCCTAATTTTCAATGATGCATTTGGGGCTGATGAATCAATCAATTTATTTGGCAGCTGGAGAGCAAGGGCAATTGGAAGTGTACCAGCTATCAAGGTTGTTAAAGGGTAGGGTCTCACAATTATTCCAGAGTCATGCATTTTTTTGCTGGACATTGACCACTCATTGGCAGAATGCACCTCACAACATGGTTCCAATGAGGTGTTAACATGGGAAGATCTGAGCTATTTTCTCTGTTTCTCCCTCAATGGATACTCTCTAACCTGTTAAGCAGTTCCAGCAATTCCTATGTAAATATCATTACAAGCAGGATTCAATTTAAAGTGTGGTTAGATAACGACAATGATGATTGAATCTCTAACTGTTCACTGAGTATCCTACATTTGGTTTGCACCTGTTTTTAAACTGACTAAGTAGAAATGGATTCAAAGTAATGATATAACCCTCTTTTCTTTGATATTGTCTACTGCAATATATTCTCTCAAATTTCAATAGTGACTACCCTTCATTCATTGGAATGTGATCTAGGAAAACCTGAGGACATGTAAAGTACTATCTAAATGTAAGTTGTTCTTATTTACTTTAAAGTAGCAAGTTTTTACAGTGTAACACAAGCTCACAATGTGGAGCTCACAATGGAGCATATCCATTAAGAATCAGCCATCCTTTAATTTTATGAAACATCAGGCAATTGTGACAAGGTTGCCTCTTTCCTGACAGTTCCCAAGTATACCTAATTTGAATCGAAGAATGGATCTGACTGGCAAGACTTATAAATATGGTTATTTGTTTGATGCCCTAGGCAATTTGGTCCAGCCTCTGGGCAGGAAAAGTGAGCAGAAAATCCACAGTAGTTCTTTAATCACAAAGGAAATAAAACAAATCCCAGCTGGAAATGTGAATGCTAAATCCCACTCAGCAGAAGGAAAGATGTATTGGAAATTCTCTCTTAGTTGCAGCGTAATGGATGACACAACCCTTCCCAATAAGCATTGCATTTTATATGTTGCATTCTAGACTAATGCCTAAATTACTTGTATCAGACTGTCCCATATGCTATCCTCTGAAAAATGTCTCCGCTTAATAATGAACTACTGTACACACCGAGATAAACACACCCAGATCATTAGTCTCAGAACCTACAAAAGAGAAATTGGATATATTTGTACTAATAAGTATTTATCCACGCTGCTAGTACATATCCTATTATAGATGGTGTTTTGATGTTGATCAGTTTAAATTATTTTCCTCCCAATAGTTAGTGTTTATTTTACAGTGTCCTGCTGATGCAGCTCCAAGGATTTTAATGTAAACTCCTGGAAAAGGGGTTGACATTTTCATAATGCTTTAGTCAGATTCTTTCTCAATTAGGAAAAGCATCACCTATCAACCACTTTCTGAATTCAGGTCAGTAGCTACAATGATAAGTGCACTGGAATACTGTAGAAGATATGATCTATGTCAGATATCAAACTGTCATTCATTGCCCATGTTTCCAGTTCATAATTCATAAGATTAAAGACTGAGTTTCCACTATTTACATTAGTTCTTAACAGCTTTAATGTAATAACATTTGTTCACTCATTTTGAAGTGAAATGGGCCTTTCATGGAAAAAAAAGTGAGTTTTTATCTGGAAGTGCCCATGGCCAATGATAGAACATGAAAATCTGAGTAATAGGAAAAGAAGTCAGCCTTCTGGTCCATTGAGCCTACTCTGCCATTCAATATGATCGTAACTGATCTACTTCTCTTTTCCAATAATCCTTAATCTCCCTATTATGGAAGAATCTATCTAAAGCAATACACACAAAATGCTGAAGAATGCAATGAGTCAGGCAACATCTATGGTAATAAATAAACAGTCAAAATTTCTCTCTCTATGTTTGTATTGGATCCACACTCATTTTGCTGACTCTCAGTGAATATAGTCTCAAGTATTGCAATTTTTCCTCATAGTCAAACCCATCATCTTCAAAATCAACCCGGTGAACCTCCTCAGGACTGCCTCCAAAGCCTGGATATCTTATCCAAAGTAAGGAGACCAGGATTGCATGCAATGCTTCAAGTGCAGCCGAACCAGTACCCTGCAGAATTCCAGCATTATCTCACTGTTCTTACCTTCAGTCCCTCTAGCAACAAAGGGCAACATTCTATATGTCTTCTTGAAGACCAGTTGCACCTGCAAGCCCACCTTTTGCAATTCACACACAAGCTCTCACACAGCTTTGTGCACAACAGCATGCTGAACTCTCCCTGCATTTAAATATGTTTTTCCTTCCAAGGTGAATGATTTCACATTTATCAACATTGTACTCCATCTGCCAGACACACTTGCACACATATGTAACCTAACTATACCCCTTTGCAGTCTCTTGGTACAATTTGCTTTTGTTCTCAATTTATCATTATCAGCAGACACTGACACACGCCACTCAGTGTCCTCTTCCAAACAATTAATGTACAGTATATTTGTGAACAGTTGTGAACCCAGCAGCATTCCCTGTGGCATTCTGCTCACTACTCGTTGTTAACTGAAGAACACACCTATCCCAGCTCTCTGCCTTGAATTAATCAATCCTCAATCAATACTAATACATTATACCCAAATCCATGCATCCTTTTATGTGGCATCGTAGCCAAGGTGTTCTAGAAATCCAAATATACAATATCTACCTGCCTCTCTTTGTGCTCATTATGTCATCAAAGAACTCCAGTAAGCCTGTCAAACAGGACCTGCCCTTCCTGAATTCATGCTGTGTCTGCCTGATAGAGTTATTTCTATCCAGGTGTCGCTCTGTATCTTCCATAAAGACAGCTTTAAGCATTTTCTCAAATGCAAATGGAAAGTTAACAGGCCTATAGTTATATGCATTTTTACTATATCCTTTTTGACATCACTGTCTTCCAACTCATCAGAAACTGCCCATAGTCCAAAGAAATTTGATAAAATTTACCGCAAACACCTCTACCATAGTTCCTGTTATTTATTTAGGTACCATGGGATGCATTCATCAGGACAGGGTATTTGTCTACCTCTAGGCCCACTAGTTTGCTCAGCACTACCTCTTTTGCAATAGATCATCTGTAACATTTCTGTTTAACATGTTAGATGTGTTCTCCAGTGTGAACACCACCATAAAATATTTGCCCAAATCCTCAGCCATATCTGAATTACCTAATATTAATTCCCCTTTCTCATCTTCTATGGTACCTAACTTCACTTCAGCCACCATTTTCTGCTTTGTATAATTCTAAAATACTTTTTTTCAATCTATTTATATGTTTTGTGCTAGTATACTTTCCTAAACTATGTTCCCTTGCCCTATTGCATGTTCAGTGTTTTTTTTGTTGATTTTTATAGACTTCCCCATCTTCTAGTTTCCTTTACTCTTGGAAAGTTTGTAAATGCATGAGCCATCCTTTTACTTGTTTGATGCCTTCCTTTACTGTCCCACCTTTACTGTCTGTCTTTGCTTTTAGCTGGAATGTTAAGCGCTATGAAAAATCTCTTTGGAATTCTTCCTGTGTTCCTCAAGTGTCCCAGCATATAGCCTTTGTAACTTGTGCAATCTCCGCCATTTCCAATGGAATCCCACCACCAAGCACATATTTCTCTCCCCCACACATTCTGCTTTCCTCAGGGACCACTATTTACATGACTCCCTTGTCCATTTGTACCTCTCACTCATCTCCCTCCTGGTACTTATTCTTGCAAGAGGAACAAGCAGCACACCTGCCCCTACACTACCACTTGGGGCCCCAAACAGTCCATCCAGTTGAGGCAACATTTCATCTATGAGTCTGTCGGTGTTAAAAACTGCATCCTGTGCTCCCGGCATGGTCTCCTGTATGTATATCGGTGAGTCCCAATATAGATTGGAAGACCACTTTGCCAAGCACTTACAGTCTGGCTGGCAGCAAAGGCGGAACTCCCAGTGGTTACCCATTTTAATCCTACTTCCTATTCCCATTCCAGCATGTCAGTCCATGGCTTCCCCAACTGCAATTGTAACCCCCTGGGTCGCCTCAGGCTCGCTCAGCTTGTTCTCGTCTAGGGGGAGCAGCCTTCGGCCCCGCCAATCTGGGTAATCAGTTGATGTGGATGCTGTGTGATGTCCCCGCCTCGCCCAAAAACAGACAGTACACCATATGCGATTAAATGAGTACAATTTATAAAGATTACTATAACTAAGTGATTAATAACGATACAGTATATATGAAGAAAAAAATAAAGAAAAGGCGCCAAACTTATCAAAGTCCAAACCACTTCGTGCACAACCATTGGAGCTCAATTACTGAAGTCTTCTGGCCACCATTCGATCCCCTCCGAACTCCTCGACTCGCAGCTCAGGACCCTCCGAAGTGGTCAACCAAGCACATCTAGCTTCATCTCCTCTCCTTGGAGCACCTCCTGGCCTCGGACCCCCCGCTTGGGATCCGTTCCTCTCCCAGCTTACAGCATTGCGTCCTCTCTCTCAACCCCTCGTGCTGATCTCCCCAAAAGCCCGTCAACAATAGCTTACAGACTCAGAAGAAAGAACAACATTAAACCCAATTGGTTTACAAAGGAATACAATTCTCATTATCAGTAAATTTTAACCCAAACAGGCTTCCAGCACTCTCTCGCAACAAAGAAGTATTCCTGCTTTTAACAAAACAAAGAAACCATTTTGATTACATACACAGTAACAAAGAAAAAAGAAGAAACCCCCTTTACACTATGATGAGGCCAGACTCAGGCTGGAGGAGCAACACCTTATATTCTGTCTGGTTAGCCTCCAACCTGTTGGCATGAACATCAGTTTCTCTACCTTTCGGTAATGGCTCTCCCCACCCCCCCTTACCATTCCCCATTCTTTTTACCCCTCTCACTTTATCTCCTTACCTGCACATTATTTTCTTCAGGTGCTCCACCCCCTTCCCTTTCTTCCAGGCTTTCTGTCCTCTCCAATCAGATTCTCCCTTCTCTAGCCCTGTATTTCTTTCACCAATCAACTTCCCATCTCTATTTTATCCCTCCCCCTTTCCCAGTTTCACTTATCACCTGCCTTGTATTTATGTCCTCCCCTCCCCCACCTTCTTACTCCGACTTCTCATTTTTTCCCCAGTCCTGATGAAGAGTTTTGGCCCGGAAAGTCGACTGTTTACTATTCTTTTCCATAGATGCTGCCTTGCCTGCTGAGTTACTCCAGCATTTTGTGAATATGGCCTTTGTTACCAGTCTATGCCAGATAACTCAGATTCAGATATATTTAGCACAGGTACTTCAAACCATACAGTGAAATCTCTTGCTTGTGTCCACAGCTGAAACAAGTGTGGCCACACATACTGGCACTAACGTAACATGTCCACTCTACATTGGAGATTCAGTAACATCCTGTCCAAGAAAGCTAATACAGATGTATTCTGTGAAGTTCTCCTCAAGACGGCCGTGATTAACTTGGTTCATGCAATCTACGTGCAAGTTGAAGTTCTCCATTGAAACTGCCAATCCATTCTTAAATGCATTGTATATTTCTTGGTTTATTGTTTGTGCCACTGTAATATCTTTATTTGATGGCCAATACATAATGCACACTAGTGATTCTTTTGTTCCCCTTTGCTATTTCTAACCTCTACACAGATGGATAGGTGCATTAAACATTATGCTCTTTAGATCTGATATTAGCTCTGTTACCCTGATCTCATTCCTAATTAAGCGTGTTACCCCATCTTCCATAGCATCCTGCCCTTCCTTCAGTGTTACTCAATACCTTTTAAATATTTAATTCCCAATCATCTCCACCTTGCAACCAAGTTTCTATAATGGTCACTGAATCATACCCCTTTGTGCTTATTTTGCCTCAAATTCTCTGATCTTGCCTCAAATATTGTAGACACAGTCAGATAAAGTATCCTTACATTCACTGGCCTTTTCAAATCTTGCAGTCTTTGTATCCTTTGCATTTGACTTTTCTCTTTCTTCACTTTTGCATTTGTCTCCACATTAGGTCCATTCGTCTTTCTGCTTGGATTCCTATCCCACTGCAATATTAGTTCAAAAGCTCTCCAAAAGCCTACGTGGAAACAATCCCCCTAGAACTTTGATCTCGGTCCTATCCAGGTATAGACCATCTGGTTTATACTAGTCCCATTTGCTCAGAACCAGTTCTAGTAAATGGTTCTGATCCCTGGAATCTGAAACACTCCCTCCTACACCATTGCTCAAGCCACATATTCATCGCAGCTGTCCTGTATCCCTGTTCTGACTTGCACCTGTAGGAATCCTGAGACTATTGTGTTTGTGGTCCTACAGTTCAATTTATCTCTTAACTCCCTGCATTCAGCATATAGATCTATAGATACTAATAAAGATGCCAAATTATCATATGCATTCATGTTGCTATTTATGATTAAAAATACAGGAATAGGAGCAAGTGTAAGCCTTTTGGCCATGTGTTTGTTCCATCATGTAATAAGACCATGGCAGTTCTGAGCTTGTCCATTGCTCCAGTTGCCAGCCTGTTGTCCATAAACCTTGATTCCACAAAAAAAACAAACCTATTTTTTATCTTCACTTTGAAAGAATTCAGTTATTCAGTCTTCATAATTCTCTGGGGTTGAATTATTTAAGGATTTATGATCTGCAAGAGAAAAAAATATTCTTTTTATTTTAAATTCTGACAATTATTCTGAATTTGTACCCATGATTTCTAGTTTCCATCAACAGAGCTATGCTTCATTAAGTTAGCGTGTCATTTCCACCAATGAGTACAGGCTTAACTGGCTCAAACACTCCTTATAAGACAACTCCTACATTCTTGGAATCATCCTACTGAATCGCATTTGGTCTTATTAAAGGAGGCTCACTCTTTATTTTCATAGCAGTGTCAACATGTTGCAGTTAAACACTGAAATTTATTCCGTTAATACTATTTGGAGTACTAAATTCATAATAAAAATAATAATAATTGTTCCAACAGTAATATTTACAATTGATGTCATCCCAAAGTCACTGTACAATGGCATCATAATTAGGGGTACACAGCAGTAATTATGTAAATCTCCAGAAAGTTACAGTATTAAACACCACTAGAATAGTTCAAAAGTTCCTAGCAATTGAGTAATGAGCATGCTTAGCTATGCCCATCCCTCAGGTTTTATCAGCTTCAGCTGAGAAAAAATAAAAATAATAATGATAGTAATAAACAGGAAACAGTAATGAACAAAAACAGAATTCGGCATTCCATGCGAGCATATACAATCTGGTAAGAAGTATGCACCACTAAACTTAAATAAAAACACAGCCCAAAAAAATTATCATAGAAAAATAACTTAACTAATGGAAGAGCATAACCTTCCACGACAGCCATTGCCATGATCTGAGAAGACTATATGTTGACAAAGAAGCATCGAATGCTTGGCTCCGAGTGGGAGACCTCCTCCCAAAAACAAAAGGGTTCCTTGTGGCAATGCAGGACCAGGTAGTTGACACAAAAAAATAGCAAAAATACATAGTAAAAGGCCAACAAATTCAAGGTGATAAATGCCGAGAAATGCAGAAAAATCCTCTACATTACAGGATCCTGCAGTAGTTTAAATCAAGTTGATTACTTACAAAGATGCAATCAAGTTGCAAACATCATTTACCAAAATCTTGCTTTAAAACACAAACTCATAAAAGACACCATACCTTACTATAAATACAGGCCGAATCCAGATTTGGTGTCAAAGTCCAACACATTCTATTATGGCTGATCTACTATTATGGAAAGTTCAATCTATAATAATCATCTGGATATAATATTACAGGATAAACAAGCAAGAACAACCTACTTAATAGATACAGCCATTCCAAACACACAGAACACACAGAAATCAGTAAGTGAAAAACCCAGAAATATGCTGAATTAAAAGAAAGGAAGTTAAAAGATTATGTAACATGAACAGAGTACACATTGTCTTGATAGTAATATCGACAATCGGTATCATTCCAATGACACTACACAGTAGCATTAAACAATTAGGCCCAAACAGCAATGTTTATGTAAATTTCCAGAAAGCCACAATACTAATTGTCACTAGAACAGTGTGAAAGTTCCTAGCAATTGAGAAATAAGTATGCTTGGCAATATCTATACTTGGGTTTTACCATCAGGGTCTGAGAAAAAATCTGCTTCTACAATAATGATAATGATGATGCTGATAATGATAAAAATATAATAACAGTTATATAGATAGAAAACATAATGTTAATGGACCATACCAAAATGCTATGACCATGGTTTTACACATTTAGAAACATAGAAACATAGAAAATAGGTGCAGGAGTAGGCTATTTGGCCCTTCAAACCTGCACCGCCATTCAGTATGATCATGGCTGATTGTCCAACTCAAGACCCTATACCTGCTTTCTCTCCATACCCCGGGATCCCTTTAGTTCAAGGGCCATATCTAACTTTCTCTTAAATATAGCCAATGAACCAGCCTCAACTGTTTCCTGTGGCAGAGAATTCCACAGATTCACCACTCTCTGTGTGAAGAAGTTTTTCCTCATCTCGGTCCTAAAAGGCTTCCCCTTTATCTTTAAACTGTGAGCCCTCATTCTGGACTTCCCCAACATTGGAAACAATCCTCCTGCATCTAGCCTGTCCAATCCCTTTAGAATTTTATACGTCAAGTATAGAATTTTATACGCTGTCAAACCTGAGTTACTAAAACATATTTTGGATGTACAGTACGAAGTATTGACAATCAATGAGTTGATAGCTACCCATAAACCACTACCAGCTGTTCATCATGATACAAATTCAAGTTCAAGTTCAAGGTTGTTATTCAACCAAACACGATAGCCCTGAATACAGCCAAACATAACAGTGTTACTCCAGGGCCGAAGTGCAAAACAAAGTACCGACAGTCATACACAACACAAGGCACCTATAGCACATACAAGAGTGCAGCAAAATACAGTTACACAAAAAGATAGTCCAAGTCCCTGAGTCCATGAATGCTGCAGCAGTCTGCAGTCAAACACAATATAGCATGTTTTCTGCTGAGTGAACACTGGGAGGCAGCACTGACTCCAATATTGTCATTGCTCCGTACAATGCCACCTCTGGCAGTCCAGTGAAGTGCCCGACTCTGATGCCTCCCCCGGCACTGCAGATTGAGGCCTAGTCTGAGTCCTTGCTACAACCAAGGCTACGCAGTTGCCCCCACTGTTCGCCAATAAATCAGTGAATCAGACTTGCAGTATTGCGTATTAATGTCCAACAGGGTCTTGAAATCACAAGAGAAGAGACTAAGACAATAATTGACTGTGCACCTCCATTGTGCACCCACTCCAACAACTCTCTGATGCAGGTACCAGCATGATCTGCATCAAGTCCAACTCCTTTAGTTTCACCACCAATTAGCAACTCACTGATGGGGTAGATCTGCAGTACTTTAAGATCTTAATGTCTAGCAGTGTCCTGCAATCATAAAGAATACTTTTAAAAAGGACAAGAACACCTTTGGTTGGTCCATAGTGGCCATTGCATCCCAGCATGCTGCCAGATACATGGGATGATTCACAAAGACTGTTTCAATTGCTTGCTATTGAAGCTCCACCCTGAAAGTACGAGGGAGATTGTTTTTAAATAATCCATTTATAGATACTTCCTCATTTACTCCTGACTGAATCTATTTTTATCGGATTTGATTCACATTATGCTTTTTTGCTATTTTTTTAACTTTTAATTCTCCACTGTAATGTGGACATTTCCACAGACAATAGCAAATGTTAATTTTCATATAATTTGGCATTGTAGACAAGAGTTGAATAACAAACTTCATTATTTATTACCTAATATCTTTGTAAAATGAATAACTAACAGGCTGACATTGGTTAGTGATAGTAGAAGAGCCAGTTCTACTCTAACCATCCTTGAAGTGCGTCAGAAAAATTACAAAGAACTTACGATCAAACATTGTAGATTTGGTAACAATAAGGAAAATCATTACAGATATCTGATCTTTTCACGCATACACTGACTGTTATTTCTACATTTCATGGGATACGGATCTTGGCATGTTCCATATTTTCAAATAGTAGAACCTGTTATAAGCAGTTGCATATATATTATTGGTATAACAGTGGAATCTAGTGAGAAAAGGAAAAGAATACTAATTTTAAACACCAGAAAGTTTGAAAATGTTGGGAATGTAAAGCAACACACAAAAAATGCTGGAAGAATTCAGCAGGTCAGGTACTATCTATGAAAGTGAGTAGCAGATGATATTTTGGGTGGAGACACTTTTTCAGTACTTGAAAGGAAGGGAGAAGACAGCATTATAAAAAGGAGGATAGCTAGAAGTAGATAGGTGAAGCCAGGTGGGTGGCTGGAAAGGAAGGAACCTGATAGGAGAGGAGGGTTGTCCGCAGGAGAAAGGGAAGGAGGAAGGCACCCAGAGGGCAGAGATATAAGAGAGTGGGGAATAGAAAAAGAGGGGAGTGAAGAAAAAAAATTATTGGAAGGAGAAATTAATATTCATACCATCAGACTCAGAATGGAAATTAAGTTTATTATCACTGGCATGTATTGTGAGATTCGTTAGCTTAGCAGCAGCAATTCAATACCATACATGACAACACAGAAAGAATAAATAAATAAATTACAGTAAGTATATACAGAATAAATATATATCAAATTGATTAAAGCAGTGCAAAAACAAAAATAAGATAAATTTAAAAAGTAAGGTTCAATATCTATTTAGGAATCGGATGGCAGAGGGAAAAAAGCTGTTCCTGAATCGCTAGTGTGTGGCTTCAAGATTCTGTACCTCTTTCCTGAATGAGAAGAGAGCATGTCCTGGGAGACAAGTGTCCTTAATAATGGGTGTATGCTTTCTGAGGCACTGTTTGTTGAAGATGGCTTGGGCACTAAGGAGGCTAGTACCCAAGCTGAAGCTGATTAATTTAATGACATTCTGAAACTTCTTTTGGTACAGTGCAGTAGCACTCCCCCCCCCCCACCCCCCAGCCCTGCATACCAGAATGTGATGCAACCTGTCGGAATGCTCTCCATGGCACATCTACAGAAGTAGTTGAGTGTTTTAGTTGACAAACCAAATCACTTCAAATTTCTCATGAAATATAGCTACCGTCTTCCATCTTGCCTTCTTTATAGCTGCATTGATTTGTCGGGGCCAGGTGAGATCCTCAGAGATCTTGACATCAAGGAACTTGAAATTTCTTATTCTCTTCACTTTTGATCCCTTTATGAGGATTGGTTTGTGTTCCCTCTTCTTATCCTTCCTGAAGTCCACAATCAGTTCTTTCATCTTACTGACATTGAGTGCAAGGTTGTTCTGTGACACAACTCTACCAGCTGGTATATCTCACTCCTGTACACCCCTTCATCACCGGCTGAGATACTACCAACAATGGCTGCATCATCAGCAAATTTATAGATGGTATTTATAGATGAGTTATACCTAGCCACAGGGTCATGGTTATTGAGTGAGTAGAGGAGTGGGCTAAGCTCACACACCTGAAGTGTGCCAGTGTTGACCATCATTGGGGAGGAGATGTTATCACCGATCCACACAGATTTTGATCCTCTGTTAGGAAGTGAACAATCCAATTACTGAGGGAGTTAGAGTAGCCGAGGTTCTCTAACTTATCGATCAGGATTGTGGGAATGATGGTGTTAAACACTGAGCTATAGTCAACGAACTGCATCCTGACATAAGTGTTGGAGCACCAGACAAAATTGATGGCCCCAGCAGATTGACAGGTGAAGTGTTGCTTCACCTGGAAGTAAAAGTTTTGACTGTTGCAAAATTGTTTGGAAAACGTAGACACTTACATAAGAAGGAAACATTTAACTCCATCATTCACACAATCATGATCGATAAGTTACAGAACCTCAGCCACTATAACCCCCTAACTGGTGGATCAAAATCTGTGCAGATTGGTAATAATATCTCCTCCCCAATGATAGTCAACACTGGCACATTTCAGCGGTGTGTGTGTAAAATGTGAATGTTTATGAATTTCAACACATCGATTTTCTATTGTTTTCATGGCCTTCTAATGAAGCTGTTGGGCAGCAGGTCATCTATGGAAATACAGACAAATATGACTCATGTTCAGCAATATTGAAGAGAAGATGACCTGCATGTATGACAAAGCATATAGGGCAAAAAACACTGCAAGTATTGTAGTTCTAATTTATATATAAGAAATAAATGGGAAGGGCAATTCATTTCCACCATTTGCTCTTTGTTGAAAAGTTGTTATGGTTCATCATCCAAAATGGGTTACCTCTCATAAACCTGAACAAGCAATCTAAATGTACTCTATATTTAAATTGTCAAGTGTTAATGAGAACTGTCAAGCAAATAGATGGCTGAACAATTTCTTCTTCCATAAGCAGAGAGTAGTTGAAGCATATGGCATCACTGCGTACATCGTGAGTGATAAGGAATGAAAAAAATAATTCATTGCTCAAGCAACTGAAAAATTGCAAGAACACTAGCACACCTCAATTTTCATTCTTTTCAGAGCTGACTTCAGGGACATTTGTTCTGGCACACAGGAATGAATTGCCTTCTCAGCAGAGTGAACAGATAAACATATTTAAAGCAGACACCTGAATACCTACAGGCATGAAGGCTTCATCAAGATTGAAGGGATTCTCTGCAACTTTAAGTGCTTGGGGATATTGTCAAAATGTACCAATCATTGTGTAAATAATCCACATATGTATTTTTCACTTCGCTATATTGACATGTTACCTCTTCTGTTTCATAATTTAGATATTATTATGTGGTTTCCCAACAATGCAATTTAAAATTAGGGATGAATTTGCCTTAATTGGTGGCAGATAAATGATGATTGCTCACACTCCTCTGAGTTAACTTGCACTAAAGGGAAATTTGGGTGTAGGGGAGGCTTCTTCACACAGAGAGTGGTGGGAGTGTGGAATGAGCTGCCAGATGAAGTTGTAAATGTGGGCTCACTTTTAACATTTAAGAAAAACTTGGACAGGTACATGGATGAGAGGTGTATGGAGGGATATGGGCCAGGTGCAGGTCGGTGGGACTAGGCAGAAAAATGGTTCGGCACAGCCAAGAAGGGCCAAACAGCCTGTATCTGTGCTGCAACGTTTTATGGTTCTATGGTTCTATTGGGTTGCTGATTCTCCATTAATAGCTTTGCACAAAATGCAAGGCAAACTTTATCACATTTATCCTTTAGTATCTCTTTGTAACAATTATCATTTTAACATTCTAAAAAAAACATATATGTTCCACCTGAAAATTCAAAATATTACCTCTTTTCATCACATGATCATTCAGGGAAAATAAAGTAAATAAGAGCCTTTTGATATTTGCAAGGGAGAAGTGACTATAAAGGGAGAATCCATTCAAATAATAGAAACATTATGCTTGGAAAAAACAATAACTATGCTATAAGACACCTTCAACAAAGCAAAATACCTATGGTGATTTAGTAGAGCGTCATTAAAGAAAATGGACAAAAAGAAGAAAATATTGGAAATGATAACCAAAAAATTGTCCTAAGAGGTTGGTTATAAAATGTATCTAAATAAAATAAGGGAGATCACTGGGTGTAGAAGCTTCCTAAGAAAGTTCCAGAGCTTAAAGCACAGCTGTTAAATACAGTGTAATGATGATAGTGGGTGCTCAATTTGTCAAAATGCAGTTGATTTACAGATTGCAGGAAAAGGACATAAGTTTTCAAATCAAAAGTTGTAGTCTCCGGATTACTCCCTGTGCCATGAGCTACTGCATGGTGTGATAGCATGTATGAATAAGTGGCTATGGAGGGTGCAGGGGACAGGGTTTCAAGTTCTTAGATCATGCGAACCTTTTCTGGGGAAGGGGTGACCTGTACAAGAAGTACAGGTTGCACCTGATCTGGAGGTAAACCAATATCTTGGCTGGGAGGTTTGTTAAAGCTACTCAAGAGAGTTTAACCTAGTTTTGCATAGGGCTGGGAACCGGAGCCCCAGATCAGAAAAGGAAGGATCAGACCAGAAGATAGATGTCAGGGAAAGTATTGAAAGGCAAAATCAAAATAACAGGTATAATGGGCCGGACAGTTTGAAGTGTGTATATTTTAATGTTAGTAATTTAATGGGTAAAGGTGATGAACTTAGAGCATGGATCAGGACATGGAACTACAATGTTCTGACCATCACTGAAACTTTATTGAAAGAGGGACAGGAATGGGTGATTAATGTATCAGGTTTTCAAAGTTTTAGAAAAGATAGAGGAAAAGATAAAAGGGGCAGAGCAGTTACTCTAATAATCAGACCATAAAACCATAAGACTCATGGTTCTATAAGATATAGAAACAGAATTAGGCCAGTCAGCCCATCGGGTCTGCTCCACCATTTCATCATGGCTGATCCAATTTTCCTCTGAGCTCCAATCTTCTGCCTTCTCCCCACATTCCTTCATGCCCTGACTGACAAAGAATTTATCAACCTCTTCCTTAAATATACATAAAGATTTGGCTTCCAAAGCAGATTGTGGAACAAATTCAACAGATTCACTGCTCTCTTTTTAAAGAAATTCCTCCTCATCTCCGTTCTAAAAGGATGTCCTCTATTTTGAGGCTGTGTCCTCTGGTATTAGTCTCTCCCATCATTGGAAACATCCTCTCCACATCCATTCCATCAAGGCCTTTCACCACTCGATAGGATGCAATGGGGTCACCCCTCATTCTTCTAGATTCTAGTGAATAAAGGCCCAGAGCAATAAAGTGCTCTTCATATGACAAGCTATTCAATCCTGGAATCATTTTCATGAATCTCCTTTGAACCCTCTCCAGTTTCAGCACATCCTTTCTAAGATAAGGGATCCAAACCTGCTCGCAATGCACAAAAAATGGAGCCTCACCAGTGCTTTATAATGTTTCAATATTTCATCCTTGTTTTTATGTTTTAGTCCTCTTGAAATGAATGCTAACATTGCATTTGTCTTGCACACCACAGATTCAACCTGCAAATTAACGTTCAGGGAATCCTGCACGAGGACTCTCAAGTCCCTTTGCACCTCAGTTTTTTTTTGTTTTTTTTTTCATTTAGAAAATGGTCAATGCTTTCAATTCCACCAAAGTACATGATCATACACTTCCTGACTCTATATTCCATTTGCCATTTCTTTGCCCATTCTCCTGATCAGCCCAAGTCCTTCAGTAGCCCCTCCACCTCTCTTCATATTGTCTTCAAAGTTTTCAACAAAGCCATTAATTCCATCATCTAAATCAATGACATATAATATAAAAAAAATCGGTCCCAGCATAGGCCCCTGTGGAACTCCAATAGTCATCAGCAACCAGCCAGAAAAGGCTCCTTTTATTCCCACTCTTTGCTTCCTGCCAATTAACCATTGCTTTATCCATGCTAGATTTTTTCCTATAATATCATGGGCTCGTAGCTTGTTAGGCAGCCTCTTGTGCAGCACTTTTGTTCAAAGGTTTTCTGCAAATCCATGTGCACAAAATCAACTGATTCTCCTTTGTCTATCCTGCTTGTTAATTCTTCAATGAATTCCAACAGATATGTCAGTCAAGATTTTTCCTTGAGCAAACCATGCTGATTATGGCCTATTTTATCCGATCTCTTCAAGTACCCTGAGACATCATGCTTAATAATGGATTCCAACATCTTCCAACCACTGTCAGACTATTCAGCCTATAGTTTCCTGTCTTCTACCTCTCTCCTTTCTTAAAGAGTGCAATGACATTTGCAGTTTTCCAGTGTTCCAGAACCATTCCAGATCTAGCTAGGGATTTGTGAAATATCATTGCTAATGCCTCCATGATCTCTTCGGCCACAGCGTTCAGAACTCCACTGTATACACCATCTTGAACAAGTGACTTATCTACCATTCAACCCTTTAGTTTCCCAAGAACTTAATCTCTAATTATGGTAACTTCACACACTTCATGCCCCCTGACACATGGCACTTCCAGAATACTGCTAGTGTTTTCCATGGTGAAGAATGATGCAAAATATTTATTCAGTTCATCCACCATTTCATTTTCCTCAACTACTACCTCTCTAGCATTATTTTCTAGTGCTTTGATATCTACTCTCATGTCTCTTTTACACTTTATGTATCAGAAAAAAAACTTTTGGTATCTTTTTTAATATTATTGGTTAGCTTACTCTTGTATTGCATCTTTACTTTCTTAATGACTATCTAGTTGCCTTCTGTTGGTTCTGAAAAGCTTTCCAATCCTGTAAATCCCCATAATTTTTGCTCTATTATGGCCTCTCTTTGGCTTTAGTGTTAGTTTTGACTTCTCTTGTTAGCCACAGTTATGTCATCTTGCTTTTAGATTACTTCTTCCTCTTTGGGATGGATATATCCTGTGCCTTCCAAATTACTTCCAGAAATTCCAGCCATTGCTGTTCTCCTGTCATCCCTGCCAATGTTATTTTCCAATCAATTCTGGCCAACTCCTCTCTCATGCCCTGTAATTTCCTTTACTCCACTGTAATACTGATACACCTAACTTTTGCTTCTTCTTCTGAAATTTCAGGGTGATTTCAATAATATTATAATCACTTGTCCCTAAGAGTTCTTTTACCTTCAGGTCTCTAATCAATTGTGGTTCATTGCACAACACACCCAATCCAGAATAGCTGACCCTCCAGTGGGTCAGTGGGCTCAATCACCAACTGCTCTTAAAAGCTATCTCGTTGGCACTTTGAAATTCCTCTCCTGGAATCTAGCAGCAACCTGATTTTCCCAATCTACCTGCCTATTGAAGTCCCCCATGACTATTGTAACCTTCCCCATTTGATATGCATCTTCTGTCTCCCATTGTAATTTGCAGACCATATTCCTACTACTGCTTGTGTGTCTGTATACAACTCCCATATGGGTCCTTTTACCCCTGCAATTTCTTAGCTCTGTCTGTAATGATTCAACACCTTCTGACCCTATGTCACTTCTTTCTAATGATATAATTTCATTTTTTTACCAACAGAGCAATACCGTCCCCTTTGACTTCTTGCCTATCCATTCAATACAATGTGTAACCTTGGACATTAAGCTCCTGGCTATAATCTTTCAGCCACAATTCAGTAATGCATATAGCATCATACTTGTCAATCTACAACTGTGCTGCAAGGTCATCTACCTTATTCCATATACGGAGCACATTCCGATACAACACCTTCAGTCCTGTATTCACCCTTATCGATTTGTTAGCTATTGTGTTGCAACTCATCCTGTTGACTGCAATTTTTCCCTATCAACAATCTCTCCTCTCTAAATGTTGCCTCTATTTTAAACCAGCTACCTCATTTTCAGCACTCTCATCTGTCTTTCCTGCAATACTTCTTGCATTGAAATATATGCAGCTCAGGACACTAATCACACCATGCTCAAACTTCTGATTCCTTAGTTTGTCTGCAGTCTTAACAACATCTCCCTCCACAATCTCTCCACTAACTGTTCTGGCAATCTGGTTCCCGTCCTCCTGCAACTTTAGTTTAAAACCCACTGTGTAGCATTAACAAACCTTCCCACTCGGATATTAGTCTCTCAGGTTCAGGTGTAAGCTGTCCCTTTTGTACAGGTCTCACATTCCCAGAAAGAAAGCCCAATGTTCCAAAATCTTATGCCATCTCTCCTATACCAACACCTTAACCACATATTAAACTATATAATCTCACCAGTTCTGGCCACACTAGCATTTGGCATGGATAGCAATCTTGAGATCATATCCCTGGAGATCCTACCTTTTAACTTAGCACATAATTCCCTGAGCTCCCTATGCAGAACCTCATCACTCGCTTACCCATGTTATTGGTACCTACATGGACCACAACTTCTGGCTGTTTACCTCCCTCTTAAGAAAGGTGAGGACGTGATCTAAGACATACTTGACCCTGGCACCCAGCAGGCAACTTATCATTTGCAAATCTTGTTTTTGCCCATAGAACCTCCTGTCTGTTCCTCTAAATAAAGAATCCCCTACGACCACAACGTGCCTCTTCTCCCTGCTTTCCTTCTGAATCACAGAGGCAGACTCAGTGACAGAGATCCAACCACTGTGACTCTCCTCTTTTTGGGTCATCCCCCCACCAGCAGTATCCAGAGTGATATATCTGTTGTTGAGACGGATGGCCACAGTGGTACTGGAGAGACACCTTAACCCCTTTCCCCTCATTGACTGTCACCCAGTTTCCTTTGTCCTGCACTTTGGGTGTAACTACCTCTCTATGTGTTCTGTCCTCCCTTCATCCTCCAGAATGATCCAGAATTGATCAAGTTCCAGCTCCAGCTCAGTACAGTTTGTTAGAATCTGCAGCTGGATGCACTTTTCGCAATTGTGGTCATCAGGGACACTGGTGGTCACCCTGCCTTCCAACATCCCACAAGAGGAGCATTTCACTCTCCTGCCTGGCATCTCCTCCTAGCTGAACAGATATAAAGAATAGAAAGAAAAAAAAAACAACTTGTGCTTTTCTTTCCTTTCCTTTCAGTGACAATATCACAACTGCACTCAGAGGAGACATAATGGATGGGTTAGACAATGAGTCTATTTGGGTGGAAGTCAGGAATAGGAAGGGTGCAATCACACTGATGAGATTGTTCTACAGATCCCCTAATAGCTAATGGGACATTGAGGAACAGATATGAAATCAGATTAAGGAAATATGTAAAAAATAATAGGGTTGTTTTCATGGGGGATTTGAACTTCCCTAATATGAACTTGGACCTTCTGAGTGCAAGGGGTTTAGATGAGGCAAAATTTGTTAAGTGCATCCAGGAATGTTTCTTAAATCAATATGTGGATGATCCAATGAGATGAGGGGCTGTACTGGGCCTGGTGTTGGGTAATGAGCCTACCCAAGTGATTAAACATTCAGTGTGTAATCAGTAAGGGAACAGTGACCACAACTCCTTAACTTTCGAGAAAGCTATAGATAAGGATAGGTATGGTCCTTGAGGGAGTGCTTTAAATTAGAGTAGGGGCAACTAAGAGGGCATTAGGCAGGGACTGTTGTTGTTTTGTATGGCTAATGTGTTTCTCTTCACACTTCTAATAGGTTTGTGTCAAGCCACTCCTCCAGCACGTGTCTGCATTGATGGACAGCGGCAAAGCCACCTCAGATCCTGGTGAGAGAGCATGTTTGGACCATGTGGAGAATGTCCTGGGCTGGGGCACCATTGTGGCAAGCTAGGGTAAGTCGGGCACCCTATCGGTGTAGTGTTTGTGCTGTTTTGGCATGTTGACTTCTGAGTCTATTTGCGGCTGTCCAGTTTTTTCTGGTAACTGTAGTAAATCCCGGGAGGGATGAAGTGGGGTCCTTGATCAGAACTCCATCGTGAGATGCGTTGGGGCGCCAATATTAGCACCATTCAGTGTGTTCGACATAGGGCTTGAGGTTTCTCTTGGAGGGAAATTACATCAATATCATTATCTGTCAGAATGTTAGAGAAGTATTCGAATTTCTCCATTGATATGCCTTTGACATTGAGCGATAATATTTTGATCTGAGTTTCCAGTGATCTTGGTGCTGGTTTGTTGTTAGAAAAGTTACCTATGGGTGCTGAGCTTGTAGAGTCCAGTATACTTTTCAAACACGGTGGACTCTGGGCACAGTGAATGCGGAACTTCTTATCATGGGCAATGACCGAGCCAGTATATATTAAAATGTTCGCTTGATTTATGATAAGGTGTGGCCCAGGAGAGGCAGATGTGAGTCTGTCTGTTCAGGAGCCAGGGTTGGATCAGTCTTCATCTGGCATTTCATGCTCAGCCATTCCAACATGGGAGGCCCTGAAATGGCATCGCCTGATGGAGTCCTTGAAGCCTGCGGCCTCCACCCAGCAGCAACAGCTTGATCCCGGTCATGGAGGAGGCAGGAACTAAAAAGCATTAGTTGGGAACAACTTTTCTCTGGCAGGTTCACATCAGACACGTGGAGGGTGCTTAAAGATCAATTGTACAGGGTACAGGGAAGGTATTTTATTTTTAGAAAGGGAAGATGGGGTTGGAAAGGTAAGAGAACCTTGGATGTCCTGAGAGGTGATGGATTTAGTCAAGAAGGAAAAAAAAGTTATGAACAGGGAAAATCATCAGATGCTGGAAATCCAGGCAATACACACAAGATGCTGGAGGAACTCAGCAGGTCAGGTAGTATCTATGGAAAAGATTACAATCGACGTTTCAGGCCGGGACCCTTCAGCAAGACTGGAGCGGAAAAGATGAGGAGTCGATTTTAAAAGGTGCGGGGAGGGGAGAGGGAAACACAAGGTGAAGGGTGAAACCAGGAGGAGGAGTGATGAAATAGAGTTGGGAAGTTGATTGGTGAAAGAGATACGGGCCTGGAGAATGGGGAATCCAATAGGAGAAGACTGAAGGCAATGGAAGAAAGATAGGGGGAGGAGCATCAGAAGGAGGCGATGGGCAGGCAAGGAGATAAGGTGAGAGAGGGAAAAGGGAATGGGGAATGGTGAAGGAGAGGCGGGTGCCCTACCAGAAGTTGAGAAATCGATGTTCATGCCTCCAGGTTGGAGGCCACCCAGATGTGGTGTTGTTCCTTCATTCTGAGTGTGGCTTCATCGTCACAGTAGAGGAGGCCGTGGATTGACATATCGGAATGGGAATGGGAAGTGGAATTAAAATGGGTGGCCACGGGGAGATCCTGCTTCCTCTGGAGGATGGAGCATAGGTGCTTGGCCAAGTAGTTTCCCAATCTACACTGAGTCTCATCGATATGCAGGAAGCCATACCAGGAGCACCAGACGCAGTATATGACCCCAAAAGACTCACAGGTGAAGTGTCGCCTCACCTGGAAGGACTGTTTGGGGCCCTGAATGCTAATGAAGGTGGAAGTATAGGGGCAGGTGTAGCACTTGTTCCACTTGCAAGGATAAATGCCAGGAGGGAGATCAGTAGGGAGACATGAATGGGCAAGGGAGTCACTTAGGGAATGATTCCTTTGGAGAGCAGAAAGTGGGAGAATGGGAAAGATATGCTTGGTGGTGGGATCTCGTTTGAGATGGCAGAGTTCCAGAGAATTATGTGCTGGATGTAGTGGCTGGTGGGGTATTAGGTGAGGACAAGAGGAACCATATCCCTTGTAGGATGGCAGGAGGATAGGGTAAGGGCAGACGTGCGTGAAATGGAAGAGATGCGGTTGAGGCAGCGTGGATGGTGCCGGAAGGGAAGCCCCTTTCTTTGATAAAGGATAATATCTCCTTTATTCTACAATGAAAAGCTTTGTCCTAAGAGCTGATATGGCAGAGAAGGAGGAATTGAGAGAAGGGGATGGCATTTTTACATGTCTCAGGATGGGAAGAGGTATAGGTATAGGATTGTTCCACTTAGCCAACAAAAAGGCAGGTATAGCATGTAAAGCTTTAGAAGTTAGGAGCAAATGAAGAACGAGGGGTAGTAGGAAAATAATGAAAGAAGGGAATTAGGAAAGCCAGGAGGCCATAAATAGTCCTTGGCAAGTAGGATTAAGGTGAATCCCAAGGCATTCTATACATATATCAGAAACAAGAGGATAATTAGGGAGAGGGTGAAACTACTCAAGGATAAAGAGGGGGACCATTCGCTTTGAAGCAGAGAAAGTGATTGAGGTATTTACTGAGTACTTTGCTTCAGTACTTACCAAGGAAAAGGATACAGAGGACCGGGAGTTCAGTGACAAGTGTATAAATATATTGGGGCATTTAGAGGTCAAGGAGGAGGAAGTTTTGGGCCTTCTAATAACTATTTAAGTGGATAAGTCTCTAGGGCTTGACGGGTTATTGAAGGAGGCAAGTGACAAGAATGTTGGGCCCTTGACGATTATTTTTGTGTCCTCACTAGCCATAGGCAAAGTCGAGTGGTTAATGTTTTACCCTTTATTTAGGAAGGGAATAAGGGAAAATCCTGGGAACTAAAGAACAGCGAGTCTTTTGTCAATATTGGGAAATTGCTGGACTAGTAAGGCATTTGACAATGTCCCCCATGGGAGCCTAATCCAGAAGATTAAGATGCATGAGTTCTGCGGCGAATTGGCTGTTTGAATTCAGAAGTGGCTTGCACATGTAAGACAGAGAGTAGTAGTTGAAGGGGACGTAATCAAGCTGGAGGTCTGTAATTAGTGGAGTTCAGCAGGGACCTGTGCTGGGACCTCTGCTGTTTGTAATGTATATAGATGTCCTGGATGAAAATGGAGATGGGTGTGTTAGAGTAAATTTGAGGATAACTCCAAAATTGGTGGAGTTGTGGATAGTCTAGAAGATTGGCAAAGAACATAGCAGAATTTCGTTCAGTTGCAGATATGGGCTGACAAATGGCAGATGGAGTTTACACAGGTCAATAAAATGGTTCAGAAGGGATATGGAATGCTTGTTTTTATTAGTAGAGGCATTGAGTTCAAATGTTAGCAGATATGAAACTCTGGTTAGGCCACATCTGATGTTTACATACAGTTCCAGTTGCCCCACTATAGGAAGGATGTTGAGGCTTTGGAGAGGCTGCAGAAGTTTACCAGGATTCTGCCTAGTTTAAAGGGCATGTGCTGTCAGAAAAAGGCTGGATAAACTTGGATTGTTTCCTCTGGAGTGCCAGAGGCTGCAGGGAGATCTGATAGAGGTTTACAAGATTACGATAGGCATAGACAGAGAGGATAGAGAGTATGTGTTTCCCAGGATGGAAGTGTCTTAGACCAGAGGGCATGCTTTGAAGGTTCAAGGGAGACGTGAGGGGTGGGTTCTTCACTCAGAGAGACATGGGTGCCGGGAATGCACTGCATGGTATGGTGGTAGAGGCAAATGCATTGGAGGCTTTTAAAGAGACGTTTGGATAGGCACATGGATGTAAGGAGGATGGAGAGATATGGACATGCTGTAGGTAGGAGGGATTTCTGGTGTTCTGATTTGCTTTTTATCTAGCTTTCTCTATGTTCTGTGTACTGAACTGTTATTAAACTGGGTTAAGCGTGGGTCAGCAAATGTAAGGGTAACTCATGAATAATGTTTATTACAATTTCAGGATGAACAAAGTACTGTGGAGTGTATCGGAACCATCTGTTTACAGAGAGTGCAACATGAAGATTGATGAAATAATAAATCTAAGAGTTTTGAAGATTTGGGTGAACAGCAGAATCATCTGTGGGAGTGGGCAATGGTACTTTAACGGAAAGGAGCAATACTAGTGACAAATTAAATATTTGGCAGGAAACTTATTCAAGCTGTCATTCATCAGTGTCAGTCTCACTCAGATGGAAAACAGAGAGACTGAAGCCAGTCGCTATACAATAATATTTCTGGTAGGGGTTCAAAACAGGAAATCCTCATGCACAAAGAAACTTGCTCCAAAGTGATACTGAGCTCCCTGTTAAGATATATAATCAGTATAATATCCCTGTCTTTCGTGTAAGTACACATTGTAAATGTACAAAATATTAAATTATACCAGAACAGCGGTGTAGTGCAGTGGTTAGTGCAATGCTATTACAGCTCAGGTGTTGCGAGACGCCCTCAACCATGCCAACTTCAAGGATATAGATGCTCAAACTCTCCAGAGTATGGTTAGCTGATGTGGCCCCTTTAAGGTTTCAAGACGGTACCGCTAATTGGTAATCATATTTTGAGCGCCAAGAATTGAGTATTTAAGGAACACCTGAACTATGGTTGGGTGCTCAATCATAAGCCTACTAGTGATATCGCCGAGCTTTTGTTTTCTGCTCAGATCCAGCTGGACTCCATGTCTTGAAGCTTGCTTTGCATATCCCAGCATTTGGGTCCAAATCGTCCTCATCACAGTATGGTTGAGCCAACATAGAACCAGTGGGGTATTGGAGCCTTTCATCAACTCTGGCCAACCACTGCAAAGATTTCTAGACAAAGCCTGGAGATACACGACCTCCAGGTCTCCACGTCCAACTATTGCAGGAAGGAAGCTAAAGTCACTGGGGTGAGGATGTCGGTCGCTCTGTAGAGCCAGGCCATTTTCCAACCCCCATGAGATTTGACGGTGACCCATGTTCTTGTGGCTTCCTCAGCCAATGCTCATCTATATTTTAACTCCAGCCATCCTGGTTCCCTTCAAAGTGCAGAAAGGAGGCCTTCATTATTTCTTTTCCAACAGGAAAAGCCCTGACCTGGACAATGCACATGGGGAACATAGGTCAAAGATTTGTTTGGATTTGGAAGAACTCAGTGCCATCATGGGGAAAGTGTTTCATCAACCCACTGGAGCCTGCTGAGCGCTTGGACTACCTGATGAAGATTCAACAGGGGTAATGGTCAGCGGTCAACTATGCAATTGAATTTTGGACCTTGGCCTGAGAGAGTGGTTGGAATGGGGAGGCTTTGACCATGCTATACCGTCACGGACTCAGAGATGAACTAAAGATGACCTCGTTTAGGGAGAGCCAGCAGAGAACTTAAAGGTTCCAATCAACCAATAGTCTCAATAGTAGGTTTCATCATTTCTAATGGCAATCTCAAGATGGAGCCAACCAAAATCCAGGCCGTCGGAGACAGGCCACAACCATCCAGTATCAAACAAGTCCAGTGATTCCTGGGATTTGCTAACTTCTACTGGAAGTTCATCAGGAGTTTCAGCTCAGTGGCAGCTCTGCTGAAGGCATTAACTAAAAAATCCATGGGCCCTTTTGTCCGGACTACAGAAGCACCTTGAGACAGTAAACTGCCTCCGTGCGCATTCTTCTCCAGGTGGGTATCTTCAGCTGAGAGGAACTCTGATGTTGGGAATTGGAAGCTTCTTGTGGTGAAGTTAGCCTTGGCGGAATGGTGGCACTGGCTAGGGGAGGGGGCCAAGAACCTTTTCATCATTTGGACAGACCACAAGAATCTGGCTTATATTTAGGAGGCCAAGAGTTAATTTGCAGGCAGGCAAAGTGGGGCTTTGTTCTTCAACCACTTTAAATTCATCATGACCTACAACTAGGATTGATAAACCAGAAGCTAGATGCCCTGTCCTGTCAGTTTGATGAACTGGATTGAGAGCAGCAGCTTACCACCATTTTGCCCCAGGCCAGAGTGGTAGCACCAATTCATTGGGGTATTGACATTCTTGTTCACAAGGCCCAAGCACAAGGGGAGATTCCAAGGAATGGTCATCCAAGTAGGCTGTCCATCTCAAGCTCCAGATACTCCAATGGGGAGATTTGTTGAGAATTACCATTAACAAAAGGATTTCAGGACCCTCAAGTTTATCTAGAGGAGATATTGGTGGGGCAGAATGACAAGAGAAGTTTGACAGTTCATGCAGGCATATGAGGTGTTTGCCCAAAACAAGGAATCTGGTACCCAACCTCAAATGCTCCTCCATTCTCTACCTGTTTCAGAAAGACCTTGGGCACACATCTCCATGGACTTTGTCACAGGTCTCTCATCATCCAAGGAAAATCGATCATCACAGTGGTTGACAACCAGTTTTTGAAACCCTGAAAGTTCATTGTCTTGAAGAAGATACCGTCTGCAGTGGAGCTGGCTGACTTTTTGTACTGATCCAGGTCTTCAGGATCCACAGATTACTGGTGGACCTTGTCTCCAATCGTGGTCCACTCACATCACAGTTCTGGAGGGCATTCTGCAGTCTGATAGTGGCAAGAGCAATCCTTTCCTCTGAGTTTCACCTGCGGTCCAACTGCCAGACTGAGCAGAAAAGCCAAGATTTAGAATGTGCCCTGAGGTGTCTGGCCTCAGAAAGACCTGATGAGAGATGTGACCATTTGATATGGACACAGATCACCCACACCACCTTACAGCACCTGGTGCATGGGATGTCACCATTCAGGTGCCAGTTTGGCTATCCTCCACCTCTTTTTCCAGAACAAGAGTCTAAGGTTTGGTTCTCTGCAGCTGAAGATCTTGTCCAACATTGCAAATAATGATGGATTAAGCAAGAAAGATTTTGCTGGACTCTACCCAGCAAGTAGAGAGCAAGGCAAACTGCAAGGGAATTCAGAGACCTGCTTCAGGGATCATATTGAGAAGGGGCGATCATTTCTTCGGCAATTTGAATGGGGCATGACTGCGCAAGCACGTGAAAGTCAGCCCATCAGACAGCGGGAGAGTTTTAAAAAGCCAGCAGATTAACGGAGCGGGCATCGGAGGAGTGGGCGACAGAGTAGAGGGAGACAGAGTGGGAAGGCTTTGGCTCGGGAGGTTTCGGCAAGCAGAGGCTGAGGACGACCTTGCTCCCAGTGAGGTAAGGTCAAGTAAGCTCCTTTAATAGCTCTAATTAACTTAGTAGTAGGTAATGGAGGCAGCAGTTAGGGCAGTCGAGTGCTCCATTTGCAGTATGTGGGAAGTCAGGGCGAGCACAATTGTCCCTGATGACTACACCTGCAAAAGGTGCATCCAGCTGCAGCTCCTGACAAACCGAGGTAAGGAACTGGAGTTGGAGCTGGATGAACTTCAGATCATTCGGGAGGCAGAGGTAGAAATAAACAGGAGTTATAGGGAGATAGTCACCCCTAGGAGTAATGAGACAGGTAGTTGGGTGACTATCAGGAGAGAGAACGGAAATAGACAGGAAGAGCAGAGCACCCCTGTGGCTGTTTCCACTAATAATAAGTATACCGTTTTGGAGACTGTTGGTGTGGACGACCTACCAGGGACAAGTTGCAGTGGTTGCGTCTCTTGCACTGAGACTGGACCCTCAGCTCAGAAGGGAAAGAAGGAAAAGATGCTGGGATCGCAGCTGTTTACAATATACATTAATGATTTAGATGAAGGGATTATAAGTGACATTAGCAAATTTGCTGATGACACAAAGCTCGGTGACAGTGTGAAATGTCAGGTAGATGTTATGAGAATGCAGGGTGACTTGGACAGGCTAGGTGAGTGGGCAAATGTATGGCAGATGCAGTTTAATGTGGATAAATGTGAGGTTATCCACTTTGGTGGCAAGAACAGGAAGGCAGATTACTATCTAAATGGAGTCAAGTTAAGAAAAGAGGAAGTAAAACGAGATCTAGGTGTCCTTGTACATCAGTCAATGAAAGCAAGCATGCAGGTACAACAGGCAGTGAAGAAAGCTAATGGCATGCTGGCCTTTATAACAAGAGAAATTGAGGAGTAAAGAGGTCCTTCTGCAGCTGTACAGGGCCCTGGTGAGACCCCACCTGGAGTATTGTGTGCAGTTTTGGTCTCCAAATTTGAGGAAGAACATTCTTGCTATTGAGGGAGGGCAGCGTAGGTTAACAAGGTTAATTCCCAGAATGGCGGGACTGCCATATGTTGAAAGATTGGAGCGACTGGGCTTGTATACACTGGAATTTAGAAGGATGAAAGGGGATCTGATTGAAACATGTAAGATTATTAAGGGATTGGACACACTGGAGGCAGGAAGCATGTTCCCGCTGATGGGTGGGTCCAGAACTAGAGGCCACATTTTAAGAATAAGGGGTAGGCCATTTAGAACAGAGATGCGGAAAAACTTTTTCACCCAGAGAGTGGTGGATATGTGGAATGCTCTGCCCCAGAAGGCAATGGAGGCCAAGTCTCTGGATGCTTTCAAGAGAGAGTTAGATAGAGCTCTTATAGATAGTGGGGTTAAGGGATATGAGAAGAGAGCAGGAACGGGGTACTGATTGTGTATGATCAGCCATGAACACACTGAATGGTGGTGCTGGCTAGAGGGGCCGAATGGCCTACTCCTGCACCTACTGTCTATTGTCTTTCCCTGCATGTGAAGGGAGACTCCAGCGGGTTGAACGGATGAGACCAATGGAAGGTCTAGCGATCAAGAAGCCAGTCTCTGCTAGTGTAGTGGAACACGTAGAGCATGACAAGACAGAGAAGATCTCCTGGTCACCCACTGCACCTAGTCCCATCTCCAGCAGTCTTGACTCTTGTCTTGCCACTGGATCCAGATTGAAATTGGGAAAAGAGGGTGGGGCTGTCGCTGAGCAACTCTCCCTCTCTTAAATCGAAATCAAGCGCTAGTTTCAACATCATCAAGCCAGCTGGTGGCATAGTGACAACTGCACTGGACTTTGGGGTGAGAGGTCCCCAGTTCAAATCTGGCTGGCTCCCTTGCATGCTCTCCATCCGTGCTGGGTTGACCATTGACTGTCAAGCTAGCAACTCGACCTCATTTTAAAAAACTACTAATTGTGTTGAGGTCTTTATTGATAACGATGGATGAACCTTGTATATTAACACACAGATCTACAGAGAGCAGTACTTTCCCACTTAAAGATACACTACACCTTCTCTTGATTTTATAAGGGATATTTTTTTGTTCTCTCTAAAGTGTTTTTCTTACTTCCAATAGTGAGATACAAGTATATGGTCACTTAGGATGACATAGCAGCATAGTGGTTAGGACACACACTTTGCAGTGCCAGGAATCATTGATCGGGGCTTGCTTCCTGTCGCAGTTTGTATCTGTAAGGAGTTGGTACATTTTTCCTTTGACTGCATTTCCTCCGGGTGCTCTTGTTCCATCCCACATTCCAAAGCTGTATGGTTAGGGTTTGGTTAGTAAGTTGTGGGCATGCTATATAAGCACTGGAAGCATCGTGACACTTGCAGGCTAATCCCCAGAACAAACTCTCGGATTTGATGCAAATGATGCCCTTCAGCATCTGATTCAATGGTTCGGCGTAGATGTGACAAATAAAACTAATCCATAAAGTACTTTATTTATATGCATATTTAAAGAATAATAGGTGTAAACCTGGTTCAGGATTTTTGGAATTTCTTTATCTCTTTCCGGGTTTTGGTGTTGGAGCAACATTTGGACTATTCAGTTCTGTCCTTCACTTCTTAGAAAGTTTTGTTTCTTTATCAGGCTTGCTTAGTTTTACTTCCTGATATATACACTGGATTTGACTCAGACCCAAATTTATTCCGTCTACACTTTTCCCCTCAGAGGTACTTGGTCTCCACAAACACTTCAGATTCTATCAGCAATTTCAACCAAATTACTCTTGATTTCACAAACTGCTCATGTTCTTAACTCTCACTTGAGTTCTGCTTGCAAGGTCAGATAAGAACTTTAAGTTCAAAGTAAATGCATTTTCAAAGTACATATATGTCACAGTGTGCAACCATGAGATTCATTTTCTTGTAGGCAAATCCAATAAATTCATAGAAGAATAATAATCATGGAGGAATCAATAGAAGATCACACCAACTGAGCATTCAACCAGTGTACAAAATACACCAAACTCTGTTAATACAAAAGGGACGTAATAATAGTAAATAAGCAATAAGTATTGAGAACGTGCGATGATGATGAAGTCCTTGAAAGTGACTCCATAGCAGTGGGAAAATTTCAGTGATGGGGCAAGTGAAGTGGGATGGCATGGCAGTGTGGTGGTAAGCATGACATTTTAGAGTACAGACAACTCTGGTTCAATTCTCACCGCTGCCAGTAAGGAATTTGTATGTTCTCCCTTTGACTGCATGGGTTTCCTCCGGGTGCTCTGGTTTCCTCCCATAGTCCAAAGACGCATACCAGTTGGTAGGTTAATTGGTCGTTATAAACTTTTGCATGATTAAGCAGGGGATAAATCAGGGGCTCACTGAGCAACGTGGATCAAAGCTCCCTGGGGCATATTTCGTGCTGTATTTCAATATATGTAAATAAATTATCCCCTTTGGTTCAAGGTCCTGATGACTGAGGGATAATAACTGTTCCTGAACCTGATTTCTGTATCTTCTCCCTGAAGGCAGCAGTGATTAGAAAGCATAGCCTGGATGGTGGAGGTCCCTGATGATGGATGCTGATTACCTGTGACCGTGCTTCATATAGATGTGCACTTAAGAATTTAAACATATTTTCTCATTGGCCTTAGAGCAACATTTTTAACTCAGCTGATCTCCCTGATATAACGTGTAGATTTGTTCTACACTTCAGCAAGAAGCAGGCTACATCATGTTTCATATACTGACTTTAGAATAAAAATGAAATACTTGTGCCCTGATTGCTTCTTAAATATTCTAACTAACCTGTTGACTTTTTACCTGAAACTGGATGATATTATAACACATTACCATTCCAATACAATGAGTTTTCAAGCAAAGTAGGTTTACATTTGGGGCCATTATTCAGAATATAAGATCTGTTTAGGTAATTCTTTTGATCTTTGTAGAATAACCACATACAGGATCTTAGTAGCATAACCAGTAATCAGACATGAATCTATGTGCTTCACTTCTATCCACTTTTAATGAGATTCACTTGTTATTAGGGAATTGCGGCTGGCCTTGACCAATACAGCAAAGGCATTTTTGGTGAATTGAACCTACAGGTTTAGCAACTACTACATCTGCATCTTAATAATCCAAGGTCACTGTCGGTAAACAAAGCCTCTTACAATTAATTTTAAACTGCTATATCTCTGTGTTCAGTATGAAGTTTAGCAAAAATCCTTTTTTTTAATGTAATCAGGCTAACCCAATTGATGTGCCCTCAACAACATAATTAACTGTGGTAATCATGGAAAGAGGTGAGCTTTACACTCAGGACTAGTCAAATTTTGTCATCTTTTTTGCAATGTCTGGTTGTAAACTCTTGCCTGTGATTTGTGTGGCAGTTATTGGAAAAGCTTCATCATTTGCATTAGACAGAAACATCACATTTTTAATCCCACAATCAGAGGTTACACATGCTAGCTGCAACTGAGCATTCATGGTAGTGTTCTGTTTGGAATTCCTGTACGTACCTGTACAGTCACACCACAACAAAAGAATTGCATATCATTCTCATCCTTGCCTCTGCTATATTAGTTATCAGTTATTCTGCAATTAGTGGCTTATGATATGTTATTTATAAATGACATCTACTCAGTAAAAAACTTAACAACATTTCTTAATTGCAAGTGCTTTCTATTCAAAGTGTCTTCTCAACTTTTGCACAATTTTGCTCCTGGTTATGAAGGGCTACATTTATGCATTACATTATCCTTCCAATATTCCTAATGGCTTTGGGTCAGTTGTCATCCAGTTTCTGTTTATTCTTCACTGATATCTACTCAAATAATGACACTGTGTACATACATCTACTGATACCTCTGGACACATCTTCAGTGATGTTCCTGGAATCATCGGGTGTTTCAGGTCTTTCAACATCATACTCCCTCCTCCTGGTGACCCAGACGGGGCTGATCAGACCCCAGCTAAGTACATAGTATCAATACAAAGCAGAGGGCTTTACTTGGTAAGTGTTCCTTACTTTACTTCTATGCCCTTCCACCTTGCTCAAGATAGATTTCACAACCTTCTTCAACAATTGATGCAATGGCTTGAACACTGTTGCACAATTGTTTGACCATTTTGAAAATGTTTAACTCTATAACAAAGGCTTGGTTACCCATGGCATCAATGAATATTGTGATTGTATTGGTTCACAAAATGATAACTAAAGTAAATTTTATTATCAAAAAAAATAGCATATGCAACCCTGAAATTCATTTTCCTGAGGGTATACTTAGCGAATCTGCAGAATAGTATCTATCACAAGAGCCATGAAAGATCATCCAAAGTGCAGAAGACAACAAATTGTGCAAATGTAAATATAAGTAAATAATAAATAATGAGAACATGAGATAATGAGATAAAGAGTCCTTAAATTGAGATAACTCATTGTGGGAACTTTTCAATGCTGGGACAAGTGAGTGTAGTTATCCCCTTTTATATAATCATATAACAATTACAGCACAGAAACAGGCCATCTCAGCCCTTCTAGTCCATGCCAATGCTTACACTCACCTAGTCCCACTGACCTGCACTCAGCCCATAACCCTCCATCCCTTTCCTGTCCATATACCTATCCAATTTTTTTTTTAAATGACAAAATCGAACCTGCCTCTACCACTTCTACTGGAAGCTCGTTCCACACAGCTACCTCTCTCTGAGTAAAGAAGTTCCCACTTGTGTTACCCCTAAACTTCTACCCCCTTAACTCTCAACTCATGTCCTCTTGTTTGAATCTCCCCTACTCTTAATGGAAAAAGCCTATCCGCGTCAACTCTATCTATCCCCCTCATAATTTTAAATACCTCTATCAAGTCCACCCTCAACCTTCTACGCTCCAAAGAATAAAGAACTAACTTGTTCAACCTTTCCTTGTAACTTAGGTGCTGAAACCCAAGTAACATTCTAGTAAATCTTCTCTGTACTCTCTCTATTTTGTTGATATCTTTCCTATAATTCGGTGACCAGAACTGTACACAATACTCCAAATTTGGCCTCACCAATGCCTTGTACAATTTTAAGATTACATCCCAACTCCTATACTCAATGCTCTGATTTATAAAGGCCAGCATAGCAAAACCTTTCTTCACCACCCTATCCACATGAGATTCCACCTTCAGGGAATTATGCACCATTATCCCTAGATCACTCTGTTCTGCTGCATTCTTCAATGCCTTACCATTTACCATGTATGTCCTATTTGGATTATTCCTACCAAAATGAAACACCTCACACTTATCAGCATTATACTCCATCTGCCATTGTTCAGCCCACTCTTCTAACTGGCCTAAATCTCTCTGCAAGCTCTGAAAACCTACTTCATTATCCACAATACCACCTACCTTAGTATCATCTGCATACTTACTAATCCAATTTACCACCCCATCATCCAGATCATTAATGTATATGACAAACAACACTGGACCCAGTACAGATCCCTGAGGCACGCCACTAGTCAACAGCCTCCAACCTGACAAACAGTTATCCACCACTACTCTCTGGCATCTCCCATCCAGCCACTGTTGAATTCGTTTTACTACTTCAATATTAATACCCAATGATTGAACCTTCCTAGCTAACCTTCCGTGCGGAACCTTTTCAAAGGCCTTACCTTGCTGTCCATATAGACAGCATCCACTGCTTTACCCTCGTCAACTTTCCTCACAGCCTCTTCAAGAAATTCAGTAAGATTTGTCAAACATGACCTTCCACGCACAAATCCATGTTGACTGTTCCTAATCAGACACTGTCTATCCAGATAATTATATATACCATCTCTAAGAATATTTTCCATTAAATTACCCATCACTGACATCAAACTGACAGGCCTATAATTGCTAGGTTTATTCTTAGAACCCTTTTCAAACAATGGAACCACATGAACAATACGCCAATTCTCCGGCACCATCCCCCTTTGTAATGAAATTTGAAATATTTCTATCAGAGCCCCTGCTATTTCTACACTAACTTCCCTTGAGGTCCTAGGGAACATCCTGTCAGGAACCGGATTCTGGATTTATCCACTTTTATATTCCTTAAAAGCGCAAGTACTTCCTCCTCTTTAACCATCATAGTTTCCATAATTTCCCTACTTGTTTCACTTACCTTACACAATTTAATGTCCTTCTCCTTAGTGAATACCGAAGAAAAGAAATAGTTCAAAATCTCCCCCAATACTTCTGGCTCCACACATAGCTGTCCACTCTGATTCTCTAAGGGATCAATTTTATCACTCCCTATCCTTTTGCTATTAATATAACTGTAGAAACTCCTTGGATGTATTTTCACCTTACTTGCCAAAGCAACCTCGTATCTTCTTTTAGCTTTTCTAATTTCATTCTTAACATTCTTCTTATATTCTTTATATTCCTCGACCACCTCATTTACTCCATGCTGCCTATATTTATTGCAGATATCTCTTTTCCCTAACCAAGTTTCCAATATCCCTTGAAAACCAAGGCTCTCTCAAACTTTTAACCTTTCCTTTAAACCTAACAGGAACATAAAGGTTCTGTACCCTCAAAATTTCACCTTTAAATGACCTCCATTTCTCCACTACATCCTTTCCATAGAACAAATTGTCCCAGTCCACTCCTTCTATATCCTTTCACATCTCCTCAAAGTTAACCTTTCTCTAATCAAAAATCTCAACCCTGGGTCCAGTTCTATCCTTCTCCATAATTATATTGAAACTAATGGCATTGTGATCACTGGACCCAAAGTGCTCCCCTACACATAATTCCATCACCTGACCTATTTCACTCCCTAACAGAAGATCCAACACTGCCCCTTCTCTAGTCGGTACCTCTATGTATTGCTGCAAAAAACTATCCTGCACACATTTTACAAACTCCAAACCATCCATCCCTTTTACAGTATGGGCTTCCCAGTCTATGTGTAGAAAATTAAAATCTCCCACAATCACAACCTTGTGCTTACTACAAATATTTGCTATCTTCTTGCAAATTTGTCCTTCCAGTTCTCGCTCCTCATCAGGTGGTCTATAATACACCCCTATAAGTGTTTCTACACCTTTCCCATTCCTCAATTCCACCCAAATAGCCTCCCTAAATAAACCATCTAATCTATCCTGCCAGAGCACCGCTGTAATATTTTCTCTGACAAACAATGCAACATCTCCCCCTCTTGTCCCTCCGATTCTATCACACCTGAAGCAACAAAATCCAGGAATATTTAGTTGCCAATCACACCCTTCCTGCAACCATGTTTCACTAGTAGCTACAACATCATATTTCCAGGTATCAATCCATGCTCTAAGCTCATCCACCTTTCTTACATGCTCCTAGCATTAAAATAAATGCATTTAAGAAATTCCCCACCTCTTACTCTCTGTTTATTTCTAACGGTACAAACAACTTTACTATCTTCTTATTCTTCCTTCTCCCATACATCTGTTCCTACATTTTGGTTCCCGTCTCCCTTCATATCTAGTTTAAATCCATTGGAGCCTCTCTAGGAAAACTACCTGCAAGAATATTTGTCCCCCTCCAGTTTAAATGTAAACTGCCACCAGAATATGTCCCAGCTTCCCTGGAAAACTTCCCAATTACCTATAAATCTGAAGCCCTCCCTCCTGCACCATGTCTTCAGCCATGTGTTGATCTGCACTATCTTACTATTTCTAAACCCACCTGCACGTGGCACTGGTAGCAATCCTGAGATTGCTATTCTGGAGGTCCTGTCCTTTAACTTGATGCCTAGCTCCCTAAGCTCACCTTTCAGGACCTCCTCACTCTTACTACACATATCATTGGTCCCTACATGGACCACGACATCTGGCTGCTCACCCTCCCTCTTGAGAATGCTCAGAACTTGATCCGAAATATCACGGACCCTGGCACCAGGGAGGCAACAGACCATCCGGGATTCTCGATCTCTTCCACAGAACCTTCTATCTGCCCCCCAACTATCGAATCCCCTATCACTACTGCTCTCCTCTTTTCCATCCTTCCCTTCTGAGCTGAGGGTCCAGTCTCATTGCCAGAGACGCAACCACTGCAATTTGTACCTGGTAGATCGTCTCCACAAACAGTATCCAAAATGGTATACTTATTGTTGATGGGAATGGCCACAGAGGTGCTCTGCTCTTCCTGTCTATTCCCCTTCCCTCTCCTGATAGTCACCCAACTACCTGTCTCCTGACTCCTAGGGGTGACTATCTCCCTATAACTCCTGTTTATTTCTACCTCTGCCTCCCGAATGGTCTGAAGTTCATCCAGCTCCAACTCCAGTTCCTTACCTCGGTTTGTCAGGAGCTGCAGCTGGATGCACCTTTTGCAGGTGTAGTCATCAGGGACAATTGTGCTCGCCCTGACTTCCCACATACTGCAAACGGATCACTCGACTGCCCCAACTGCTGCCTCCATTACCTACTCCAAAGCTAATTAGATTAATTAAAGGAGCTTACCCGGCCTTACCTCACTGGGAGCAAGGTCGTCCTCAGCCTCTGCTCACTGAAACCTCTCGAGCCAAAGCCTTCCTACTCTATTTCCCTCTACTCTGTTGCCCACTCCTCCAATGCCCGATCAGATGCCTCTTTGCCCTGATCAGTTAAAAAAAACAGCTTCTCTCCAAACTTTTTTTTACCTCTTCCCCCTCTGCCTCTTGCTTTGATTTAAAAGAAATTATTTGATTTATTATTCAAGAGACTGATGGTGAGGGGTAGCAAATGTTCTTGAACCCGGCGGTGAGAGTCCTGAGGCTCTTGGGCCTTCTACCTGATGGCAACAGTGACCTGGGTGGTGGATATCTCTGATGGATGCTGGTTTCTTACCACAGCGTTTCATGAAGATCTGCTCAATGATTGGGAGGGCTTTACCCATGATGTACTGAACCACTACCTTTTGTAGGATCTTTTGTTCAAAGCAATTGGTGTTTCTATAACATGCCTTGATGCCTCCAGTCAATACATTTTTATCATGATTAATTTTCATAATACATCTAGTTAACAGATGCATTGGTTCTTTTGGAATGGATTATCCAGTCAAACAGGAATTGTTCTGAATACTCAGTGTTAGCCCTGGGCAGCAAACGTCTTGCAAAGGACTCACTCTATAGATGGTCTGATATGAATGTGCACATTAATGCAGTTATAACTGGATGTCACTGTACTAGGTATTGTTACAACTTTGTGTTTAGACATGGATAAAGAATCAACATTGATAATATTTTGTAATCTAACTTTCTGCAGATCCTTTCCCTCTTGGCCCATGTTCATGTATTTGCTAAAATAGCTGCTAGCTGTACACATTGACCGTTGTGATGCACTGTTTGCACCGATGTCTGTGCAACCTCACCAAGTAGGCTTTCAGAGTGACAATGTTTCCTGCCAATCGTGTATGAATAGATTTCCTGGCGTAAATTCTTCACTCATTACCAAACAATATGTAGCAACATCAGGAGCAATACAAAAAACAAATGCTGGAGGAACTCAACAAATCAGGCAGCATCTATGGAGAGTTATAAACAAATCTAAGTGTAAGTAAGTAAGTGTAATCTAAGAGGAAGTAATAAATCTATGGAGAGTAATGAATAAGTAGTCAACATTTTGGCTCAGATCATATAACAGAGCATTTGTTTGGACTTTCAGAAGGCTTTTTGCACAAGTTCAATAATCAAATTAGAGGAGGTAGTGATTCAGGTTAAAGTGTGCGAATGAGTGCAAAATTGGTTCAAGAACAGAAAACAACAAGTTATGATGGATGAGGATCATTTTCACACCTATAAGATTTTAAAAAAGGGGCTCCACTGGGATCTGTTTTGAGCTGCTGCTACTTTTAATTTACATCAATGATTTGGATAAGCATACAACAAATAAACTAGTAAAATTTGCAGATGACACAAAGTTAGCAGAATCAATACAGCTGGATCTGAACAAAATCCAGATGTGGAGAGTTGAATGACAGATGAAATTTAATGCAGGTAAATGTAAAATATTACATATAGGAAATAAAAATATTAGAAATAAGTGTACAATGGTGTTAGATACCCTGTGAGTATCTTGTGACTGTCTTATGACCATGATGTAATTTAGTATCTGGTGAGCATGATGTAATGGTCTTGTGATGATGAGGTAATGTAATTTCCTGCCAGTGTGAGGTCACATGATGTATTTTTCCCTCCAGTGAGAGATCATGTGATGACCTGTTCGAACAGGTATAAAACGGGAAAGCCTGGCTGTGACGCAAGTCAGTTCTTTGTTTAATTTGTCAGTTACTCTGTTATGCTGCGTATTTGTCTCATGATGCAGTTTTTGTTTTAAAGTGGAGTTTTACTTTCTACTGTAAGCTATACCAACAGTTTTTAAAATCACTGCCAGTTATGTTTGATGTATCTTTGATTTAATTTTAAAATCTAAGTATTAGAGAGTGAAGATTTGCCGAAGTATGGAGAACCCGAAGGATCAAGTAAAGTTGGTGTCGTCGGCGGTAATACAGGATCGACCTTACTGAATCCTCGTTCAGAAGAAGGTCATCGGCATCTGAGATAACCCCTGCTTTGTGAGAGCAGAAAGAGTTTGCAGTGTTCATTCACGAAGCAAAAGGTTAGTTCCTTTAATCCTTTTTTATTTCCTTTGACTGTATAATCTGTATAATGCACTTGTGAGGCCACACCTTGAGTACTGTGTACAATTTTGGTCTCCAATTTTGTGAGGTATGTGAAGGTACTGGAGAGAGTTCAGAGAAGAGTGACGAGATTCATTCCAGGTCTGCAGGGTATGAGCTATGAAGAAAGATTGAAATAATTAAATCTTTATGGCCTAAGTAGATGTAGAATTGGAGGAGACATGATAGAAGCTCTCAAAATCATTAAGGGTATAAATAAGGTGGATACCAGCTGTTACTTCAAAATCAATCCATCAACCTGGACACAGGGCCATAGTTGGAGACTAGTTAAGGGGAGGTTTCAAACTAACCTCAGGAAGCATTTCTTTACACAGCAAGTTGTGGACATATGGAACAAACTACCTAGTTGTGCAGTTGAAAGTAGTAAATGGTTTCAAATCTGAGCTCAAAGGTTATTTTAACACACTATGTGAATAGGAATTTGGCAAGATTGTTGGGGTGAATGGCTCGTTCTTGTCAAAGACTTTGTAATGCTCTTATATTCTAATAATATCAACAAGGATATACTAAAGATTTAAAACTGAAATGTCAAGATAAGGACTTTAAAAAACTAACATACTCTATAAATGATTTCCATTGCCTCTGAAACCCTTGTCACAAGCTCATGTTTCTAATAGCTGTGGAACAGTGTTATACTCCTCTCTGCACTGTATCTTTCACTTTGCATTAGAAGGTTTGTTAGCAAGTCATATATTTCTGAACAAAACTGCTGTAGCAATACTTTCATTTTACAATCATTTATTACACATTTTTGGGCTCACAGGTCATCTCCTTTAATTTCCCACACAGTGATGAAGAGTCTTGGTCCAAAATATCAACTACTTACTCTTTTCCATAGATGCTGCCTGGCTGCTGAGCTCATCCAGCAACTTATAGGTGTTGCTTTGGATTCCCAGCATCTGCAGATTTTCACATATTTGTGATACAATCTACCTGGTTCTCATACCTGTTAATGCTTGTCACAGATCATGATACATTCAGGTGGGACAGCCTGCTCTGCTATGGCTACCTCCAAGAGGACTATAACGTTGTTGTGTTGTGAATTGGAGGCTTGTGTGCCTCAGTGAACTGGAGAGCCGTGTTGGCTGCAGTCGGAATTTTATGCTTTGGCTCTTGGTAGGGTCACCCATGCCAAACAGGCTAAAGAGTAGAGGCCAAACTAGGAGGTCCACTGGTCCTCGAGGTTTGAGGGGTTCAGCTGAGGCTAACAACCCTAACTGGTTAAGCAAAACTGTTATGAAAACAGCAATGAGGAATCCTTCTACATCTGAGTGTGATGGTATTCCTGAGTCTCCACTGGGACTTTCATGACTGACAGTAAGCCGAGAGGAAGTTACTGGCATGGTGAAGGAGGTTGTGAACACTGCCAAAGCTGGAGAACCTTCATTGCTGCCCTAAACACCAGTGGCGTAATGGGCAAAAGAAGAAGTAAAATGGCTTAACCTGTTCCATGGGGTGAAAAAGAAATGTAAATGTTCAAAGTATGAACTAGAAACATGAAAATATTGACAATACATTCAAGCATTGCTTGCATCAGAATTGTAGTTTTGTGCCTCACATTGACCTATAGATTATCAATATATATTAGTGCCCACTTTATTTGGGGCAAGTAAGCATTTTTGGTTTCATTTGATGAAGCAAATGTGACTTTGGAATCACTTTCTGGCAGCTCAACCTAAGCACTAGGATTAATTGGAAGTAAAATTTTCTTTTTACATTATTTACAGAGGTACCATTTGTCTGCAATGCACTGACAGCATTAAAGATGATATTAAAAGAATTATAAATGCTTAAAACCTGAAATTTTTACAGTTTTGAACCTGCTGCACTTAACTCATTTTCACTTTTAGCCTCTTTTCATCCACAAAGAGAAAATAACAACTTCCAACTCTAATATGCAGTTAGTCACCAGCAAAGAAACAGAAGCAAGGACTTTCATTGTTTGAAGGTAGTTTGCAAAAATCAATCAAGACTTGTAAAGGATTTTGGTTTGAGGCCCAAGCGAAGAGGAGGTATGGCTAGCTACTGATATTAACGTGTCTGCTTTCAAGCTGAGGATTGTAGGACACCAACACATTAGTGTCACATTGTGTACATCAATAATGATACTAAACAGAATGCAGGCAGGCTTATGTTAAAGCTTTAAATTGCTGCTCAGAGTTGTGTTGTTGATATCTATACAGAAATTTGACTTTGTGCTTTGACTCTTGTTATGCCTAAGTAGGAGCAAGTCATTTTATAGGGTTTACAATGTAATCAGAATAATCCTTTAGAAGGCATACATAATCTAAAAAAAAACTTTATTGTGTTCAATAAAATTTAGGCTCTGCGTTACACCACCCTTGACAAGCTGGACCAAAACACAAGTGATCCTGAAGATCTGGAAATCAAGAAAACACACACAAAATGCTAGCAAAACTCAGCAGGTCAGGCAGCATCTATGGAAATTAATCAACTCTGGAAGACCCTTCATTTCCATAGTTGCTGCCTGATTTGCTGGGTTCTGCCAGCATTTTGTTTATATTGCTCCGGAGTGAATCAAAAAATGGCAAGAGGTCTTCGATAATCACATACTTTATCATGTAACCTTCTGAATAAATGTATATTTCTGAGTTAACAGCAAATGAGGATTGCATCTTGAAGGTGTGAAGAATGTCTTCAAAATATTACATTCAGATTGTTAAAGCACAATCCTGAGAATGATTGTGTCAGGGGACTCAATTCTAAATGGAAAGAATGCACAACATTGGTGTGTTTGGCAACACTTGTTCAGTTGAAAAGAGGGGTATCACTTTCCACAGATCTTTATAGAGGACTCCGTCCACCACTGGCAATTTCTCTTAACCCTGTGCTATAACAAATACCTTTTCCATTTATGTGATCAACGGCAGTCTACACTGTTCCTAGTTTCTGAAGGATATCACCAACAATTCTTACTGTGATTATGAAATGGCTTTTCTTTTAGTCACTGCACAGATAGACTCAGAATGGAAACAAATAGTTGCTATTAAGTTGGGAGCAGTTGCTGACGTCTTCAGCATTTTGGCCCTGTGGATTAACCTTGTTAAAGGTTCTGTAAATTTTGTCATTAAAAGGAATCAAAACCAGAATTAGCTTTAACATCATCAGTCTGTGTAGTGAAATTTGTTATCTTTGCTGCAGCAATACATTGCAATACATAATAATAGAAAAAACAGTGAATGACAGCATATATGTTAAATAAGTAGTGCAAGCATAGAAATTTAAAAGTACAGTAGTGAGGTAGTGTTCATAGTCTGTTCAGAAAATGATTCAGGAACAGCTTCTTCCTCTCTGCTAAATGTTTTCTTCTGTATATCCTTCCTGATGGTGGTAATGAGAACAAGGCATGACAGGTCCTTAATGATGCCACCTATTTGAGGCATTGCTCCTTGAAGGTGTCTTGGATACTAGAGTCTAGTGCCCATGATTGAGCTAAGTTTACTACTCTCTACAGCTTACTTTGATCCTGTGCACCAGCCACCCGCTCACGGATACCAGACTGTGATACAGCCAGTTAAAATGCTCTCCATGATACATCTGCAGAAATTTGCTAGTGTTTTTGGTGACATACCAAATCTCTTCTAATTCCTAATGACACATAGCGGCTGACAAGCCTTCTTTGTAGATGCATTGATATGTTGTGTCCAGGTTGGGTCCTCAGATATTGACACACAAGAATATGAAATTGAAAAATTGCCATCTTGAAGAATAACTCATTCATCAAATGTGAGAGGCTGTTAAGCTAGTAATTAAATCTCTTCTGTAATAATGGTTTGAAAATGGCCTTCTCTCCCATTTTCACTGAAAAATTTTGATGAACCTCTGTAACTTTTCAGTACACAGTAGGAGTGCAGAATTTATTATTTTTGTGGGAGATGGATGCAATTAGCAAGGACAACATTTATTATCTTCCCTTAATCAACCTTGAGAGTGGAATGGTCCTCAAGTCTCTTGAACTACTGCAGCCCTGCTGCTTCCATAGCGTTATTCATTTGAGAGTTCCAGGAGCTAATCACAACAGTAATTAAGATACAGCAATATATTTTAAGTCAAAGAGAAAAGACTTAGAAGAGAATTATGTGGTGGTTCTGTTCCCTTGGCCTTGCTGCAGTTGTGTTCCTAGAAAGCTATGGTTTTGGGAGGTACTGTTGTAATAGCCCAGGTAGAGTGACTGCAAGGTTTTTTTGTTGATGGTATAACATTGCATCCACAGTGCCTTGGGGATGATGAAGTTGAATGTTTAGGTTGGTGAATGAAGTATTAATCAAGTAGGCTGAAATACACTCATTTGAAAAAATGATTTTATTTAGATGCATTATTTATGCCGTGTGTTGTGAATTAAAACATTCTTTTCAATCATTCAAGTATTTTAAATCCAATCATTTGAGTAAATGGTTGTTTGTATAATGAGAGATGGATTATCATTCACCATTTAACTTTCATCATCACTCAATTCTTTATATTCAATGAAAGGATAGACAACAAAGAGGAACAGCATTTTCATTTCCCTTCATAAAGGAGAAATTAGTTTAAGGCAGTAATATCATTAATGCATTTTTGAACACAGTGACAGAGAGATTCATAATTGCCTTTCATTGCCTTAGAAATAAATTTCATCATGCCACTGTCATGAAATGCATGGTGTTTGACTCTCATCTTGGTGCCAAGATATTGCTGATAAGTCATGCTAAAGTCAGAGATGAACAATCATTACAAGAAGAGGGACAGGCAAAATTAAAGCCAATATAGATTTCATATTCACTGATACAGAGGGCAATTTAACCTTTAGTTTATCAATAGTCTACACTCCTACAAGGTGAAATACTATCAGAAAGGTTGCCACGATCTCCAAATATTCAAACTGTGGAAATGTACTGTGCTAAAATATGGTTGATAAGGTGATCTGTCTAAAAGAGAAAGAATGATGTAGGAATCATAAGTATGTTCACTTTTGGTATCTAAACCTGGTTTGCAAGACCAATTTTAATACCTATCCTATTTCTCCATGGTTTATCACCTTGTGTTGCAGAAGCTTGTGTGGTCCTGAGATCCTGAGAGAGATGCCGTCTGGAGCTATGCTCCTGGAAGGGTCGAGGGTGAGGTCCCTGAAAAAGAACAATACAACCGAGACCTCAACGGTGGACCAGGCGGACTCGGTTACTTCGAATTCAATGGCTGTGAAGGCGGATGAAGGCTGCAACAAATCCATCAGCTCCAGTCGTCGTGGTTTCCATGCCACTGGAATCAGTTGTTTGATTTGTGAAGTATCGTGTGCTTCTTTGGAGTGCAACATCAAGTACACGTTAAACAAATACACGCACAGGCGTCTTCGCTCTGTGGGCCATGACTTTCCAAGTTGAGAGCCTATAAATAGATCAAGGGAATGAAGATCATCATCCTCGACCTCAAGGGATAGCCACGCTGACCTGTCCTAGTTGCCCTTCAGATGCTATAATTAAGTCACCTCCTCTGCCAGTCACTCCAGATACCAACTACTCTTTGTGTGAAAAGTGTACTACTCAGATCATCTTTAAAATTCCTTTCAGCTTAAACCTATGCTTCTAGTTTTAGGCACCTCACCATGTGAATAAGACATTGACTATCTCAGTTTCTCCTAATTTTATATTCTTACATTGCATTACTTCTCAGTCTCCTCTTTTCCTGGGGAAACACACCCAGCCTATCTCATCTCTCCTTAATACTCAAGATCTCCAATCCAGGCAACATCCTTGCTAATCTTCTCCGTACCCTCTCTGGCATAATTTACATCTGCAGTGGCCAGAGCTGGATGCACTAAGCATGGTCTAACCAATGAATTGTGCAATTGAAACATAATATACTAACTCCTGTACTCAGTAATTTGGATAAGAAAGATGAAGGTGCAATATGTTTCATCACCCTGTCTTCCTGTGTTGTCACATTCAACAATAGTGTACTGTTGTTGTATCCCTGAATCTCACCAATCCTTAGGGTTTTGCCATTCGCTGAACAATTCTTGTTCTAATTTAACTTCTCCAATAAATCACTTTGCCCATGTCGGAGTTAAATTCCATCTGGCATTGCTTTGCACACATTCATTTCCAGTTGATCAATATTCTGTTGTAGACTTAGATAGCCTTCATCACTTTCCAGTGTACCAACAAATTAATGGCATCTGCAAACTTACTAAATATGCCATCTATACTTTCAGTAAATCATTAATATACATGACAAATGACAGTGGACCCAGTACTGATCTCCTGTGGGACACAGGCCTACAATCTGAAGAATTGGATCGAGAATAGACAATAATTAGATGGACCAGATGTGTTCTGATATTTTCCGAACAGGGCATACCTCAGCAACTTTCCCCATTGTCAGACTGATACCAATTTGTAATTGCAAGTATACTGAAATATTTTGTCTAGAGGCACCACTGTATCTAGAGACTGCTCTCTAGGCATTCCTTGTGAGAGAAAATCAAATTGGCTGCAGATTTCTGATACTGATACTGGAAGAGCTGAGGTGGATGCTCTATATGGCACTCCTGGCTGAACCTGATTATGAGTGCTTTAATTTGGCCTTTAGCACTCATACCTGACTGTACTGTCATTGGGGGTGACAACATTCTTGAAGCCATCTCCTCCCATTAGTTGCTTTGTTGTTCACCACTATTTAAGACTGGATATGATGGGATTGCAGAGTTTTGTTTTGACCCATTTGTTGGATGTTGCTTCCTGCTTTCATTGGTTAACACACAAATGGCCTTGTCTTACAGCTTTACCTCTGCCTGGTGTTACTTCCATTCATCACTAGACTCTGGCTTGAAGATGAGGCATGGAATTCCAAACCGCACCACTCCATCAGTTATACTCTGTGCCCTTGAAACTTGCAGAACTTCCAAGTGTTGTCTGTCACGGAAGGCCACTAGATATGAGTAGACAGTGAGTCACAACTTGTGCAGTCAGGAATTGACAGCTACAAGATAGAGTTCAGACACAGTTTTCCCTTCTGATGGGAAGCATAGATCACAGGGAAGCTGAATATCTACCAATGCTTGAACCATGACAAATACGACAATGTTATAAAATCTCTGCCTGCATCCAACCTTGTTCTTTGCAAAAGGAAGAGAGCAGGGTGGCCCTTCTTTGTATTGGGATAGTGCATCACTGTCTTGTGATAAGCAGAAATGTTTGAGGTATGGCACAGAACAGATGACAGCACCTTAAATAGGGAATTGAGGGTGACAGTGACTTGATTTGGATAGGAAAATGGTTCTGAAGTGGTGTCGGGCTTAATTGCATCTGCAAAGAATAAGAAACAAAAAAAAATGAAAAGAAGTCAGCTAGTCTCTCTGACATTTTCCACCATTCAAAAGCATCATGGCTAATACAATCTTTGTCTCAACATCATTCTCCTGGCCACTCTATATCTTGACTTCCTTTTAGTTCAAATAACTAACCTTCCCCATAAATATATTCAATTATTCTACTTTGCAATTCCCTGATATTCAGAAATTCAAAGATTCCCAGCCTCCAGATAAGAAATTCCTTCTCATTTCTACCTTGAATAGAAATTTCTTATTCTAAAACCTTTGTCCTTCATTCTAGATACTCCATCTAGTTAAGTACCTCCTGAGCATTCCTGCCGTTCCTCCCAGAATGCTTCATATTTCAGTAAAATCACTTCTGATTCTTCGAAGCACCGTGCATTATAGATCTGGTTGTTAATTTTTTCTGCACTCATTTTTTTCCAAAGAGGGAATTTATATTCCAATCTCTGTACCCATAGATAGTGAATTGTCACATTGCTCCTTGAAGAGGTTATTTTATGAGGTATGTTCATTTAGAATCTCTTGTAGGAAGGAGGTGGGGTTGATTGTGGATCGCCTTCCTCAAAATCTGGGAATGTCTTTTATACCTCTAATGCATAGCCTGCCACTTGCTCAGATAGCAAGCAAGAAGCACCCATACAAAATATAAATGTTCAAGAAATGAAAAGACTGTGGGCATTACCCAATGTCTCTCTACACAATAGAAGCAGTGTTCAGGATCAAAGTCTTTCTTCAGAATGTCATGCAGTACAATGTCCAAAAACTGGGAGCTGCCCTTTAAGTTACAAGCTGCACACCAAATAGTGCCTCAGTTCAGTTACGATTGACCAGCACAGATGTGTTTTGGAACATTTATTACAGAGTAAAAGGAGGTCTATATCAACTTATCAGAACCAAGTATGTGAAGGAATTTCCACGGCAAATTTTATTCAGCAATCACATAATTACACCACACTTATTTTTTATAAGTGCTACCACAACCTGAAACAAATATACAATTATCTCACTGCATTGACAGCTGGCTGGTTGCCTTGTTAATTATCTATGGACTAACCATAATGTCAAGTTGAAGCAAGCATGTTTTTTTATTCCAGTCTAATCAACTGCTTGATTGGTTCTTTTATCTTTATGCGATAATAATATGCATAATTTTGGATATTCCAAGCAAACATTTAACCTGTTGATACAATTGCAACAGGTTCAGAACACATTGCCATCTCAATAATTTGGTTTATTTGTATCTGTAAACTAAAATTATTCTGGATTACTAAGTGGCTCTTTGTTCTTCTAGTTTGTTTTCAAAAACCACTGACTGATGTGCCAGCATTATTATAAAACTCCTTTTCTACAAACCATTTTCTTAAGAATATCTGAACAACTCTGTTTATGTTGTTCACTCTTCATTATGTGTGGTAATGTAATAATGGTTTATTGTGCATTAACTGTTGTATCCAGGAAAAATATGACCACTTTTGTTGTCATCTATTATTATTTCACATTTTGTCTCTCTATTATCAATTCTGTGATCTAGGTACTCAATTTTCTTTCTCACAATCATGAATTTTAATCCTTTTAATGGATTTGAGGTGGAAGGAAAGTACATATGGATATGAGAGTTATTCACAGATTTCTTACCTTGCAAGTTGTTTAGAAGGAGCTGTTTTAGATGTTTCTGCAAAGATATCCAGTGTCTCTATATTGGCCATTTTAATGGTTTATTCATATCAATGAACATTTCTTCCATAATTATCCCTGTAGATATGATTTCCTTCACTTCCTCCAAAGCAACCGTTCTCCTACAGTAGTGAAATAGGAAATAAAAATTATGTCCTTAATCAAAAATCATCTCTTGGTTATCATATCTTTGCTATTATTCTGGTATCAACAAAAGCAACTTTAAAAGATATATTCTAACACAACATGATATGAATCTCCAGGTCATGGTCACAGATCACACTGCAGATTTCATGTAACTGGATTACATAGGATACAAACCATTTCTGAATGGGCATGCCTCAGATGTTAAGTTTTGCTGAAGAAGAACAAAGGATTTTCCCATGTTGATCACTGAAACAGGCATTGTGACCAACTCAGATTTCAAGGCAATTCCTCAGTCTCAATATCTCTCAATTTGCTTCTGAGAAGCTAAAGTTTCATATGACATGGTTATTCAGGTCCCACATAAGTGCTGTATGACTTCATCCCAGAGCATACAAGAGAGAGAACAGAAAATATTGATGATGCCTGCACTGTGCTGACATCCCTCGACCCAAGTGAATATTCACATCTTTCCCCACCCTGTGAAACCATAAGACCATAGAACACAGGAGCAGAATTATGCATTTTGGCACATAAAGTCTGCCCTGCCATTCCATTATGGCTGATAAATCATCCCTCTCAGCAACATTCTCTTGTCTTCTCCCCATAATTGTCAATGCCTTTGCTAATCAAGAACCTATCAACCTGATTTTAAATACACCCAATAACTTGAGCTCATTAAAGCAAGGACCAACAGGCTCTGGGACAGCTTCTTCCACCAGGCCATCAGACTGATTAAGTCAAACTGATACAATAATATTTCTAAGCTATATTGACTGTTCTATATCTTACTGGACATACTATTTATTACAAATTACTGTAATTTGCACATTGCACATTCAAATGGAGACGTAACATAAATGAAACCCCCTGCTTTCCTTGGCTGCGTAAGTCTAAGGAAAACACTCTCCAGTCACGCCAGACTCATGAGATTGAGACAGCTCACCCATCCCAAACTCCAGTTTGTGTGGATGTTGTGTAATTTGCTACCCTGTTACAAATTAGTGCCACAAATTAACAGGCGGTACACTGCGTACGATGAAATGAATTACATTTATGAATCTTAACTGAAGAGTTAGTAAGTAAAGAAAAACAAAATGAAAAGGGCCCATTTTAATTAAACAATCAAAAGTGTACAAGTTGGAGCTCATTTTGAACTTCTCTGTCTCTCACACGCTGGGCTTTCGGTCAGCCTGAACACCCACACCACCTTCCGAATGACACTCACAATCCATCTTGAACAAATGTGTCTCCCACCGGGTAATATTCTATGAATGGTTCTCCCCAGCGTCTTCTCTATTCATCTCCCACCGTACCAACAGAAAAGACTAACCTTAGTGCCCTTCACCAAAAAAACCTCCCCCCTAATTCTACCATCCTAATTGGATGGCACACATTCCTCATCATCCCTTATCTTCAACAGACTGAAAGCAGAACAGACGGCTCTGACAGAACTGCTGAATGAAATACATACAGCATAACAGTAAAAATATGAGCCAGGGCTTTACATGAAGATTTTTACTCCTCACATATGTGAAGGATGTAAGAAATAAAGACAATTCAATTCAATCCAATGCCTTCTGTAGCAGTTGATTCCACAGATTCACCACCTAGCTAAAGAAATCCATCCTCCTCTCTGTTCTAGAGTCATCCTTCTATTCTTAAGGCTGTGCGCTCTGATTCTAGAGTCCCCCAATACAGGAAATATCTAATTTTCAACTTGTTTACTACAATGCAATTCAGAAGCATTAACTGGATTAACCATGGATGGAAGGAAGGAAGTGATAGGTGATGTAATGAGTTAATGGCGCTGATGGGAATCATCTTAATCTGAGTCACTAAGACAAACTAGGTCACACCATTGTAAAATGGATTCTAAAGAAGCTGAATGGGTACTTACAATTATATTTTTCTTGGTAATGAACCTCCACAATGATTATCTCAATGATCTCATGATGAAACAGAGTACATCAATGCTGAGTGAAACACACACAGATTTATAGTTGGCCTGTCTAAAATACAAGCAGTGGATGCAACATTGAGGAATCCATTGTTTGCTGAATCCAAGAGTGTTTCACGTAGATTCCATTCAGCAAAATACCACTTCTGCAATTCATCAAAGCTCGAACTGCATCTGCAAAATGTTCACTTTGCTTTGGAGAAAGAGGCAATGTGGAAGAATTAGCTTAGGGCTGAATTGTATACCAGCAGAGTTTTTATGTATTCTTTCTTTCTTCTTGAGGGAGATTTTATGAACTTCAAATACAAATTTATGAACAAACATTAACATCTTTAGTTGGTTGGCCCATGCTGCTTCATTGTTCCTCACTGTAACCTTAGTGAATTCAGGGAATATAGACAACAATGCAAGACAATTTATCTCCATCCTGTTAATATCTGCATTAGTTCTACCTATCTGACTAGCACACTGCCATGGAAATAGGATCAGGCTGTATCAGTTCTTCAGGTGTTATTGTGGTTGAAAAGGTCTGATTTTGCATGAATTTTTCACTCATACTTAAATGGTCATGCACCATCAATAACTCTCTGAGACGGGAGGCAAAAGATAGGCTTTTATTAGCTCCAAGAAACGACCACACAACATCCTGGATACTGGGGGGGAGCAGTCCCTCCAACCGCCTTTATACAGGGGTCTGTGGGAGGAGCCACAGGAGCAGTCAGCAGAGGGGCATGTCCAGACAGGTATATGTGGTTCACCACAAACAAACTCTTGTAAAAGTCAGTGATACCAAATCCTAAAATGTAATAGAAATATTGGCAAAGATTGAGCTTTAACTTTCTCTTGTCTAATCTGTGATATAATGTAGTCTTCCAATGGTTGATGTCTTGGACACCTTTTTAGTGACCAGTTGGGAACTAAAAGCTGTTCAGTTTTTTTTAACAATAATAATAGAGTATAAGATAAGGCAGTGGAATATAGGGAGTTTCATTTGTTCTACCTTTTTATTATTTACAAAAGTTAGAATTCAATGAATTCTTGCTATATTGAGCAAAGAACAACTTTGATGCATTGAACCTCCATCAGGGAACATATGATTGATAGGAATGTGTACACTTTCAGGAATGCATTAAGATAGAGTGTTTAAACAGAAATGGCAGAGGATGAAATCATACTGATACTTCATCTTAATAATTTAAGTTTGTTACTTTCATCCCATGGCTAGCCTCAACAAAGGCCAGCTCTTCATTTGTGCATGGAGGCAGCATTGAGTGGTTACCCTGTCAAGAACACCTCTTGTTCTCAGAATCAGAGTTGAGGTGTGATTGATAGGTTTGTGGCCTAAGGTAGAAGGAGATGAGTTATACATCTCTCGTTACTTGCACATGTAGGTCAACTCTTTGAGTGATTATGCAGAAAGTTTGAAGTTAATAACTCATCCCCTTCTACCTTAGGTCACAAACATATCAATCACCCCTGCTGTGGACACTTTCTGAAGGTCCAAAATCTGAATACTCCATGACCGCTGGACTAAGTATGTAAATGTAGGAGGGGATATGTTGAAAAACATATGTGCTAGGTTTTCGAAAATTGACTCCTTTTACCTTAGGCCACCAACTTATCAATCACCCCTTGTAAATCTCACAACGTACAGAAAACATACTAGCAATGCTGAGGTTATACTGTAAACCTTGTATCATGTGTTACATATCCCATAACTGGATAACTCACCAGCAAAGATAGAGAGGTCCGTTGGAGTCGGATGGCACTATTTTTGAACGGTTTTATTCATAAAGGGGGGCACAAAAGTAAGGTTAATACAAACATTCAGAACATGTACATCGGCAAAACTCAATCTAAAGCACTGGTATAGAAATAATCATCATTAAGAAATAATCTCGACTGTTGTCTAGGGGATAATATATTGTCCGTTGGAAATATAAAAGTCACTCAGAAGTCTGCAGGCTTCAGTCTTTTTGGGGAATCGCTGGGTTTCACGTGTCTCAGAGAGAGTGAGGAGAAACGACAAAACTTGCCCGGGTCTTTGACGAAGCAACACCGTTGAATCAGGGGAGCGTTGTTTCCCTGTTATTAGTTCGAAGTCCTTCTCGGTATTATCAGCCACCCGCTCCCCAGGCAGAGAAGTTACGGAGCGCACGTGGCTTTTGACTGGCTTCCAGCTATCACGGGAGCGTTGAGCGATGGAATCCTTCTGGTACGTCTCTCTGCGGTACCGCCTTTTGCAGTCCCCATTTATCTTGACTTGCAGAGTTGTAGATGTCCATCAAAGTAGGGTGATGCAATCCCCACCCCCATATTGCCCGAGGGTGTCCATATCCGTGGTAGCTGTCATGTAGCAGGGTCATGCCCTCAGCACAGGTGTCTCTAAGAGCCCTGGCCAAAACCGTTACATTGTCTCTCATTTGCCTGGGTCCAAGACCCGAATTAATAGTGCTCTTGCGATTCTCCGGAAGAAAGGGGCTGCTCCCGCCCCTTCAGCCCCTCAGAGCTGTGGTACATTCATAACAACTGTAACGTTTTGGGGGCCAGTAGAACTATCTGAAGTTTGTTTTTCTGGTACGTCTTTTACAACATATGACCTTCGAGAATAGTTGGGATTTAAAAGACATATGAGGAGGAAGCACTTACTAAATAACCATGAGTTCATGGAAAACACAATATGAAAAAGAAATTGGCAGAAGTCTATAGGTATGAAGTTATTCTTCATTTTCATAATTGTAAAATAATCAAATTCTTGTAGGGATCTCTTGAGCTAGTCAGCAGATATTTCATGTGAATGAAACTTCACTTGGGAAGGTGAAACTTACTACTGTCTCTGGTACAATAGTCCCCCTGAAACATCTGCTTGTAACTCATCTATCATCTATCCCTGACTGTGGAACTCTCATGACTAAGAAGTAGTAATTTTACTATAACATCACACAAGCTAGAAAGAGCTGGAAATGCTGTGTCCCATTTGATCAAGTACTACAACTGCACTCTCCAACTCCTTCTGGCCTAGCTAATGGCACAATAGACATCTGCATCTCTCCATTTTACTGTCTGTGTCAGCTCTGCTCCTTCAGACAACTTCAGCATGTTGTAAAATGGATAACATCCCAGGTGATCAAACACAATTTCAGGATTTGCAGTGGGATGACATTAACAATGAGTTTCACTTCAAGTCAGAAGACAAATTCATGTATTTGCAATAAAGTCATTTCTAGTTAGAAAATACAAACTCAAGACTTCCCCAAGTGAATTGCATAATGACATGAAATTCTATATATTTGAACAAATTTTTCAGACACAGCAAATCATTTATGTAGTGGCTACTTGTTGGATAGTTGATGTATTCTTCTAATGACTTTAACTCATAGTCCCTGACTGTTAGCATCCCACAAGGTTTGAGTTAAAAAGCAGAGCATTGGAGCGTATTTACCATTTTATCATAAACCTTACAGCTTGGGAATAGCCATAAACCCATAAGCCACAGAAGGTCAGAGAAGAAATCTCAGCAAACACTTCTCTAATATACTCTTTTCAGGCTTCCTGCTGGATACAGATGTTAATTTTAACCGACTTTTCAATGACATACTCTGCCATCTTCATTATGAAAGATGCCTGGCCATGTTTAGTCCAGTGGTATTTATACGCAGTCGTCTGTCCCTCCTGATTGGTTAGTCCTCATCCAATCAGGTTTCTGCTGCCCCATTTTATTTACAATCGAACTTCCAGTTCTTATTTAAAATGAGACCTTCGTTTTTACAGTTTGTATATTTATACAGACCTTGGCTACCCATGGCTTACTGAGATATTAAACTCTGGAAATTGTTGGTGACAAATTGTCACCAGTATAGTAAACACAAAGTACACTGCAGATGTTAGGATCAAAGCAACAACACGCTGGAGGAACTCAGCAGGTCGGACAGCATCTGTTGAAATGAACAGTCAACGTTTCAGGCCAAGACCCTTTGTCAGGACTGAGGATGGAGGGGGCAGGGCCCCTAGAAAGAAGGTGGGGGAGGGTGGGAAGGAGGAAACTGGTAGGTGCCAGGTGAAAAACCAGTAAGAGGAAAGATCAAGGGGTGGGGGAGGGGATAGGCAGAAAAGGTGAAGGAGGAATGTAAGGGGAAAGCACTGTGTGTAGTAGAAGAAGGCAGAATCATGAGAGAGGTGATAGGCAGCTGGAGGAGGAGGCAGAGTGAAACTGGGATGGGGGAAGAGAGGGGTGGGAATTACCGGAAGTTGGAGAATTCAATGTTCATGCCAAGGGGCTGGAGACTACCCAGACGGTATTTGAAGTGTTGCTCCTCCAATCTGAGTTTGGCCTCATCATGGCAGTAGAAGAGGCCATGTATGGACATATCCGAATGGGATTGTGAAGGAAAGTTGAAGTGGGTGGCAACTGGGAAATCCTGTCTGCTGTGACATACGGAGTGGAGGTGCATGACGAAGCGGTCCCCCAATTCGCCTCGGGTCTCATCAATGTAGGGGAAGCTGCACCAGTAACACCAGATGCAATAGATGACCCCAACAGACTTTTGCTCCCAGTGTGGCCTCTTGTGCCATGATGAGGCCAAACTCAGGTTGGAGGAGTAACACCTCAAATACTGTCTGGGTAGTCTCCAGCCCCTTAGCATGAACATTGAATTCTCCAACTTCCGTTAATTCCCTCCCCTTCCTTTCCCCTATCCCAGTTTTACTGTGCCTCCTCCTCCAGCTGCCTATCACCTCTCTCATGATTCCGCCTTCTTCTACTAACCATAGTGCTTTCCCATTACATTCCTTCCTGCCTATCCCCTCCCTGCTTCACCTTCCCCCACCCCCTGATCTTTCCTCTTACTGGTTTTTCACCTGGCACCTACCAGCCTTCTCCTTCCCACCCTCCCCCACCGACTTTCTAGGGCCCCTGCCCCCTCCCTCTTCTGTCCTGATGAAAGGTCTTGGCCTGAAATGTTGACTGTTCATTTCCAAGGATGCTGCCCGACCTGCTGAGTTCCTCCAGCTTGTTGTTGCTGCCAATACAGACCACGTGCCCCCAGTCAGCAGGTATGACCATAGCTTCCAGATTATTATCAGTGACTACTTACACAATTACTTCTCTCAACTTCAACAAGAAGAGAACTTTAAACAGCCAAAAAATATTTTTACAGATTAGCCATAGGAAAATGTTATGCTATGTCACTGACAATACAATAATCCTTGACCTTTCCCACCTACCTGACTTCACCTTTCATTTTCCGGTTAGCCTCTTTCCCCTCCACCCACCTATTTATTCTGGCATCTTCCCCCTTCCTTCTCAATCCTGAAGAAAGGTCTCAGACCGAAATATCGACTATTTATTCTTTCACATAGATGCTGGTTAGGACCTGCTGTATTCATCCAGCATTTTGTATGTGTTACACTTGTTATACTACAACTTTCTGGTCCACAACTACAGTGAACAAAAATGGATTAACTTGGGAAACACAAATCAAGTATACATATTATTTTCAAGATTATAATTGAGCAAACTTGAAACTAATAACAGACCAAACATAAACAATTGAATAAATAACAATTAGTAAATCAACACTGATTAAGATATTTTTATGCTTGAGTGATGCTTTCCAACAGAGTGTTGAACCAGGAGAGTAATAAAAAATAATTTGCCAACTTTGTTTCAAACTTTGCTCTCATCATTTTATTATCCTGTCTCAGGCATTTGTTCAAGCATCAGCTTTATTCAATAATGATGGGCATTTGGCCCAAAAAGGGATTAATTGTGTTGGTGTATTATGAAAATTAATTTCTCTGAATAATGAAAAGCATTTGATGAATGAGAGACACCATTGCAATTGGACAACATATGTTGGTCATGGGGGAGAAGGTTACCCAGACACAGCACTGAAGAACAATGGTGGCAATTGGACAACATATGTTGGTCATGGGGGAGAAGGTTATTCAGTCACAGCACTGAAGAACAAAGGTGGCAATTGGACAACATATGTTGGAGCAGTCAGAGTTACACTGACACAGATTGAAAACAGGCATTTCAGTCTAATTTGCCTGCAGTTGGTCTATCACTATGCCCTTTAAACCATTTTTCCCCTGTATATTTGTCTAAATATTACTTGAACAAGGTCTTGGCTCGAAACATCGACTGACTTGCTGACTTCCTCCAGTAGTTTGTGTATGTTGTTTTGGATTTCAGGCCTCAGCAGACTTTTTTTGTGTTTGTAATTTTACCTACTTCCTCTGACAGCTTGTCCTTATTCCTACCGCTATCTGTGTGAAAATGTGTGAAACTTCATACCTTCCCTCTTTACATCTGTCCTCTAATTTTAGACAACCCTGAATTTGGAAAAATAATCTATGCCCTTAATTCTATTATATATTTCTATAAGCCTACTCCTTAACCTCTTACAATCCAACAACAAATGTCCCAGCTTATCCAACATCCCAGCTCCTGCAGTCCTCATAAATCATCCTGTACTGTTTCTAGCTTCATGACATTTCCCTATTACTGGGTGACCAGAACTGTGCACAATAATCCAAGTTTGGTTTTATCAACTACTTGTACACTTGCGCAAGATGTCCCAACTCCTGCTCTCGATACGCTGCTCGATGAAGGCAAGAATGCCAATTGTCGTCTTAGTCACTTTGTCTATCCACGCTGTCACTTTCAAGGAAGCTTGAACCTGCAGCCCACAGCCTCCCTCTTCTACAATTCTCTTCAGAGCCTCAGCATCTCCGAACCTGCCCAGATGGAAATGCATTGAGAACAATAGACATGAAGCATGAGTGTTCAGTAACAATGCATTCTTACCTAGTTGTCTTTCTTGTAATTTATATTATTTATGCATAGTGTTTGGATGATAAATACTACTCAGTCAGAATTAGTTCTTCACAGCCCTTGTCAGGTTAGTTCCACAGTGACATTTAAGAGGCTTGTCTGAGCATCTTTCAGGATACCAATGATAACTAACTCCAATAAGATGTCTTTAATTTTGGAACTTCATTTAGACACTGAAAGTAGATATCAACTCATCCAAACCTAATCCTGTCCCACTGAAATGTCTGCTTTCATATCACGTTTGTTCAATCTAGCCTCCATTCAGCAATGACCCAACCCTTAACTGCTTTTACGATTGTTCTTCTGTTCTGTGACTGAGTAACCCCCCCCCCCACCTGTCTTACACAATCACTAATTATTAACCTCAATTTAACTATGACATTTGACTTTTAGAAGTAGCAGTACAGTACATGGAAATAACTCAGAAATTGTGTAGCTTGGGTGGTTAATAGTTGGGTTGAGCTGTTCTCCAATCTTGGCAAAGCATTTACAAACATTTCATCACCATATGAGGAAACATCATCAGCGCACTGTTCACTTGTGGTATCTCCTCTGAATGCTTGGCCATCATATCCATATCAATCAGCTCACGGTCATCATCATGACGGAATCTCAATTGTGACAGAGAAGGGGCTCATCACACCCTGGCTGCATGATGAACTCTGTGCGTTGTGATCTGGAATTTTGCCTGCATTGGCATATAGATAAGATCAAGGTCTACATGTCTGTTTACAGAATGGTTCATGGGAAACCACACTTCTATGAATTCTCTTGCATCCTGCGTGATTGTTTGCGGCATGACTTTCAGAAATAGTATGTTACAAATATAGATTAGCATAGACTTGGCATAAATTAAGCATAATTACACAACAAAGGTAAAGAAAATAAGTATAATAACATTAGTGCATGTTTAGAGAAATCTAAACAGAACATTCCAAAGTTGTATGAGAGCTTGTCAGGTCAGTTCATGAACTGGGTGGCAGTGGGGAAAAATCTGTTGTCCTTCAACAAACATGATGATTTATTCACTTTCAGAGAGGCTGAGCATTTTGTATACTAACCTATAACAAATCCCACATCATCTCTGATCAGATCATTCAGAAAGATGACGATCAGCATCTGGCACACTATGCGATATTTCTGTACTCCACTTTTACTCATCAGGGCCACAGTTTCAGCACTCCACTATACTTCTGAGGCTCCAATTCTCACACTCCCTTTAAATTCACATGCTCTGGCACCAGGAGGCTCTTTAAAACCTTCAAGCCTCAGTTCGTAAACACAAGAGTTGCTGCAGCTACAGAAAAGCTTGAGTAACAGACAAAATGCTGGAGGAACTCAGCATGTCAGACAGCTGAGGGGACCTGTCCTTATGGTAGGTCTCAGCCTAAAATGTCAACTGTTTTATTTTCCCTCTTTAGATATTGCCTGACTTATAAGACCCGGTTTATGTATTCTCCTTAAAAAATCTGTAGGAGCCATGCATCTGTTCTCTATCTGCATTGTATTCTATGTTGTGCATTTATTATGTTTATTATAGTAGCTAGTCACATGTGTGGGAGCGTGGTAAAATCAAAAGGAATACGTTACATTTTCATGCTATGCTTAAGCAGTTTGTAGTTTGGGACCAACGGATGTCATACCTTTTCCTGACCGCCCAATAACGCTCAGTTATGCTTAGCTTACACTTGGGTACGCTTATGTTTTTATCACTTCAAGATTGTATATTTGCTAATTGCTAATAAAGGATCAAAAGCTTATCCTTGACTTATGGAACAGTTGTTACAGGAGTGAGGGCACATCATGCAAGTATAACAAATCCATAGGGTAGCCGGCAGCAGCAATTGTTTTGGTTTGGCCATTACACAATTTCCTTTGCTCTCTTTAAACTTACAGGGGTCACTGGAAAAATGTAATATAATACTGTGTAAGACCTAATAGAAAATGAAATAAAACCATCTAAAGGTACTAAAATGCAAAAATTCAGAAGACCTACTAATCTAGCACATCAAAGCCGCAAAAATGCTGGATTATGGAAATTTTACTGCTTTGCATTATATGGATAGGAGTGATACATTTTGTGCATGCATTCATTCATAAAATTATCCAATAAAAGTTATTTTTATATTATTTAAATAATTTAAGATCATTAGTTTAAATTTCTGTCCTTTTTTGTTTTGGTGACATTAGCATCCTTCAACTGAAATAATATATTCAAACTTGGCATAATACAGCATTTAATTTTTTAGTTCTTGTGGATTGAAATGATCATGAATCCTATGAGTAATATGGTCTTCCTTTACTGCAGACTTAGCATTGTTTCTTCCTGCAATTTGTAGCTGAAACAGATATGTAAGAGAGTAAAACAGTGTGCAATTGATCAATATAAATTTAGATTAGTGGATAAACTAATTGAGTGCATGGCTGCCTCCTTTACTGCAATATGCATTCATTGAAAAGTAATATATTTGCTCCAGGACACACTCAATATGTTTATAACCTCCTAATTCAATTTTACAACGAAAATAAGAAAATACATTACCCATCAACGTTTTATTTGCAAGAACAATCACATAAAATGGCATTTAGCACCTCATAATATTTGTCTAATTGCATGTCTTATTTCTCAGTGCTTTGATTTTGGATTAGATGTGCCTGATAAATAATGCATTAAAGAAAAGATCAGTCATCGGAGAAGGTATATCAGTAATTCTGATCCTCCTCATTCATCTGTTACTTTAAATTACAATCAACTACAGATGGTTTTCTGTCCTATGTTGGCTAATATTTGGGCAAAGCTTTTCTGCAGTTTGAGTTTGAAATTTCCAGGAACTTGCCCAATTGTTTGCAAACTTTTTGGGCAAGATCCCTACAAAGTTCTGGAAAGCCAGCTTGAAGCTTATTCTGCCAATTCCATGGAATCATCCTGAGTCATCAGGATAATGATTGGGAGCTCAAAATTCCAAACAATTCTTCTGCAGTTTACTCTGGAGTCATGGATTGGTTTTCAGGGAGCATCATAGACAGCAGGACAACAACTACTCTCAAATACATAGTGAGGTCAAGCAAAATCGGTTGCTCTGCAGAAGGCAACTGCTACAATAGTAAAAACAATGAGCCAATAATGCAGTAGTTATTGTTAGAGCATTTTCTGGAGTTATGGAATACAACAAATATTAATCTCAACAGCAAAGTCTTCAGATCTGAATATGGATAGTAGATAGAATTTAAAATGCAGCTCAGAATAATGGTCATCCTGGAGCTGCATTTTGGCATCGATTGCAAACCAAGCAACACCACATTGTCATGAGGTGTCTGCATAAACATGAATGCAGCTCAGATACAGTGGTGATTAATATTCGATTTAGAGTGTTTTGAGCATTGCTGTGTTGGGGCACCATGGTAATATAGTGGTAGGCAAAACACTTTACAGTACCAGTAACCTGGGTTCAATTCCTGCTGCTGTCTGTAATGAATTTGTACGTTCTCTTTGTGACTGCGTGGGTTTCCTCCAGATGATTCCGTTTCCTTCTACAGTCCAAAGATGTAACAGTTGGTAGGTGAATTAGTCATTATAACTTGTCCTGTAATTAAACTCGAGTTAAAGTTGAAGGCTGCTCAGCAGCAGGCTCAAAGGGCCAAAAGTTCCTATTCCGTGCTATATCTGAATAAAATAAATAAAAGGTCAAGGCGTTTGAATCAAATGAAGCACCATGAATGCATTGTAACTTTAGAATTGTTCTCTTGTTATCTTTGATCTTTAACATATAACAATGTTAAGTAACTTTGGGTCAGGAGACCTCTTTCAAGTATGTCTTCAGTATGATATCTGCTTGTTCTGCTTAATAAAGATTTCTATATCCAGCAATTCCTGTGTTCCCCTGCGACTTTGTTCACTGTCACAACAGTTACATCATCTACTTCCAAGCAGCGCTGAAAATTAACCACATGGGTTTTTCATTAGCAACAGATCCCACAATGCATTGAAGACCACATCCACAGGAGAGATGGCATTATCAGGTAATCCGATAAGACATTAACCATACTTAACCACAATTTTCATTTGTCATCATTTGGAACATAAAGTTCATGATCAAATGAAGCTACACCTTCTGTCCTGTTCCAACACATGAGCAGAACAGGTGTGTACCAACCAATAATTGTCTGCATCAGTTATTGAAAGACTGGAGAATACCTTTCTTTGACTATATCAAGCTCAGTATCCTCAATGTCTCGTGCTTGAAACAAGCTCAATTAAGTGTATTGGCTGGAAGCACACCTTTGCTCAGCTCATACTAAATTTTGGTTCAGTGCCTGGGGATTCAGGTTCATTGGTGCAGTAAGTGGGACAGAAGACATTGATTACAAGTAAGTACAGTAGTGATTGATTTTCAGGCAAACAGTAAAACATTTGACCTAACACTTAAGTCAAACAAATACTTATCTAAAACAACCTAAGTTACAAAAACTGCCACACTAAGCATTCAGTAATGCTTCAAACTCAACAGGTACTTTGTTAAGTTCCCCCAAGTTATACAACAACAAAATTAAACATTCAAACAAACAGATATTTAGCTGAGTGTGAACCTGAGCCCTTCTATATCTGCAGCATATCTTCCCAATGGTTCTTGCGCACTGCTCTTGACTTCCGTGTGAAGATGAGCCACTGGAGACAAAGGAAAGTGTGTAAGTCGCTTGCATGTTCTATTTATACATCTGAGACACCCTGAGCTGGACTGTGGCATGCAAGGCAACCAATGGGAAAGAGCACCTATACCTCAAACGAGCCAAGCAGTGATCAGCATGACAGAAGTCATTTTCATCTGGCAAGTAAGTTAACCCTTCACATTACAGTGTCTGCTTATTCAAAGGTGTTATTTGCTTTGTATTTTGTGTAGGGGATTAAGTGCAATGTGTTGAGTGATTTTAAACAATGTGAATGGATAGAAATCTCCCTCACATATCTCAGGCTATGTCCATACTGGACCGGATAAATTCATAACCAAAGCTTTCTCTCTTCATTTTGACCCTCAGTCCACTCTGAAACGGCATTTTCCTCCCCTGATAAAGGAGCTTTTCTAAAACGCCCTCCAGAGTGTGTAAATTTGAAAACACCGAGTGGACAGAGTAGTGTGGACGGGGTAATCAGAGATTTCTAAAAACGCTGTCACGATGTGCCAGATCAGATGATGGCGGCAGCGCAGCATTTCATTGTTTTCTTGAAAACAACTCCCCAGACAAACTAACGATTTCAGAACAGACGGCAACAAGACTGAAGCCAGAAGAGTTAGAGATGTGCCCACCAAATACTTTGACCCATAACTTACTGAATAAATAAGTATACCCACTTTGCCCTGTTTTCTGTCCTTGCTTGTATGAAGGTGGTTTACCCATTTATGTAAGTACTTCTCTGACAATAGATGTGTAACAGCCTAATGTAACATTGTATGGAAATACAAGATAACACTGATGCAGACATGTTTTATACATTTAACAAAGTGCTTTATTAATGCAACAGAGTTAGTCAGTTTTTCAATGTTTGTCATCAGCCGGACCATATTGAACGTGAACTCCCTGTCAGTTGCCTTCATACGCTCCAGTATTTTTTTAGTTTAAAGTCCTCCTGTACGAGAGCCAACAGCTGTCCATTGTTTGGCAATTTCCTTTTAAGCTTTTCTGGTCTGTAACTGCAGAAATGCGCACTTTCACAGTGAGTTTCAACACCAAACATGATGCTTGTTTTCTGTAAATGTGTCCTGTGCATGCCCAGTAGGAGGAGATACACCCAAATACCAGTTTTAATGTGGACAGAGGTATTTTCAAAAACACTTGGTGTGGACACCTATCGTTTTTCCGAGAAACCAGCGTTTTCAAAATTATCCGGTCTAGTGTGGACGTAGCCTCAGTGAAACATTTACAGGCATGATTACAGCAAGCAGATCCTTCACAGTTCATGAATTACGCATTGTCACAGCTCTGGCTTGTGTATACTAGCAGCTGAATGTTTTACGAAGTAGTTACTCTTTGTTTTCCCTCTGAAACATTTGGCTGTGAAGACAGTCACATTTTGTCATCAAAGTAACACAGCACAAACTTTGTTGTGGCTGCAGTTCTTCCAAGTATGGATGTGATTTATTTTTCTGGCCCACCACAGCAAAATTAATGCCTTGGCTCTTTTATATTTTGTGTTCACGCACTTCCAGAATGCACCCTTGAGCTGATTTCAGCAATTTTTTTTGTACGTCAACAGCATGTGAGCTGATAGAATCAAAATAATCATTTCAAGATTCAGGATTTATTTCAGGGAGATGCTGCACTTTTATTACAAATCAAAGTTTCTCTGTTTATCTTGGCACCAAACTTTTTGGCAGGGATTTATCTGCATCCTACTTGTCTAACACCAGGAACATTGTGTTCAACTGGTACTCTGAATATGGAGATCATGTCTGTATTGGTGAGACCCTGACACAGATTAGGGAAGAGGTGGGGTTCTAGTTTGCATTCATTGAGCACCTTTGCTCCATCTGTTCCGACCCACACGTTCCTCTCTCCATTTCTCTTCCTAACCCCCTTCCCTATATTGCATAGTGTCCTGTTCTTTCCTGTCAGATACCAACTTCTTCAGCCTTCTACCTGTCACCTCCCAAGATGTAACCTATCAACTACTTCCACCTATCAACAACCAGGTTCTTACATCACTCCCACACTTACCTCTTCTTTCTTCTCTCATCTCTCTCACCTAGATTCACCTTTCACCTGTAGATCTGCTCCACTTCTGCCCTACACTTTTATCTTGGCTTCTCCTCTCTTTCTTTTATTCCTGATGTAAATTCACAACCCAAAATGACAACAGTCCATTTCTTTCCATAGATGCTACCTGACCTTCTCTGTTCCTCCATCATTTTGAGTGTTGCTGGAGCATGATTATGTTGTTCCTGCTCTGCTTTTTGATTTCCATTTTGCCACAAGTACTTCCCAATATTTTCTATCCAATTCTTGTAGAGCTCCAAAGTTCTTCAAGGCTGAAATATTATATCTGAGTTCTCCAGCACTCTTCTCTAACTGGCAGAACTAGTCTTCACTCTCAACAATAGTTCCTTCAACTCCCACTTTTTTAAGACTCAGGGGGTAGCCATGGGCATCTACATGGGCCCTAGCAAAGCCTCTTTTTCCATTGGCTACATGGAACAGTCCGTATTCCAAGCCTTCCCTGCTAATGCTCCTCAACTTTCCTCTGTTGCATTGACGACTGCATTGGCACTGCTTCATGCACCCATACTGAACTTGTCAATTTCATCAGCTTTGCCTCTAACTTCCACCCTGTCCTTAAATTCGCTTGGTCCATTTCTGCTATCTTCCTTCCCTTTCTAAAACTCTCTGTCTCCATCTCTGGAGGTAAACTAATGACTGACATCTTTAATAAACCTACCAATTCTCTCGGCTATCTTGACTATACCTGTACTCACACTGTCTCCTGTAAAAAAAGCTATTCCTTTTTCTCAGTTCCTTCATCTCCACTGCATCAGTTCACATTAGAGATGCCTTCCGTCTTTGAAGAAGAAGGTTTCCCTTTCTCCTTTCAGGCATTTCATAGTTTCATCAAATCACATCTGTCAGTATGTTCCATTCATTTTATAGCATGTAGGTGGTAATTTAAACACAAAATAAACTCATGTGATCTGTTAAATAACTTAATTTGTGTAACACATCGTTTCATACAATGGCATTTTCGAGAGACCCAAACAACCACCATGAGCTTCTACAATCTAACAATGAGCTGTGACTCAGTTGGTCGGAGCATAAATCAGGAAATAGTTGGGGCTTGTAATAAGGGAACAACTATAATTATGGGGGATTTTAACTTTCATATTGACTGGACTAATCAAGTCGGACACGGCAGCCTTGAAGAAGAGTTTATTGATTATATTCGGGATGGGTTCCTTGAACAATACGTTACTGAGCCAACAAGGGGGCAAGCAGTCTTAGATCTGGTCCTGTGTAATGAGACAGGACTAATAAAAAATGTCCTAGTAAAGGATCCCTTTGGAATGAGTGACCATAACATGGTCGAATTCCATATTCAATTAGAGGATGAGAGGGTTGGATCTCAAACAAGCATACTGAGCTTAAATAAAGGAGACTATGATGGTATGAGAGCAGAATTGCTTAAGATGGATTGGGAAAATAGATTAAAGGGTAGATCAGTACTTGATCAGTGGTGTATATTTAAGCAGTTATTTTACAACTATCAAGAAAAATATATTCCACTGAAGAAAAAAGGGTGTAAAAGAAAAAATGGTTATCCGTGGCTAAGTAAAGAAATAAAGCAAAGTATACGACTAAAAGGAAAGTTATATGAGGTAGCTAAATCTAGTGGGAAGATTGAAGATCGAGAAGCTTTTAAAGATCAGCAGCAAATAACAAAAAGATTGATTAAGAAGCGGAAGATAGATTATGAAAGTAAATTGGCGAAAAACATAAAAGCAGATAGTAAGAGTTTTTATAGTTACATAAAAAGAAAAAGGGTGGCTAAAGTAAATGTTGGTCCCCTAGAAGATGAGACTGGGAAATTAATGATAGGGGACATGGAGATGGCGGAAACGCTGAAAAAATATTTTGTATCAGTTTTTACAGTAAAGGACACTCAAAATATCCTAACACTGGATAAACAGGGGGCTCTAGGGGGAGAGAAGGTAACTACGATTCAAATCACCAAGGAAATGTTACTTGATAAATTAATGGGACTGAAGGTGGATAAATCCCCTGGACCGGATGGCTTGCATCCTAGGGTCTTAAGGGAAGTGGCGGTCGGGATTGTGGATGCATTAGTGATAATTTTTCAAAACTCGCTGGACTCAGCAATGGTCCCGGCAGATTGGAAAAATGCTAATATAACTCCTTTGTTTAAAAAGGGCAATAGACAGAAAGCCTGTTAGCCTAACATCTGTGGTTGGCAAAATGTTGGAATCAATAATTAAGGAAACAGTAACAGGGCATTTGGATAAACATAGCTTAATAGGACAAAGTCAGCATGGCTTTACAAAAGGGAAGTCATGTTTGACAAATTTGTTGCAGTTCTTTGAGGACATAACATATAGGGTAGATAAAGGGGAACCAGTGGATGTGGTGTATTTGGACTTCCAAACGGCATTTGACAAGGTGCCACACCAAAGATTATTACTTTAAGTAAAAAATCATGGGATTGGGGGTAATATTCTGGCATGGGTGGAGGATTGGCTTTCTAACAGAAAACAGAGATTTAGGATAAATGGTTTATTCTCAGACTGGCGGTTGGTGACTAGTGGTGTTCTGCAGGGGTCGGTGTTGGGACCCCAACTCTTTACAATCTATATTAATGATTTGGAGAAAAGGACTAAGTGCAACGTATCGAAGTTTGCTGATGACACAAAGATGGGAGGGAGTGTAATGAGTGCGGAGGACATTGAAACCCTGCAGGGGGACATAGATAGGCTGAGTGATTGGGCAGACATTTGGCAAATGAAATATAATACTGACAAGTGTGAGGTCTTGCACTTTGGCAGGAAAAATAATAGAGCAAGTTATTATCTAAATGGAGATTCTTCTGTGCAAAGGGATCTGGGGGTCCTGGTGCAGGAAACACAAAAAGTTAGTATGCAAGTGTAGCAGGTGGTCAAGAAGGCCAATGGAATGCTGGCTTTTATTGCTAGGGGGATGGAGTATAAGAACAGGGAGGTCTTATTGCAGCTGTACCAGGTATTGGTGAGACCACACCTAGAATACTACGTGCAGTTTTGGTGTCCATATTTAAGAAAGGACATACTGGCTCTTGAGGCAGTGCAGAGAAGGTTCACTAGGTTAATTCCAGGGCTGGGTGGGTTGATGTATGATGAGAGGTTGAGTAGAATCTACTCATTGGAGTTCCGAAGAATGAGAGGCGATCTTATTGAAACATATAAGATTGTGAAGGGGCTTGATCGGATGGATGCGGGGAGAATGTTCCCAATGATGGGTGAAACTACGACTAGGGGGCATAATCTTAAAATAAGGGGATGCCGTTCCAGGATTGAGATGAGAAGAAATTTCTTCACTCAGAGGGTAGTGGGGCTGCGGAATTTACTGCCCCAGAGAGCAGTGGAAGCTACTACATTCAATAAATTCAAAACTGAGATAGACATTTTCCTGGATAAAAATGGCATTAGGGGATACGGTAAGCGAGCAGGTAAGTGGACATGAGGCTAGGTTTAGATCAGCCATGTGATCTCCTGGGCCAGTTTTCGATAGCCTGGATGGGTCGGAGAGGAATTTTCCAGATTTTTTCTCCTCAATTGGCAAATCGTTTTTTTTTTCCCTGGGTGATCACATGGGTTTGGGCAGGATGAATAATAAAATAAAATGGGCGGCATGGCGCCCTGTTGGTTGGCACTGTTGCCTCGTGGGATTCAGTGATAACTATAGTTAAGATTGGATCAGCCATGATCTTGTTGAATGGCGGAGCAGGCTTGAGGGGCCGATTGGCCTACTCCTGCTCCTATCTCTTATGTTCTTATGTTATGTAAGAGATGATCAAATACCACAGTACCTTCGAGTTCAAAATAACTGTTATTATTGAACCACATATGTCACTGAGATTCATTTTCTTGTGGGCATAATCAAAAAATCTATAGAATAACTATATCGGAATCAATGAAAGACTGCCCATCTAAGGCATTCAAACAGAGTGGAAAAGAAAATATACTATGCAAATACAAAAGGTAGAAACAAAATATATATAAATAAAAAATAAATATCAAGAACATGAGATGAAGAATCCTTGAAAGTGGAACATTCCAATGATGGGACAAGTGCAGCTGAATGCAGTTATTCCATTCAATTCAAGAGCCTGATTGTAGAGGATAACTGTTCCTGAATCTGGTGGTGCAGATCTCAAGCCTCTTGTACCTTCTTCCTAATGGCAGCAGCAAAAAGAGACCATGACCTGGATATTGGATGCTGCTTTGCTGCGACAGTATTTCATGTAGATGTACTCAATGGTTGGGATGGTGTTCCCCATGATGGACTGGGCCATATCCAAAATTTTTTGTAGGATTTTCTCTTCAGGTGCTTTGGTGTTTCCATACCAGATTGTAATGCAGCTACTCAACGTAATCTCCACTTCACATCTGTAGGGTAGATATTAAATCTATAGATAAGGTGGATATTAAAAATCAACTTTTCCATATGGCAGGTATGTCAAAGACCTGAGAGCATAGATTTAAGATAAGGATGTTTCAAGGAGATCTGATGAAATATATTTTCACCTGGTGGTTAGTTGCAATCTGAAAGATACTGCCTAAAATGTCATTTAGACCAAATGGATTGCACCCCAAGGTTCTGAATTTCTGAATGAGGTAGCTGAAAAAATTGAGCAGACATTAGCAATGATCTTTCAAGAATTGCTAGATTTTGGAATCGTTCCCCAGGACTGGAAAATTGCAAATGTCACTCAACTTTTTGAGAAGTAAGGGATGCAGGAGGAATGAAATTATAGGCTAGTTATCCTGTCTTCAGGTTGAGAATATGCACTTTGCTTGAAGGAATAAAGGCGTAAACTATTTCTTAAATGGGACAAAAATTCAGAAATCGGAGGAGAAAGAGATTCGGGAGTCCACATGCAGGATTCCCTGAAGGTTATCTTGCAGGTTGAGTCAGTGGAAGGAAGGCAAACACAATGTTAACATTCATTTGGAGAGGACTAGAATATAAAAGCAATAATCAGATCACAAATGGAGTGCTCTAGACACCCCTATTATCTAAGGAAAAACGTGTTAGTATTAAAAAGGGTCCAGAAGAGGTTCATGAAAATGACTCTGGGAATGAAAGGGTTAACACAAGAGGAGCTTTTGATGTTTCTGGGCCTGTACTAGCTGGAGTTCAGGAGAATAATGGGGTGATCACATTGAAACCCTAATGAATATTGAAAGACTAAATAGGGTACATGTGGAGAGGGTGTTTCCTATAGAATCGTAGAGTCATGGCACACACAGAACAGCAAATGGCCCTTTCTGCACATGGTAGTCTGTGCCAAACCATTAAGCTGCCTAGTCCCATTGACTTGCACGCAGATCATAGCCCTTCATACCTTTCCCATCCATGTACCTATCCAAATTATGTTTAAATATTGAAATCAAACCTTCATCTATCACTTGTGCTGGCAGCTCATTCCCCACTCTCACCACCTTCTGAATGCATAAGTCTCCTCTCATGTTCCCCTTAAATGTTTCACTTTTACCCTTTAACACGAGCTCTGGTTGTACTCTCACCCAATCCTAGTAGGAAAAGGCTGCTTGAATTCACACCTCATCTATCTATATACCTCATAATTTTGTTTCTATCTATGAAATCTCCCCTCAATCTTTTATGTTCTGAGGAATAAACATCTAACTTCTAACGTCAATCTTTCTTTATAACTCAGTTCCTCCAGAGCTGACAACATCCTTGACAACAAATTTTCTCTATACTCTTTCAACAGCATTTACATCTTTCTTGTAGGTAGGTGACCAAAGCTGCTCACGATACTCCAAATTAGGCCTTACCACTGTCTTATACAAGTTCAACACAACACCCTGTCTCCTGTACTCACTACCTTGAGTTATAAAGGCCAATGTGCTAAAATTCTTTCTTTATGACCCTTTCTACCTTTGACACCACCTTCCATGGATTATGGATCTGTATTCACAGATGGCTTTGTTCTGTGACTGTGTAAGGCCTACCCTGGTTGGTCCTACCAAAGTGCAATACTTCACATTTGTCTGCATTAAATTCTATCTGCCATTTGTCAGCCAATTTTTCTAGCTGGTCCAAATCTAGTTGCAGGCCATGATAGCCTTCATCACTGTACACCCCCAATATTGGTGTCCTTTGAAAATTTGCTGATCCAGTTGAAAACATTGTCTGCATTGTTGACATAGATGACAAACAACAACAGTCGTAGCACTGATTTCTGTGGCTTCTCACCATTCACAGGCCTCCATTCAGAGAGGCAACCACCTACTATCACACTCTGTCTTCTCCCACAAAGCCGGTCTAATCCAATTTACTACCTCATTTTGAATGCTGAGTGATTGAACCTTCTTGAGCAATCCCTTACTTGGGACCTTATTAAATGTCTTGATAAAGTCCATATAGACACCATCCAATGCCTTACCTTCTTCAACTTTCTTGATAACTTCCTCAAAAAGATCAAGTTTTGTGTCATCATCAAACATGCATATAGCGTTGGAGCAGTGCTTAGCCACACACTCACAAGTGTAAAGTGAGTAGAGCAGGAGACTGTGCATACAGCCTTGTGATGCACCTGTGTGGATGGAGATCATGGAGGAGATGTTGTTGCCAACCCAAATTGGGGTGTGCAGGTGAGGAAATCCAGAATACAATTACACATGAACGTATTGAGGCCGAAGCCAAAGTCTTGGAGCTTATTGATTAGGTTTGACAGGATGATGGTATTGAATGCTAAGCTGCAGTTGATAAGAGTATCCTGAAGTACGTATCTTTGCTGGCCAGATATTCCAGGGTTGAGTGAGGTGGCATCTGCTGTGGACCTGTTTCTCTGATTGGGAGATTGGAGAAGATCTAAGTAATTTCTCAGATAGGAGTTAATATGCTTTATCACAAACTGGTCAAAACACTTCATCGCTGTGGATGTAAGTGCTACTGGGTGATAGTCATTGAGGCAGCTCATCACACTCTTGTTTGGCGCCAGTATAATTGAGGCATACTTGAAGCACATGGGTGCCACACAGTGCTGAAGTGAAAAGATAAAGATCTCAGTGAACACTCTCATCAGTTAATCATCACAGGTCTTTAGTACTTTGCCAAGTACCCCATAATGGCAGGATGCTTTTCGTGGTTCCACTCTCTTGAAGGCTGCTCACACATCAGCTTCAGAGACTCAAATCACAGTATCACTGTGGGATGTGGGAACTCATGATGGTTCCCTATGTTTTCATTGTCAAATGAGCATAGAAGGCATTCTCATCTGGAAGTGAAGCGAAGCCCTGCTGTCACCTATGCCACTTGATTTATCTTTACAAGAGATGATTGTATTCAAGCCTTGCCACAACTGTCAAACATCTTTCATTGATTCAAGTTTGGTCCAAAATTGCCACTTCACCCATGAGATGGCTTTCCGGAGATCATACTTAGACCTCTTGAAATGTTCTTGGTCACCAGGAATCTGGCTTTCAGTAGATTTTGGAGTTTATGTTTCATCAATGGCTTCTGATTGGGGAAGGCCTTGAAAGATTTTGTAGGGACACTCTCATCTATGACTCTTTTTATAAAGCCCATGGCATTTGTAGTGTATTCATTCCGATTCATAGATGAGTCATTGAACATGGGCCAGTCCACTGAGTTGAAGCAATCCCGTAGCCACTCCTCTGCCTCCTGTGACCAATTCTTTGTTGCTTTAATCTCTGGAGCTTTGTTCTTTAGCCTTTGTCTGCATTCATGTAGGAGAAGGACAACTAAATGATCAGATTTCCTGAAAAGTGGCCTGGGCACTCCTGATTGCATTCAAAAGTGTTTTCTTGCCTTACTTGTGCTCTCAAATATCTCATTTGTTTCTACCTACCTATATCTGCTATGCACTTCCTTATTTCTCATAGCCATAGCCTCATTATCTCTTGAAAACAAAAGTTCTCTAAACCTGTAATCACTAACTTTTATTCTGACAGGAACATAGAAATTCTGTTGAGGAAACATTGAGAAATTCTCAAAATTTCACTTTTGAAGGCCTTCCCCTTAGCAAGTACACCTGCCAGAAAACCATCTGTCCCTATCCCTACATGCCAGATCTTTTCTGATACCATAAAAATTGGGATTTCTCCCATTTGGAATCTCAACCCGAGTTCCAGGTCAATCCTTTTCCATAATTACCTTGAAACTAATGGCATTATGACCACTAGATCCAAAGTGCTCCATAAGATCATAACAGAAGAATGAGCCCATGTGGCCCATCGTGTCTGCTCCGCCATTTCATCATGGCTGATCCATTTTCCCTCTCAGCCCTAATCTCTTGGCTTCACCACGTTTCCCTTCATGCCTTTCAAGAATCTATCAACCTGTGCCTTAAATATACATAAGAACTTGACCTCTTCAGCTGCCTGTGTCAAAGAATTCCACACATTCAGCACTTCCTGGCTAAAAAAAAATCACCCAAGCGCAGTTCTAAATGGATGCACCTTTAATCTGAGGCTGTGTCCTCTGATTTTGAACTCTCCCACTAGAGGAAACATGCTGTCTACATCCACTCTACCAAGGCTTTTCATCATTCGATGGGTTTCAAAGTGGTCATCCCTCATTCTTCTGAATTCCAGCAAATACAGGCCCAGTGCCATCAAACACTCTTCATGTAACAAGCTATTCAATTCTGGAATCCTTTCGTGAACTTCCTTTGAACCATCTCCAGTTCCCAACACAAAGTTCTGTCACCTGCCCTGTCTCATTCCTATATAGTGGGACAGTCTAGGACCAGATGGCACAGCCCCAGGATAGAGGATTGTCCATTTAGAATCAGATTCAGAATCAGATTTAATATCATTGTTATATGTCATGAAATTTGTTAATTTTACGGCAGCAATACATAATAAATAAATATAAAAAAATGAGTTATGTTAAGTACATATATGTCTGTTAAATAGTTAAGTTAAAATAAGTAGTGCCAAATAACAGCAATAAAAAAGTAGTGAGGTAATGTTCATGGGTTCATATCCATTTAGAAATCGGATGGCAGAGGGGAAGAAGCTGTTCCTGAGTCTCTGAGCTTGTGCCTTCAGGCTGCTGTACCTCCATTTCAACAGTAATGAAGAGAAGTGAACATGTCTGGGTGGTGGGGATTCTTACTGATCGATACTAACTAAGGCAATGCTTCTTAAAGATGTCTTGGATACTATGGAAGCTGGTACCCATGACAGAGCTGATTAATTTTACAAGTTTCTGAAACTTATTTCGATCCTGTGCAGTAGCCCCTCCCTCCCCCCCCCCCTCCCATTCCAGATGATGATGCAGCCAGTCAGAATGCTCTCCATGGTACAATTGTAGAAATTTTCAAGTGTTTTAGTTGACAAATCAAGCCTCCTCAAACTCCGAATGAAATATAGCCACTGTCATGTTTTCTTTAATCCTGCCTCAATATGTTGCATCCAGGTTAGGTCCTCAGAGATATTGATATATCTCAATATATATCAATTATTGCTCACCCTTTCCACTTCTGGTCCCTCTATAAGGATTGGTTTGTGTTCCCTTATTTATCCTTCCTGAAGTCCACAATCAGTTCTTTGTTTTTTCTGACATTGAGTGCAAGCTTGTTGCAGTGACATTGCTCCATTAAATGGTATATCTTTCTCCTGTATGGCTTTTCATCACCATCTGAAATTTTGCTAACAGTGGTTGTATCATCTGCACATTTATAGATGGCATCTGAATTTCAACTGTGATGAAGGGGAATTTCTTTAGCTGTTGGGTAGTGAATCTGTGGAATTATGTGCCTCAGATGGCTGTGGAGGCAGAGTTTGATAGGTTCTTGATTAGTCAGGACATTAAGGGTAATCTGGAGAAGGCAGAAGAATGGGGTTAGGGGTGAGTGAGATAATAAATCAACTATGGTGGAATGGAAAAGCAGACTCGAAGGTCAAATTGCCTGTTTCTACTCCTATGCCTTGTAATCTGATGGATGCAAATGCCCTCACAATATTTATAAAGCATCTAGATTCACATTTAAATTATCAAGTCATTGTGGGTTACAGACAAGGGTTAGTCATGGTGCTCCAAAGTGCTTGATCCCATGCTGTGAGATTCTTTGAATCTATGGCACTAATATGGTTATTCATTTGTATCTTTCTGCATATGTCACATTAAACTTCAACAAATACCTTCTATCTATATTTAAATACAACGTAAGATACTATGCTCACTCATCAGGCTATTCTTTGGTGGAAGTGAGGAAAGAACACCAGGATGTGGTTGAACAATTATATGTGCTGCTTTATTAATAAAGAACAAAGAGGATGATTGGAATGCAAGGCCCTTGGAATTTGCAAAGTTAATGATCGCTAGATTTCTGATCTATTTCATCCATACAAAATAAAACTACTACAAGTCCCTGTGTGGCCTTACTTCAACATTGTAAAGTATTTCTAATGAATTATGTTGATTATCTGATTAAAACTACTATAAGTCCCTGTGTGGCCTTACTTCAACATTGTAAAGTATTTCTAATGAGTTATGTTGATTATTGATTAAATTATATAATGTAAATAAGATCATGGTTTGTGTAGCTCAAATGTTATCATAAGCAAAATGAATCCTTCACTTGACCTGTATTATCAATCCGGGCTATCAATGTTGATCCATTGAAGACTACATAATGCGGAGTTGGTCTCCAGCAAATTCATTTCAAAAACTTGCAGGGTGAAGCAGCTCACTCAATTGGAATTCAAGCTATTGTCTTAAATCTTCATCCCCTTCATCACCATCATATGAGGTACACAATCTATAAAATGTTCGAAGGAAAATTAAAGAAATATTTTCTGTCTTCACGGAAGTTAAAGGAAACCTACTGGAAGTAAGTCCTAGTATTAAATGAGCAGCTCAAAGAAATTAGCATTAATGAAACACTAGTACTGGGAGCATTAATGCTACTGTTGGAAACATCAGAGGATTTGCATAGAGAGGAAGTTGCACCCACCCCCTGCTTTCCACAGGGATCTACCTCTCCATCACTCCCTTGTCCATACATCAACCCCACCAATTTCTCCTGGCAGTTATCCACAGAAGTGGGACAAATGCTACACCTGTCCCTTCACCTCCTCCCGCACCACCACTCAGGTCTCCAAACTGTTCTTCTAGCTGAGGGAATGTTTCACCTGCAAGTCTGTCAAGGTAATCTATTCTATCCAGTGTTCCTGGTGTGGTCTCCTCTTGATTCATGATGCCCAACGTAGATTGGGGGAATCACTTTACTGAGCACCTTCACTCTGTCTACCATAAGAGATATGATTTCCCAGTGACCACCCATTTGAATTCTACTTCCCATTCCCATTCTGAGATGTCAGTTCATGACCTCCTCAACTACCACGATGAGACAACTCTCAGGTGAGAGGAGTGACACCTCATGTTCTGTCTGGGTAATTTCCAACTTGATAGCTTAAAAAATGATTTTGCTAATTTTCAGTATATCTGCCCCCCCCCCTTCCTTTCTGGTTCCTCTTTTGCCCTTTCCCTTCTGACTTACCCATCATCTCCTTTGGTACCCCCCTTCTGTCCCGTTCTCCCATAATCTACTCTGCTCTCCTGTCAGATTCCTTCTTCTTAAGCCTTTAACCTTTTCCACTTGTCACCTTCCAGCTTTTCACTTCATTCCTCACCCCACCTACCCAACTTCTCCTTCATCTGGATTCACCTATCTCCTGCCAACTTGTGCACCTTCTCCTCACCCCATTCCTTTCCAGTAGTGATTAAGGGTCTCCGCCTAAAGCATTGACTCTTTATTCTCTTCTGCAGATGCTGCCTGGCCTGCTGAGTTCCTCTAGTATTTTTGTGCATGTTGTTCAGGAGGTAGTTACCTCGTGTCAACATACTATGCATTCCAGAATGGCCCCCATCAATTGAAAGGTAGCATTTTAAGAAAGGAAGGGGAGAAAAAAGAAAAAAAAAGTAGAAATCGGTTGGTCTGATGTCAACTGCAGTGAAAATACTCAAATCTTTTATCATGGAAATGGAAAGAAGGCATTTGGGAAATATTAAGAGTTTAAGAAGAGATGATGGGAATAAGTGGAAAACAGGAGACATGACAAATTAGTGTGGCTGTGGAATTGCTTTCTGAACTGGCATCGTTCACTGAATAGATATAAAGGCTGTCTTCTATATAATAAGGAAATACAGAAATAAAGTTTGGGCAGTATCGATATAAGTTTATAGAAGGGAAATAATATTTGCTTATTTATTAATAACATTTATTTATATTGTACTTAACCGAATTAAATCAGTGAATAGTGTAAGATGAAAATCAAGTTTATTTTCATGTGCATGAATGCACCTGGTGTAATGATAAATACAGTGCCTATAAAAAGTATTTCATCTTTATTGATTTATGACTTTGAATCATAATGGATTTAACTTAGCTTTTCTGATACTGATTAACAGAAAAAGACTTGTTTTTCTGTCAAAGTTAAAACAGATCTCTGCAGAGTTCTAAAATAACTACAAATATAGAACACAAAATTCAAAATAATTGATTACATAAGTATTCTCCCAGCCAATTAATTTTAGAAGTCACATATTAGTTAAATGGAGATCTGTATTTTGACACCTGTGTGCAGTCAAGATGTTTCAATTGATTGTATAAAAATACACCTGTATCTGGAAGGTCTGACTGCTGGTGTGTCAGTATCCTGCAAGAACTACACCATAAAGACAAAAGAACACTCCAAGCAACACTGAGAAAAGGTTATTGAAAAGCAAAAGTCAGGAGATGGATACAGGATAATTACCAAGTTACTGAATATCCCTTGGAGTACAGTTAGATCAATCATCAAGAAATATAAAGAATATGGCACAGCTGTAAATCTGCTCAGAGCAGCCCTCCTCAAAAACTGAGTGACTGTGAATAAGTGAGGGAGCTCAACAAGAGAACTATGATAACTCTGGAAGAGTTAGAAGCTTCAGTGGCTGAGATGGGAGAGACTGTGCATACAATGACTGTTGCCCGGTGCTTCATCAGTCACAGTTTTATGGGAAAGTGGCAAAAAGAAAGCCACTGTTGGAAAAAAAAAGCCCACAAGAAATTTCAGCTAGAGTTTGGCAAGAGGCATGTGGGAGACTCTAAAGTCAACTGGAAGAAGGTGCTATAGCCGGTTGAAATGAAAATAGAACTTCCTGGCCAGACTATATGTTTGACGTAAGCCAAACACTGCACATCATCCAAAACACACCAACACAGAACCTGTGTTTAATATTAATTATACATTATTTATATAAGAAAGAGCACAATTATAACAAAAAGAAAAGTTGCTTTTTTTGTGCAAAATGATCAAAATGCTCATGGTGATCCTACACAGTAGTGATTTGGGTTTTATTGGATGGTTCAAGACTGATTGAAAAGAATTAGCTATTTTGAAATGGGTGATGTAGAACTCGAAATTTCTATACTACCTGCCCAAGGGTAGCTGCATAACACAGATGTGTACACACAAAATGCTGGTGGAACACAGGAGGCCAGGCAGCATCTATAGGGAGAAGCGCTGTCGACGTTTCGGGCCGAGACCCTTCGTCAGGACTCTAACACAGATGTGGCGGTCTTTGATGATGGACATTGCCTCCCAAAAAAACTAGCTATTTTAACATTATTTTTACTTTCAGAAATTTGCATAAGAAACAAGTAATTGTTAAACAAAATTTGAGTGCATGTATTGCAGGCCTAATACTTTGTCATTAGTGTGGCACCAAATAACATGCAAAATATTGTAAATATAAATATATTGGTCATCTGGTTATTAGATGGACATTGAACCCACAAACACTACCTCACTTTATTTTATCATTTCTATTTTTCCATTGTTTCATAATTTAACTCTTTAATATACACATGCATACTTACTGTAATTTATTTAATTATCTGTTTCCTATACTTATCATGTATTGCATTGTATTACTGCCACTAAGTTAACAAACTTCGTGAGATATGCCAGTATCACTAAACCTAATTCTGATTCCGATTCTGATTTCAGGAATGCCAGGTTGCCACAGAGGTGAGTGACAGAGTCACTGCTGTTCACAACCTATATCAATAATTTTGATGAAGGCACTGAGAGCTATTTCCATTGATTTTGAAAGGGAACCTGTAAAAATTACAAATTTCATCAAATGTACTCTGGAGGGCAATCTAACTGGATGCATTGCCATGTGGTATGGAGGAGCCACCTCACAGGATCAGAAAAAGCTGAAAAAGTTGCAAATTCTGCCAGCTCCATCAAGGGCACCAGCCTCCCCAGCCTCCAGGACACCGTCAAAAGGCAATGCATCAAAAAAGTGCCATCCTCCTCCTTTTATGGAGTTAATACATCAAGCGGAAAGAACGCATAAACTTCCAGAATCTTTTTCGACAGCTATTTTAATAGTATTGCCAAAAAAATAGAGATCTTTTAAAGTCAACATCATATAGACATATTTCTTTGTTAAATACTGATTATAAATTAATAGCAAAAATCTTAACTAACAGACTATCTAAATACTTACCAAAATTAATACATATGGATCAAACAGGATTTATTAAAAATAGACAATCGGCAGATAATGTAACTCGGTTATTTAGTATAATTCATTTGGCTCAAAAGAGGGAGGAAATGAGTGAGGTAGTTGCTTTAGATGCAGAAAAAGCATTTGATAGATTGGAATGGGATTTTTTATTTAAGGTATTGGAAAAATATGGATTAGGGGTATCTTTTATAAAATGGATCAAAACCTTAAATATTAATCCCAAAGCTAAAGTAGTGACAAATGGTCAAATTTCAACATCATTTCAGTTAACAAGGTCAATTAGGCAAGGTTGTCCATTATCACCTGCTTTATTTGTGTTGGCGATAGAACCATTAGCTGAATTAATTAGAATGAACCGAGATATTAAGGGTTTCAAAGTTAATCAGGAAGAATACAAGATTAACCTATTTGCTGATGATGTTCTGCTTTATTTAACAAACCCATTGCACTCATTGTGTAAATTATCCTATAGATTAGAAGAGTATGGGAAAATATCAGGTTACAAAATAAATTGGGATAAAAGTGAAATTTTACCTCTTACTAAAGGAGATTATAGTCAATGTCAATTAATAACTCAATTTAGATGGCCGGCAAATGGTATAAAATATGTAGGTATAAGAGTCAATAATGATATAAAGAACTTACACAAATTAAATTACTTACCATTATTGAAAAAAATTCAAGAAGATCTTGATAAATGGATGATATTACCAATAACATTAGTAGGTAGTGTAAATACCGTAAAAATGAATATATTCCCTAGACCACAATACTTATTTCAATCACTACCAATACAATTACCCCAGAAGTTTTTTCAAGAGTTAAATAAATATGTGAGAAAGTTTCTTTGGAAAGGTAAGATGTCAAGAATATCGTTGGAAAAATTGACATGGAAATTTGACCTCGGAGGGTTACAACTTCCAAACTTCAAAAATTATTATAAAGCAAATCAACTTAGATTTATTGCATCTTTTTTTGATGAAGATAGACTGACATGGATTAGAATAGAACTAGATAAAATAGGAGAAAATATACCAGAAGGTTTTATATATAAGTGGGAATCTAAATGGATACAGGAAAAGAAAGAATCTCCAATATTAAAACATTTGATTGATTTATGGAATAAGATAAATATTGATGATGAGATAAAGAAATCTTTATTAGCAAAGAGATCTTTATTTCAAAATAAATTTATTCCTTTTACAATGGATAACCAACTTTTATACAACTGGTTTCAAAAAGGGACTAGATATATAGGAGATTGTTTTGAAGGAGGTATATTAATGTCATTTGATCAATTAAAGAATAAATATAAAGTATCAAACAACACTCTTTTTTGTTACTTCCAATTAAGGGCTTATTTAAGAGAAAAATTAGGTCAAACAATGTTATTGCTGAAATCTAGTGAAATAGAAACTTTAATTCAAAAAGGAAAAACTAAAAAATTTATTTCTTGTATGTATAGCTTGATTCAAAAACAGGCAACTAAACAAGGAGTCCATAAGTCAAGACAAAAATGGGAAAGTGACTTGAATATTAAAATTGAAGAAACAAATTGGTCAAGACTATGTCTTGATAGTATGATAAATACAATAAATGTTCGGTTAAGATTAGTGCAATATAATTTTTTACATCAATTATATATCACACCACAAAAAATAAATAAATTAAATCCAAATTTATCTGATCAGTGTTTCCGATGTAGCCAAGAAATTGGTACTTTTTTACATTCTACCTGGTCTTGTTCTAAAATTCAACCTTTTTGGACAAATTTAACAGTTTTATTGGAACAAATTATTGGAACACAACTTCCACATAATCTAATATTATTTTTATTAGGCGAAATTGAAGGGATAAAATCGAAACCCAAATTTAATAAATATCAGAAAGAATTTATAAAAATTGCACTGGCAGTAGCCAAAAAGACTATTACAGTTACTTGGAAATCGGATGCATATTTAAGTATAGATCGTTGGAAGAATGAAATTTCCAGCTGTATTCCACGTGAAAAAATTACTTATAATTTGAGAGATAAATACGAAACATTTTTGAAAATTTGGCGCCCTTATTTACAAAAGACAGGATTAAATATATAGGCGCTCTGAAGATGAAATAATTGGTTATTTGGGGAAAGAAGTAAATATATATACTAAAGTTATTACGAACTCCATGGAGCATGTGGGGATCTTCCGTTATCCAGGCACTCTTTCTTTCTTTCTTTTTTTCTATAGTGATGTTAGGGTGAAGGGGCTAAGGGGAGGGGGGAAGGGTATTATTTTTTTTCTTTCTGTAACCATCTGAAAACTTAATAAAAAAAGTTTTTAAAAAAAGGTGGCATCCATCATTAAGGACGTGTCCTCCTCTCATCAGTACAATGGAGGAGGAGCTACAGAAGCCTAAAGACACACGCTCAATGATTCAGGAACAGTTTCTTCCCTTTTGCCATCTGATTTCTGAATGGACAGTGGAGCCATGAATACCTGTCTATCTCTTTTCCTCTGTTTTTGCACTATTAATTGAATGTAATTTTCCTTTTTATATAGACTTCCTGTGGTAATTTATAGTTTTAATTATCATGTATTGCAATGTACTGCTGCCTCAAAACAATGACTTGCATAACATATGCCAATGATATTAAAACTGATTCTGCTTCTATTATTCCAACTTTGCTGATGGTGCAAAGGTGAATAGTCACCAGAACTCTCAGAATAACCTAGAGAAGACTCCAAAAAAGTATAAACAATTTACGTGACTAGACAATCTCATGGCAGAAGGAATATGATGTGAGAAACTGTGAAATCATCTACTTCAGCAGAAAACATAGTGAGAGTTTGAAATGGAAATAAACCTGCAGTATATCAAACTATTGCAGAACAATGAATGTTGTTTAAATTGCAAAATGATTTCATTTCAAGTTAACGATGCCCTGCTCGAGCTGTAATGTCCTGGTGAGACTATTGTCTGGCTATTGCTCACATTGAATGAACAGCACATTATTTCTCGGCAAACAAGCTTGCACCATGAGAAGATCAGGGTGACATGAAGCCATTAGAGAAGGTGGTGGATGGTCATACGAGCAGAAGGTGCATATCACAAGTCCTGGTTATGTGACCACTGGTGTCATTAGGCAACTCAAAACATTTCTTATGTATACAATGCAATGAGTTGTTATATTGTTATTTATCCAGTTTTCTATAAATGGTAAACATCTCAAAAGGAAATTATTCTTTCTTGCAGCACCAAACTTCTAGATTAAAATGGCAAGGATGACAGAATGTTAAAATGCTCAACCTTCAGCATGAGAAGTTAATGATCACAGCCAATATATTGCCATTGCTTCTCAGATCAGGAAAGTTGAGCATGCAACAACCATTCATCTATTTTCTGCCATGTTCAGTACTCCTCTCCTCCCAACTTCCTCTTCATTCAAGTCTATCATAATTCTTTAAAAATTCTGATGATTAAATAAACAAAAAATCCAGGCGACTTCAATAACGGCAACACTTTCAAAATGCCTTTATTATTGTAAATGGCCATCGGCAATTCATTATATAATTGATTGGATCATTATAATACAACATTTAATAACATACCACACAATGAAATATTAAGGCAGGCAGGCAAAACGGTAGATTTTCTCATGTCTTAAGCTAAATTCCTACAGAAAGATAAGCAGGTGAACATATTACAGAAAGAATTTCATAACAAATTGGGTAATCTGGGAGAAATATGTGAAATAGCTGATAGATGTATATTACACTGCACATACCATGTTAATTCTTACTGACATCGGTGGTACAGAATTCAGCACAGCATATGATTTGCTATCCAGTCATCATCTATGTTCAAAAGTTAAAAATTAACCCTCTTGTATATTTTTCACTTTGAAATAATTTGTAAATAATCTTTAAATCTATTTCTATTTTCAGTACATTTATTATCAGATGGTGTGTTTGTGAACAAGTTCAATGAAAAGAACGTGTCCTGCATTCTGCCTTTGCAATTAAGCTAATGTTTTATGTATCACTATACCATTGTGACTAATGAGATTCTTAGGGGAAATCACAATTAGAATGTTTAATTATGAAGTTCAGTGGAAATGACAACTTCTATGGCACAAGTAAACTTTTATAGCTTCAGTAATAATGATGCAGGAATTGAAATGTCATGGTATGCATATTATTATTGCTTATACTGTGCAGGACTGTTCCATACATTCTTTTATGATTCAACAAAGTTACTGACAATAACTACTAAAGTAAGTGGCAAGAACAAACATTCAAAAAAAAGCATTACCAAAAAAAATTCAATATTTTAGCAGATTGTTACCTGCTTACCTGAACACATTGTTAAATAATGGTGCTTAGATTATAAAATGCATTTACTGGAATTTGACATAGGTTTGTAAGATTCACTCAATATCCATTTACCATTTTCTGAAAACTTTGGATTAGACCTACCAACGTTATTGGAAGGTAAGTCGGAAAACTCCGTTCACTAGTTGAAATTTAAATTATAATTTAAAGTTCAAAGTAAAATTTATTATCAGAGTACATACATGTCACCACATACAGCCCTGAGATTCTTTTTCTCCAGGCAAACTTAGCAAATCAGTAGAATAGTAACTGTGAACAGGAACAATTTGTGCAAATACAGATATAAATAAGTAGAAATAAATAATGAGCATGAAATAACAAAATAAAAGAGTGCAGTTATCCCCTTCTTGCTCATGAACCTGCTGATTGAGGGGTAGTATCTGTTATTGAAACTGATAATAGAAGGTATTTGTACCTTCTCCCTGATGGCAGCAACGAGAAAAGAACATGGCCTGGCTGATGAAGAATTTTGATAAAGTATGCTGCTTTCCTATGAGAATGTTTCATATAGATGTGCTGAATGGTTGGGAGGGTTTTACTTGGTAATGAACTGGGCTAAATCCACTACCTTTTGTAGAATTTTCCATTCAACTGCATTGGTGTTCCCATGTCAGGCCGTAATGCAGGCAGTCAGCACACTGACCAACACACATCCATTGACGTTTGTCAAGGTTTTCAATGACATGTCAAATCACTGCAGGCACCAGAGGAAGTACAGATGCTTTCTTTACAATAATATTTATATAAATATTTATATTTATTTTTACTTATATTTTCATAAAATAGCAAGTATTTTTTCTCTTCCCCAACTATTAGCACCAATAAACAAAGGAATGTAATTTTGAACGTTGTTGAAGAAAGTTAGAGTTGCCTTCATTTAGTGACTTTAGGAACTTTTTTTACAACCACTTAAATTCTAAAATGTTATGAATTTTGTCATGACCTTGGATGGAAACAAGCCGCTTAACAAGCACTGTAGAATGGGTTGTGTAGAAGTAATATGATAATGACCTAGAACTGCCTTTACTGTTCTGTTGAAGATCAGCTTAACATAAAGTGGAACATCTTTTTTATCCTTTTTCTCCCTCACCCCGTGCCTATAAGGATGCTTCCTTCCTGATATAATGGAGGACTTGAATTGACAATTCATATTTTATCAATGAACTCCCCCCATCACTATATTATGTGAAGAAGAGTGTTTGTTCTCCAAAATTTGCAGCTGTCACAATTTATAATTCCGAGGGCTTGAAATACAGCCCTCTTGATTCCTCTTTTCAGTGAAATCATGTTAGTTAAAGGGGAACACTGAAGCTGTTTATTGTTTTTTTGTCCTCTCTGAGAGCAAGCATTGGCTGTGACTTACTGTATATTTCAGGGTTCTCAAAAGCATATATATTCATGGATTGCACTAACGCCTTTACAAAGATGCTGCTGGAACCACCCTGCCAGGTACATCAATCATAGCTCAGGGCGATCTCTCTTGCACAAAGAACATGTCTTCTGCAGGCTAGTACTTCATCACCTTGATCTAGTGCCTTTGACCTGTGAAAGCCCTCATCAAGTGCATGCCATCCATACTTAATTCAATCATCACATTCCCCAGTAGCTTGAAGAGTTTTGTCTGTAACGTGGTGGCTCCGATAAAAGCTGTCTGTGAAGATCACACTTGCAAGACTAAATGGTGACCTCTGTATATGCTTGCTCAGATCTATAGACGAAGTCCATCTTGAAACCGACACAATATAGAGAAACACACCAGCATTGAATCAGAATCAGAATTAAGTTTAATATCACCAGCATATTTTCTGACATTTGTTAAATTTGCAGCAGCAGTACAATGTAATACATGATAATAGATAAGAAAAAATGAATTACAGGAATTATATATAAATGAAATAGTTAAATTGAATAAGTAGTGCAAAAATAAAAATTAAAGAAATAGTGAGGTAGTGTTCATGGGTTCAATGTCCCTTCAGAAATTGGATGGCAGAGTGGAAGAAGTTGTTCCTGAATTGTTGAGTGTGATCCTTCACACTTCTGTACCTCCTTCATGATGGTAGCAATGGAACAGGGCATGTCCTGGGTGATGGGGGTCCTTAATGATGGATACCGGCTTTTTAAAGTATCGCTCCTTGAAAATGTATTGGATACTATGGATTCCAGTGCCTATGGTGGAGTTTACTATGTTTGCAACCCTTTGCAGCTTGTTTTGCTCCTGTGCAGTAGCCACCCCCCCCCCCCTTACCAGATGGTGAATGCTCTCCACATTATATCTGTAGAAATGTGTGAGTATTTTAAGTGACATACTAAATCTCCTCAAACTCCGATTAAATATAGCCACTGCAATGCCTTCTTTGTAGCTGCACTGATATGTTAGGTCCAGGTTAGATCCTCAGGTATTGACTGCCAGGAGCGATTAGTTTAAGGTGCTGATTTGCACAGGGAGGGTTGCCAAATACTGTTGGATAATCGGATGATGGGTCAGCTGGTGGCTCAGTGAACTCAGCGCCTGACTCTGGATCAGAGGTTCCCAGGTTTGAATCCAGTCAGGCCATTCCCGAGCATGCTTTTCATCTGTGCCGGGCTGAGTGTTGAGCTTGCAACCCAACCTCGTAAAATAAAGAAAAATACTGAGAAAATGTCTGTGTGAGGAGGGGCGTGCCACACAGTCTTTCATTCCGTGCCTTGTAAGGCATGAAAATGCCCGACGCTGGCCTCTCAGGCCTGAGTCAACGTCATCATTATCGTTATCAGGTTGGATGTTCCATCATCCTGCTCTGATGTAACTAAAAAGAATAGCCAACAACTTCTAAGTCAGTTGGTTTATGAATTAGCCTTTCCAAAGTGGATAACCTTTCAAATAAAATATGCCAATTTACCTGTTATGTTCACTTGAAAAGTCAGACTGAAACTTGTTTGATAACACTTTTGAAATGGTACACCTCAAACAATTGAGTAGACCTGAGTCAGCCAAGATTTACTGGTTGTGGTGAACTACATATACCTGTCTGGACACGCCCCCTGCTGACTGCTCCTGTGGCTCCTCCCACAGACCCCTGTATAAAGGCAATTGAGGCCTGAGCCTGGCCTCTCTGTCTCCAGGATGTAGTATGGTGGTCACTCACTGCTTGTTCCTTCTTCTAGTCAATAAAAGCCGATATCTCGCCTTTACGTCTCAGAGTGAGTTATTGATGGTGCATCACTGGTAATGTCATTGCAGCAGGAGTTTGAAGCCACACCATTCTGTCCTGAAACACAAAACAAACATCAATCAAGTCAAAGCTGAATGCTGGGCATTTCAGACATGGGGAAAGGAACAACGTCGATTGACAATGGGGCATGAGTTTAATTAAAGCATCTAATTTGCATTAAAAGTGAACAACATTTTCTCCCATTTGCTGACAAACATGTCAACAATATGTGTCCAGGTCAAACAAGTGGAAACCTGTGGAAAATCCATAAATCTATAAGGTACTGCCCATCACAACATTATGCCTCTAGTGATACTGGGGGCAGGTTAGATCAGTCTGACCTTCCCTTCTACTATGGACAATAAGAAAAGCTTCCTCAAGGCATGAATCCAAGTCTATGATCTCACTCCTGTAAGAATTCAGTTCTACAATGCATTTTGGACATGGGAAGTATATTCAGTAGAACAATTAAATATAACCTAATGTATTTTCTTTCCTGATAAGCCAATAATTTAATGAATCATGTGACTGCAAGCAATGTATTCCAATATATGTACGCAGAGAGATAAAGAGACAGTTGGATAGAATATCCTGCCTGATGTTGTATATTCATATGTAAATTGTGATTTTAAATTTCCTTATTTTAATCCATGGCTATAGATTTTGTTTAAATATGAACATTTAGTGCAAAAGTGATTCACTGAAATTTTGAAGCACAGATGCTCTTTTTAGAAAGCTATTGCTATTATAGAAATGACTTTCAAAGTACATGCAGCAATCCTAATTAGTATTTTCTCAGTGTTGATGAATTAAACTAATACACTTAAAACAGTAATTCACAATAAGTGTTTTGTAGATGCAAATCTGAACAATTGAATTGGAGAGAGGGATCGATAATGTGAAAATCACCTTGGCTAAGAATTATCATCTCAGAGATGAACGCAGTATTACACTTTATCTGCACATGGAAAAAAAGCTAATTAGAACTAATCGCAAAAGGCTATAATGCTTGGTTAACAACATGCAAATGAAACTATTATTATAGTTTAAAAGAGATAATTTGAATGAAAAATGTACTTTTACTCATTTTTGATTCATTGGCAGCTTTTGTGTGTCCCATCTGGATTGCAATTATATTCCTACTCTAACTTTTAAAATCAATTATTTATAATATACAGCTGTTTATGAAGCTTGCACAGATTCTCCAGCTGTCACTGAAGCCGAGCTTTTGCTCCTAGAATATGAAGAACAAGGGGAGGATGCAGAATCTAATCTGGCAGTCAACCCAATCAGTTGCAGCAATTATGTAGCAATAAGTACGAAGCAATCCGCGCACAGAACAAGTTGAGAGACTTCAGCAGCGATTTTATATAGCTCAACATTTCATCATTACATGACAAGTGTAAAGCTGATTGTCCTATTGGCAGCAATAAGCAGACATATGGTTTAGAATCTCATTGTATCTGTCAGTAAACAGATGTATCCAATAGGAAAAAAATGGTTGCATGGGAGACACTAAAAAATGGGTTAAGGAGATAACAATATAAACAATATTGTTAAAGGAAACAATATAGAATTGGAACAATGTTCAGATTCATAAACATGTTCCTGCATGCTTGTTATGTCACTTTATTTACTGCCTCACTATGCTAACTTAAAACTCCTAACTTAATCAAACAAAGTATCAGATTTAGGTTTGGATTTTTGATTGACCTTGTCTTAATGCTTGTGAAGTAATATGAAGTGTGAATTGATCATCAGCTGCAAATAGTCTAACTCTAATTTTGTTATTCTCCCCCTTTGCTCTACATTCCACTTTCAGATGAACAGCTTTACTTTAACAAAAGTTGTATCTCAGAAGCCTTCTGTCTCAGTCAGTACATTTCCAAATCTTCCATTTTTAAGGAGATAGGATTAATCCATACAGTCATCCCATGTTCAGCAAAATGTTAACTGAACAACCATGCAAACATAGTATTGATTCATTGCATTTTAGTAACTGTATACCATTGAATTTTAATTGCTTTCTGACAATAAAACTTCTTGTGTCTGTGCACAACTACTTATATATTAAATAAAGGCATACATGTAGGAAATGGCTTTAACTGTTGTCCTCACATTGCAGTGAGAGAGAGAGAGAACAATGTGCACGTGTAGACAACAGTGCATGCGCAGACAACAGATCAATATGTAGTGTAAGGGGGGGGGGCATCATTGCTCTAAAAGAAACAGATCCATACATTACATTTCCTCTCCCTTTAGGTTAATGCAACATAAAACTGCATATGTACAAAACATTCAATTTCACTTTCATAAACCCATATTTCAAATAGACACACTCTCACAATAACAGTCCATAACTAACTTCACAGTTCTAAAGGATCAGTCTTTTGGGTAGTACTCTGTTTTTCTTTTCAGGACAGTGCCTCTGAACCTGTGGAGTGCCATCAGGTTTGGCAGTGGTCTTGTCAACAATAACATTCTCCTTGCACCTCTGGACCTGTTGATCTCACACTGAGAGCTTTGATTGACCGCCAGTCTAGTTGGATTTTTCTCAACCATTCATGTCTGAAAACTGCAGGTCCTCCGCTTTTCAGCACATAAAGCTCTGACAGTTGTGCTTGGCCTCAATACGTCACATTTACTTTCAGTTTGTCTTTGGGAAACATTTTTTTGCCCGTGTAAGTCTTCAGCATCACTGAGATTTTCTCTAATGGTATCTTAGAAAACAGCTTGTTGTTGTTGTCAGCCTCTGAAATTATAGACAAAGTTGACCTATGTGTCCAGCTCCATTTTCAGTTTTGTTCCAGACACCTCTATTGTGATCCATATGATTTTGTGATCTGCTTCAGCAATGATACTATGCAATTCTAGGCACGACAGCTCACCTATGTCAGACTCTGTGTTGCCTGTTTCATGTTCAATCACCTTATACATTGTGTGTGAAACTCTTCACTCGGTGTGTTTTTTCACTTGGTTGCGTTTTTTGACTGACTTGCACGCTCTGTCTATATGACCTTGTTTGTTTCATTTTTTTGCACACTTTTTCCTTGAACCAAGTCATTTACATCATGGGAGAATTGGCCACATCAATATCATTTTTGGTTTTTTGCACCATTCAGTGATATTTTGTGCATTTCATGTACTAATCTAATTTTCTGTCGTCCACTGCATCCTTTGCTGCAGTCTCTAATTATATTTCAATGGTCAATGCCTATTCTAAGGTTAGGCCTCTTCCAGACAGTAGTAGAAAATATGGTGGCAATTCTCTGGAGGTCAGGCAGTGTCTGTGCAAAGAGCAACTGAGTTATGTTTTGGCTAAAGACCATTCATCAAGAATGAAATGGAATCAAAGTCAACAAACTGTGCTGGAGGAACACAGTTGAATGATCAACTTCTGTAGAAGGAGAAGAATTATCAATGTGTTTGGTTGAAACTTTCCATCAGGGATTTGTCTCCCTGGAATCTAAGGTCCTCCAATATTCAGTCCAGAAAATGTTGCATTGCCGTCCTTTGAATAGAGGGTAGAAAATGCAGATTAAATAGAAATGCTCAAAATAATAATGAATTTTCCAAGAGCAAATGGCAAAGTAATTCTCTATCAGAAAGTTTGGAAAGCAGACATCTCAAAATAAACTAAACATGAGGAATTCTGCAGATGCTGGAAATACAAAGCAACACACACAAAATGCTGGAGGAACTCAGCAGGGCAGGCAATACCTATGAAAATGAACAAACAATTGATATTTTGTGCTGAGACCCTTCTTCAGGACTGAAAAGGAAGGGAAGAGACACCAGCAAAAAAGGTGGGGAAAGGTGACGGAGGTTAGTGGAAGATGATAGGTGAAGATGGGTGAAAAAGGTAAAAGGATGGAGAGAAAGGAATTTATATCGAGTTACTATGACATGGAATGCACTATCAAAGGGTAATAGGAGCAAATTAAATAACAACCTCCATTACAGCACTAGATTTCCACATCTGAAGGGGAAAGAGAATCCAGCGCAACATAGAAGAGCAATAGACTGAGACTAATTGGATGGTCTGAGTGACTCTCTTCCATGATGTGTGATTATTCACCAATAATTACTCAGAAGTCTGTCTGTATTTCCCAGCATTAGAAAAGGACAATTATCTTTGGACTCAATTGATATTTTCTCCTTTATAAATTCAGTTAAATCTTCTGTGGTTGAAGTCTTAAAAAAGACATCTTAAATAGTTTTTTTTCAAACCGAAGAAAAAGTGTTTAGAATGTAATTATAATGATACAACCAAATTAGAACTATTGAATAAATTCCATTCAGGTTATTTACAAAAATGTGATTAAGACAGATTAAACACACTTAACTTTTGAATATAGATCATCAAATTATTGCAAACATATTCTGTGCAGGTTCTAGAATTAAATCACTTCCTCTGCTTGGTGACTAGATGAGTGAAGAACATCCAGAGTGTATTGCAATTAGTTGAAGAGCTTTCAAGTTATATAATCTATATGACTCAAACTAACTCCCAACACAGGACAGCATTTTGAAAGACTATAGTGGAATAGTTGCAGGAACAAAGAGGCTTGCATATTAGCTTCAGTGTCATAGATGAGGTAATGCCAAAGTCAAGAGTGGACACTGCAAAGCCACATTTTCCTTCACAAGCCACTTGTCATGTGCCCTGTTTCATTTAGACTGAATCTTAACTTCTTATTAAATGAATGATCTATGGTTGCAATCAGAGCAAGCTGAGGTTCTAAAGGCAGTAACCAACTGACTTTTCTTATATCTTATTGACTCATAAGAATTGGTGCAGGTCCAAGTTGTTGCCGGATGTCGGAGATGCAGAGGGATGGAGACCTGATTTAATGGTTCTCCCTGCACTTCCCAGCCTCATGGAAACAAAGCTTTCTGAAAGCTATTCATAATTCAAATACAGAGATGGTGACTTATGAATATAACATATATCTTGAAAGGTGTAACTGTCTTTAATTAGATTATGATTGATGCTATCATTCAAAATAAAAAGGTATCTAATGATTTATATCATGTCTTTTTGTCTTCAGGAAAAGTCTGGTGGACGTTTATTTTCTGGATTAGAATCTTTTGACAGAACTGGGTCTGATATTGCATCATAAGATTAGCCAGATAGTCATAATATAACATCTAATTAAGCTATAAGTGATATAGGATTCACCATATAATACCTTTTACAGTGAGTTAATAAAAATGCCCTTAATATTAGCATTGCAACATTATAAAATCATAAAGATATTAAAATTTAAATTAAATGCAGGCTTGTTTTAATTAACACCACCAGTAGCAGAAAAACTTGTAACTCAACTTGATAATGACTATTTTATAAATATTAACAACATTCTCGAATAGTTAGTTCTTCTGCATGTAATATCCCAATTTCTACAAAGTTTTCATTTCATGTTTCATTACAGTTAAAAATTGACAAATTAGTCTTCTGCTTGAGAAAAATTTTAGATCTAAAAATTTGGATATTTGTCCATACTTTTTTTATATTTTTCATAATTGTATAGGAAAGGCGGAAATCCTTAGCAAAAGGATTCAGAGATAGGATTTGAAGAGCTGCCAGAAACATGTGCCTTCTCCTCTACACCTGTACCAACCCATTCCTACCATTTCCAGTGAGTGCAAAATCAAATAGAAAAGCAGAGACATTCTATCACATGGCAAATGCAATAGAATATGCAACAGGGCTTTATCCAGAACTATTTATTCATCTGGATGTTTCTTATTCCCACTACACATCTTTTCCCCACTCTCTTTGATCTTCTAATGGATATCTTGGCTGTTCTTGTACTTAGCCAAAGACTCAACTCGATCAAACTCCATTGTCCTCCGTTTCCATCTTCCCCTCTAGTCAGCTCAATGTTTCCAATGTTTTTGTAGCATCTACATTCTTATGAATCTCCTTAATATTTTCTCCATCCTTACCAAACCTTGATCTTTTAAGTAATTTATGATTTTTCCTCCCAGACAGTCCTCTTCAAATCTTCTTTCTATGCCCCCACTTACCGACCCCTCCCTGTTGCCAATAGAATTATGTATCAGTCTCACACAAACAACTGCAGAAGAATATCGTCGCTCATTGGCAGGCCTTTCCCATGGCTCTGAACAAGTGGCATCATGTAGTCTTGGGCCAAGTTCAAGTCATTTTTCTTGCTTGTATGGCATGGAAACAGAACATTTGACCCAACTGTCCATGTTAACCAGATCCTCATGGTTGGATATCACTATATTGCAAGCTATACAAATTGAAGTACCCAATCAGCATCATACTTGCAATAATAGAATTATATTATCTAGATTTCCTGGTAATGCATATACCAAATTGCAAATATCATTCAAGTACATAAATACAGGTATGAAGTGGCACTTGCAAGGCTGATGGGGGATGTGACCTCAAGAGGCTCACTTGATATTCGTTATTCTAAATGATGTGAGGAAACAGAGATTCAGAGATGAAGGGGAATTTAATGCTACTCGATGTCTACTGTGGCATGAGACAATGGATTCAATATTCAATCTGACCATCACTGTCCCATTATGTTTTAATACTTACAGTCTTTAGGATTTCTTCATCACCTTTCCAGCTTTACAGTGATGAACAAACTTTATATAACTTCAAGACAGGCTAGGTAAATTATAAATTGCCACACCATCAGAAATCAGATCTGAACATTCCTGCCTCCATAACTCCACCTTATAATATCCTCTTTAATAGGACATCAAGATGCCCCAATCCATGTTTTTGTAATAGATTTGTCTGTTTCCATAACATTGTTTGTATATTTCATGCCATCCTCAGCGTAGGACATAAGTTTAGTTGTAAAACACCATGCACAGGATGCAGTGAGATAATAGACTGTGTGGATCCCTTGAAGGCTGCTCATGATCTTTGGGCTTAGAGACAGAAGAAGCCCTTTGTAATTATGGAATCACTATATCGAGAAGATGTGTTCTCAGATTTATGGCGATAAAGATAAATGAAGATCTAAAGGAAAAATGCTGCATTGAAACTTCTTGCTGTGAATAAGGCCATGCTGGTTTATGAAGTGCTACACAGCTCTTAGATCTGCACATTAATGCTGCTGACAACAGCAGTCGATTATCTGAATTTTCGATGATAACAATTACAATAAATGCTCAAATGGACCTTTGGCCAAATAGATGCAAATACATGAATAGTATTAATTAAGGTTCAAGATTCAATTCCTGAAAAAATGAAACTTTTTTTTCTGAAATGATCTACTTTTCCTTTAAATTTTTACTACCAATCACTTCAAGGATATCTTCAAGAGGCAGTGCCACAGTAAGACTCCATTCATCATTAAGGGCCTGCACTATCCAGGACATGTCTTCTTCCCATTACTATCGCCAGGAATGATGTATAGGAGCCTAAAGACTCACACTCAACAATTCAGAAACAGCATCTCAGACCATGAAACAACAAGACAGAAGTCTACAATTAGGCTACTCTACCCATCAAGACTGCTCTGCCATTCTATCATGGCTCATTTATCATCCCTCTCAATCCCATTCACCTGCCTTCTCCCCATAGTCTTTGACACCCTGACTAATCAGGAACCTACCAACCTCTGTTTTAAATATGGTTAATGACTCAGCCTCCACAGCCATGCATGGGAATGAATTCCATAGACTCACCACTCTCCGGCCAAAGAAATTTCTCCTCATCTCTGTTCTAAATGCATGCACCGCTACTCTGAGGCTTTGTCCACTAATCCTAGTCTTCCCTACTGCAGGAAGCATCCTCTCCACATCCACTCTACCCAGACCTTTCAAGATTTGATAGGTTTCAATGAGATCCAAACTTATTCTTCTAAACTCCAGTGAATACAGGCCTAGAGCCGCTAAACACTCCTTGTGTCTTAACTCTTTAATTCCTGGAATCATTCTCATCAACCTCCTCCAATGCCAGCACATTTTTTCTTAGATAACAGTCCCAAAACTGCACACAATATTCCAAATACAGTCTCACCAATGCCTTCTAAAGCCTTAGCATTACATTCTTGCTCTTGCATTCTAGTCTTCTGGATATAAATGCTAACACTGCATTTGTCTTCCTTACTACAGACTCATCTTGCAAGTTACACTACATTCCATCTGCACTTCTTTGGCCAATCTTTCAATCTAAGTCCGTCTGTAAACTCCCTGGTTCCTCAACACTACTTTCTCCTCCATCTATCTTTGTATCATCCACAAATTTGACCGTAAAGCCATTCCATAATCCAAGTCATTGATATATAACGTGGAAAGAAATGGTCCCAACACTCCTCCTTCAGAACACCACTAGTCACAAGCAGCTGACCAGAAAAAGGCTCCCTTTATTCAACTCTTTGCCTCCTGAAAATCAGCTGTTATTCTTTCTGTTGATGTTGATATCTTTCCTGGAATACCATGGGCTTTTATCTTGTTAAGCAGCCTCATGTTCAGCATCTTGTCAAAGACATTCTGAAAATCAAAATAAACAACATCTACTGACTCTCCTGTCTATTTTTTTCCTTAAAGAATTCTAACAGGATTGTCAGGCTGAATTTCTGCATAAGAAAACCATGCTGGCTTTGGTCTACTTTATCATGCACCTCAAAAATGGACTCATTCATATTCCTTGAGGCGGGCTCATTGACATGTAATTTACACTATGATGCACCATCAATAACTCACACTGAGACGTAAGGCGAGATATCGGCTTTTATTGACTGGAAGAAGGAACCAGGAGTGAGTGTCCATCATACTATGACCTGGAGACTGAGGCCGAGCGTCAGGCCTCAGATCGCCTTTATACAGGGGCCTGTGGGAGGAGCCACAGGAGCAGTCAGCAGGGGGCTTGTCCAGACAGGCACATAGTTCACCACACACTATAAGATATAGGAGCAGAAGTAGGCCATTTGACCCATCCAGTCTGCCCCAATTTTTCTAGTTATCCTCAATCCTCTGCCTTCTCCCCATACTCTTTGCTGTCCTGACTAATCAAGAACCTACCTATCTCTGCCTTAAGAGTACCCAATGACTAACCTCCAGAGCTGTTTGTGGCAAAAAATTCCACAGATTTACCACCCTCTGATGAAAGTTATTTCTCTGCACTCTGTTCTGAATGAATGTCCTTCAATCCTGAAGTTATGCCTCTTGTCCTAGACTCCTCTATCATAGGAAATAATTTCACCATTTTTAATTTGTTCAGGCCCTATAACATTCAGAATATTTCTATGAGATTCCCCCCTCGTTCTCCTGAACTCCAGAAAGTTGCCAGACGTTCCTCACACGGTAACCTGTTCATTCCTGGAAACATTCTTGTGTATCTTCACTGAACCCTCTCGAATATCAGTATATCCTTTCTAAAATAAGGAGCCCAAAACTGCACACAATACTCCAAGTGTGGTCTCATGAGAGCTTCAACATCACAACCCTGCTCTTATATTCTATACCTCTAGAAATGAATGTCAACATTGCATTCACCTTCTTCACCACTGACTCAGACTGCAGGTTAACCTTTAGGGTATCCTGCACAAGGACTCTGAAGTCCCTTTGCATCTCTGCATTTTGAATTCTCTTCCCATCTAAATAATAGTCTGCCCATTTATTTCTTCCACCAAAGTGCATGACCATACACTTTCCAACATTGAATTTCATTTGCCACTTCTTAGCCCATTCCCCTGAACTATCTTAGTCTCTCTGCAGACCCTCTGTTTCCTCAACACCACCTGCCCCTCCAGCTATCTTTGTATCATTGGGAAATTTAGCCACAAATCCATTAATCCAACTGTCCAAATCATTGATATACATCGTAAAAGGCAGTGGTCCCAACACTGATCCCTGTGGAACTCCAGTGGTAACCAGCAGCCAATCAGAACAGGATCCCTTTATTCCCACTCTCTGTTTTCTGCTGATCAGCCAATGCTCTAGCCACGCTAGTGACTTCCCTGTAATTCCATGGGCTCTTATCTTGCTAAGCACTTTGTCAAAGGCCTTCTGAAAATCCAAGTACACCACATCTACTGCATTCCCTTTGTCTACTCTGCTTGTAATTTCCTCAAAAAAATTGCAGTAGGTTAGTCAGGCAGGATTTTCCTTTCATGAACCAATGCTGGCTTAGCCCTAGCTTTTCATGAGCCTCCAGGGATTCCATAACCTCATCCCTAACAATTGATTCCAACAACTTCCCAACCACTGATGTCAGGCTAACAGGTCTATAGTTCCCTTTCTGCTGCCTCCCACCCTTCTTAAATAGTGGAATAATATTTGCAATTTTCCAGTCATCCAGTACAATGCCAGAATCTATCGCTTCTTAAAAGATCAATGTTAATGCCTCCACATTCTCTCCAGCTACTTCCTTTAGAACCCAAGGGTACATTCCATCAGGTCCAGGATATTTATCCACCCTCAGACCATTAAGCTTCCTGAGCACCTTCTCAGTCGTCATTTTCATTACATATACTTCACTTACCTAACACTCTTGAATGTCCAGTATAGTGCAGATATCTTCTACTGTGAGGATTGATGCAACATATGCATTCTGTTCCTCGGCTACCACTGCGTCTCTCATTACAATATCTCCAGCATCATTTTCTATTGGTCCTATATCTACCCTCAACCTTCTTTTACCCTTTATATACTTAAAAAAGCTTTCAGTATCTTCTCTGATATTATTCACCAGCATCCTTTTATAATTTATCTATTCCACCCTAATGATCTTTTTAGTTTTCTTCTGCAAGTTTTTAAAAGCTTCCCAATCCTCTATCTTCCCACTAATTTTTGCTTCCTTGTATGCCCTCTCTTTTGCTTTTATTTTGGCTCTGACTTCACTTGTCAGCCACAGTGGTGTCCTTCTTCCATTAAAAAACTTCGTGTTATTTGGAATATATCTGTCTTTCACTTCCCTCATTTTTTCACAGAAACTCCAGCCATTACTGCTCTGCTATCCTTCCTGCTAGTGTCCCTTTCCAGTCAACCTTGTCCAGTTCCCCTCTCATGCCATTGTAATTTCCTTTATTGCACTGAAATACCAACATATTGGAATTTAGTTTCTCCTTCTCAAATTGCAAACTGAACTCAATCATAATGTGATCACTGTTCCCTAAGGGTTTCTTAATCTTAAACTCTCTTATTACCTCCAGATCATTGCACAACACCCAATCCAGCACAGCCGATCCCCTAGTAGGCCCAACAACAAGCTATTCTAAAAAGCCATCCCTTAGACATTCTACAAATTCTTCTTGAGGTCCAGTACTGGCTTGGTTTTCCCAATCCACTTTCACGTTAAAATCCCCAATGATTCACATGACATTGCCTTTCTGACATGCCTTTTCTGTCTCCTGCTGTAATTTGTAATCCACATCCTGGCTGTTGTTTGGATGCCTATATACAACTGCCATTAGAGTCCTTTTATCCTTGCCATTTCGAAACCCAACCCATAGAGACTCTCGACCTTCCAATCCTATGTCATCCCTTTCTAATGATTATATATTATTTCTTTTACACATGGCCACACCACCCCCTCTGCCTCCTAACCTATCTTTCTGATATATCGTATATCCTTGGACATTTAAAACCCAATGTCCAATATCAGAGATGGCCACAATGTCATACTTGCTGAATTTTGAGATCTTCCATTGTATTTCTTATGCTGCATGTGTGCAGATCCAACATTTTCAGTCCAGTATTTGTTGCTTTCTGGTTTTACTGTGCCATGCCTCTATTGCCCTGTGACTCATCCCACTGGCTGTGATTATGCCTCATCTCCTGCTTGTCCTTTTTTTCATCTCTGCTGTACGCAATCTTTGATTTATTTTGTTTCCCCTTTCGTCAGCCCTTTCTTCTGCCTCCTCCTTTCTGAAAGAGTGGAGTGGCATATGCAATTTTTCAGTCATCTGGAGCCATTCAAGAATCTTGGAAGATAATTACTAATGCCTGCACAATCTATTCAGCTATCCCTTTCAAAATCGTGGGGAGTATTTTGTGTATTGAAAATCCCAGTAAAGTTGTAAGTATATTGTTTGATTAAGCATTTTTGGTTGTTTACATAATTCATTGCGGTTTATATGTATGAAGTATGTGAGTAGCATGTCATAAGTGCACACCCCACTAAAGTAAGAATCATGTAGACAAGTTATTCTCAGCTCTGTGTGTTTCTTTCAATTAGATTTTGGAGTTCCAAAGCATAACAGGGGTGATGAGTAAATTCAAAACAACAAGATGATGACCTACCTGTAGGTAGGACATTTAAGTTTTTTTTAAAGTTCAGAAGGGGATAGTGGCAGTTGAGTTTTTTTTTAAAAGACAAAGAATGAATGCAATTTATGGGTTCATTAACGATGATAACTGGGTGATGATAATCATACATTTATGAAAAACTGAAATGGCTGACTACATTAGAATAATAGATGAATTTGATTGCACAAAGGATAACTGGCAGTATTCTGACTGAACAATATTCTGTAACAAATAAAATAGCCAATGAGAAATGAGTGTCAATTTGGCTGAGTGCAATAGGTGGACGAGCATACAGTTTGCTTAGAAGTTTCATTACGCTCACTAAACCATCCAAAATGAGCTTTGCTGGTATCATTAAAGTAATGCAAGAACACTTAGAACTAAAATCATTGCGTGCAGAGGGCTTTAGATTTCATAAACAAAATGAAAAGGAAGGCGAGTCCATTTCAGCTTATATGATAGAACTGAAGAGAATGTGTGACCATTGTTAAGAGCCCATGGCATTAGAGGAAAGATACTGGCATGGATAAAGCAGTGACTGATTGGCAGGAGGCAAAGAGTGGGAATAAAATATTCCTTTTCTGGTTGGCTGCAAGTGGCTAGTGATATTCACAGAGGCTGTGTTGGGACCATTTCCTTTTACATTATATGTCAATGACGTAAATGATGGAATTGATGGCTTTGTGTCCAAGTTTGCAGATTGTAAAAAGATAGTTGGAGTGCCATGTAGTATTGAGGAAGAAAAGAGCCAACAGAAGGACTTAGAAAGGTTAGGAGCTTGGGCCATGAACCATAGATGAAATACAATGTTGGGAAGTGCATGGTCATATACTTTGATAGAAGAAGTAAGAGAGTAAACACTTTTCTAAATAGAGAGCAACTTCAAAAATCTGAGATGCAAAGGGAGCTGGAAGTCCTTGTGCAGGATTCCCTATAAGGTTACTCTAAAGGTTGAGTTGGTATATAAATGTAATGTTAGCATTCATTTCAAGAAGACTGGAATTTAAAAGCTAGGATGTAATGTTGAGGCATTGTAAGGCACTGGTGAGTCCTCACTTGGAGTATTGTGAGCAGTTTTGAACCGCTTATCTAAGAAAGAAATGAGGTGCAAGAAAATGATTCAGGGATTGAAAGGCTTTTCATATCAGGGTTGCTTGAGACTCTGGTCCTCCACTTGCTGGAATTCAGAAGAATGAGTGGTGACATCATTGAACCTATCAAATGTTGAAAGGCCTCGATAGAGTGCATGTGGAGGGGATGTTTGCTATGGTGAGTTAGTCTAAAATCAGAGGACTCAGTCCCACAATAGAGGGGTGACCTTTTAGAATCAAGATGAGGGAGAATTTCTTTAGCCAGAAAGTGGTGAGTCTGTGGAATTCATTGCCACAGGCAGCTGTGGAGGCCAGGTCATTCAGTACATTTAAGGCAGAGGTTGATAGATTCTTGATTAGTCAGGGCATGAAGGGATACATGAAGATGGTAGGAGGTTGGGGCTAAAAGGGAAAATGGATCAGTCATGATGAAGGGGTGGAGCTGACTCAATAGGCCAAATGCTCTAATTCTGCTCCTATATATTATGGTCTTATGGTCATTGCAAGTTCAGTGATGGGCTTAATGATGTATAGAAAGATCAACTAGATTGTGGAATTTTACAAAAAAATCATTCAAGAATGCCTTCTAACAAGAGCACATCTCATCCAGAAGATACCATGAGCAATGCCTCTCCATCCCTTGGAATGGCCTGTACTGTTTCATTCCTAGATAAGCAGTCCTGGGGGAGTGACTACAGAGGATATCAAAAATTGCTACTTGGATAGATTAAGGACAGAGCTGGAACACTCTTCAACATAGTGAAGATTGCATCTGATGTCATCTGGAGATGATACATCATTCATTTGAGAAGAGCAGAGTCAACTGTTAGAGAACAAAAATGCATCCAGAGCTGTCAAAACTACTTCCTTCAGTCTCAGAGTCAACTCCGAGCAGTATCGAGGAAACCACAACTAGAAGTCTCACTTGCCAAGCAGAGTGACCCACATTGTCTAGAAATATACTATCCCACAAGAGTAAGAAGATTTCCATAGCAATTAAATCTTTCGGCCTGAATGGGACAATTTAAAATTTGCTATGCTTTCAATGTCCATATAGTAGTTGCTTGCATTAAAGATGCAATGTTGTTGCACCAGCATATTTCTGTATTGCTTTAAGAAATGATCAGATTGACACTCAAATCTCTGGTAAGCTGGAAAAAAAATAGACTGTCATTGTCACATGTACTAAAGTACAATGAAAAACTTTGTTTTGCATGCCACCAACCCAGATCATTTCAATTGTACAAAAAAAAAGCAGTTACGAAATGCAGATACGCTGTTACAGTAACGTGCAGGTAGACAAGATGCAAGATCACAATGAGTTAGATTATGAAGATAGAGTTTATCTTATTATACAAATGTTCCTTCCAATAGTCTCATAACACTGATATAGAAAGATCCTTGAGCTTAGTAATACATGCATTCAGACTTTGGGTATCTTCTGCTCAATGGAAGAGGGCAGAAGAATGTCCAGGGTGTAATGGGTGCATGTTTATGCTCTCTGCTATACAGTACAAGTGAAAAGCATAGACCAACTCTATAGACAGGTTTCTCTTGTGTCCACAACTCAGTAATTTCTTGTGGCCCTCGGCAAAACTTTAATCCTTCCTGACTGTGATACTTCAGATAGGATACTCTCTGTGGTACATCCATAAAAACTGATGAGGATTAATGGAAGATATACTGAATGTTTTAGACAATAGACAATAGACAGTAGGTGCAGGAGTAGGAAGTTTGGCCCTTCTAGCCAGCACCGCCATTCAGTGTGATCATGACTGATCATACACAATCAGTATCCCATTCCTGCCCTCTCCCCACATCCCTTGACCCCTATCTAACTCTCTCTTGAATGCATCCAGAGAATTGGCCTCCACTGCTTTCAGAGGCAGAGCATTCCACATATTCACCACTCTCTGGGTGAAAAAGATTTTTCCGCATCTCTGTTCTAAAAGACCTACCCCTTATTCTTAAATTGTGGCCTCTAGTTCTGGACTCACCCATCAGCGGGAACATGCTTCCTGCCTCCAGCATGTCCAATCCCTGAATAATCTTATATGTTTCAATCAGATCCCCTCTCATCCTTCTAAATTCCAGTGTATACAAGCCCAGTCGCTCCAATCTTTCAATCAGTCCCGCCATTCCGGGAATTAAACTTGTGAACCTATGCTGCACTCCCTCAATAGTAAGAATGTCTTTCCTCAAATTTGGAGACCAAAACTACACACAATACTCCAGGTGGGGTCTCACCAGGGCACTGTACAGCTGCAGAAGGACCTCTTTACTCTTATACTCAATTGCTCTTGTTTTAAAGGCCAGCATGCCATTAGCTTTCTTCACTGCCTGCTCTACCTGCATGCTTGCTTTCATTGAGTGATGTACAAGAACACCTAGATGTTGTTGTACTTCCCCTTTTCCTAACTTGACTCCATTTAGATAGTAATCTGCCTTCCTGTTCTTGCCACCAAAGTGGATAACCTCACATTTATCCACACTAAACTGCATCTGCCATACATTTGCCCACTCACCTGACCTGTCCAAGTCACCCTGCATTCTCATAACATCCTCCTGATATTTCACACTGCCACCCAGCTTTGTGTCATCAGCAAATTTGCTAATGTTACTTTTAATCCCTTCATCTAAATCAGTAATGTATATTATAAACAGCTGCGGTCCCAGCACTGAACCTTGCGGTACCCCACTGGTCACAGCCTGCCATTCCGAAAGGGACCTGTTGATCGTTACTCTTTGTTTCCTGTCAGCCAGCCAATTTTCAATCCATGTCAGTACCCTGCCCCCAATACCATGTGCCCTAATTTTGCCCACTGATCTCCTATGTGGGACTTTATCAAAAGCTTTCTGAAAGTTTTTAGCGTTTTGAGGAAGAAGAGGCAATGACATGCTTTCTTGGCCAAGGTATCCATGTGTTTGGACCAGGTCTAACTATTGGTGAAGATTACACCTAGGAAGTTACAGCTCCAAACCATCTCCACCTCAGCACCATTGATTGCCTGTACCACCCCACTTCCTGAAGTTAATGACCAGCTCTTTTTTTTTTTGCTGACATTGAAAGGTTGTTGTCAATGCTCCACACCATTACAATATCTATCTCCTTGCTGTGTTCTGACTCATTGTTATTTATGATTCAAACTTGTGAATGGAGTTGGTGCAAAATCAGGCCACACAGTCATGAGTGTAGAGGGAGTAAAATAGGAGGCTGAGAACATAGCCTTCTGGGACACTGGCTCAGCAATACTCCAACATTCTGACAGTTCAGAAAAGTATCCAAGAGTAAATCCGATCCAAACATTTCAGGAAACTTCAGCAAAGTGCTTGGTTCTATAAGATCAAAGTGATGAACTCCAAGAGCATAATGAACATATAATCAGTCACCCTGAAGAGCCAGCAAAGGCTGAGGTACATTGGTGTGCAGAATAGCAAAGTATCCATAATTGGGAATTTGGCCAAAGAATCAATGTTAAAAATGGCTTATTTCAAATACCAAGAGTCCTTCATTAATAACTATATTACAGACTCAAGTTAAACCTCTCAGATATTTCTTATGTATGTAGAATATGATGGAAAACACCCCAAAATCAATATAAAAGCACTTTTGGAGACGAGGCAAGATCAATCATTGTGATGAGTGTGAGTAAAGATACGTTTTTTAACAGCTGAATGCTTGCTAACTGTGCCAACAGTACACTGCAATTGCAAAATTTTAAAGCTTTGAGTACATTCTCCTTATATTATTATATTCATTTTTCAAAGAAGAAGACTTCATTCAATGTTGATCAAATCTAGCATCAATTATAACAGACTTATAAATGTAATTGGAAAAAGTTAATGTGTAGCACCTGAATTCATCAATAATTTACTTTGGGGAAGAAAGATAACATTTAACCAAAAGTTTGGCAGGTGTTGCTAATTTTGCCAAGATGACAGATAAAGAGTAAGAAGGAATTTTGTCTGGAGCTTTATCTTTGGTCAAAAGCACTGAATGGATCTTTTAACATTGTGATATCATACAATTCCACCAAATCCACTTCTTGAAGTTATATATTATTATATACGTACATTAAGTAGTTCCCTGGCATTAAGGATGACTGAGTTCCTCCCTGAGTCCTGATGTGGCTAATTTGGGAATTGCATACTCCTCCACTGACGCTCCCAAAGCATGGACCACAGTCTCTCAAAACACCTTCACTCTGAAATATCATCCACAAAAAGTGCCATACAGTTGCTGGGTGTATTGCATTTCTGCACTGAAGCTTTGAGCACATCATTGTTCGGTGTCCAACTCAGAATCTTCGCCCATGTTAGAGCTTGAAGTAGAAAGTCTGCTTCAGGTGTAGTTTGACCTATACTGGCGACTGGGCATAACCAGTGCCTCAATGCTCAAGATGTTGCTCTGAGAGAGGACACCAACATTGCTTGATTATCCTTCCAGAGAATTTGGAGGAATTGTAGAAATAGCTTATCCAGTGGTTAAGATGCCTGGTGAAGGTGGACCGTATGTATATCAGGAGCATGCAGAAGGGGATGGATCACCACTACTTGGTAACAATGCATTTTGTCTCATTTCTTATGCTTTAATTTTCAATTTTTTTTATCCCTGAATCAACCAAAGATTGTGCTGACAAGGACATATTCAATTTTCTGTGTATACTGTCATTGGTAGCATAATAGTTAGCATGACACCTTGGAGTTTACATTTCATTGTAGCATCCTCTGTAAGCAAGTTCGTATGTTTCTTCCCATGTGCACGTGGGTTTCTTCCAGGTGCCCTGGTTTATTTATTTAGCAATACAGTGCAAAGTAGGCCTGTCAGGTCTTTCAAGCCACACAACCCCAGCAGCCCCCGACAAACCCAATTAACCCTAACCTAATCAATTTACAATAACCAATTAACCTACCCAATTCATCTTTGGACTGTGTCAGGAAACTGCAGCACCCAGGGAAAGCCCATCTGTTCCATAGGGAGGATGCACGGACTCCTTACAGGAGGGCACTGGAATTGATCTTTGAACTCTGGTACACCCTAGTCTGTAATAGTTACATGCCAATCGTTATGCTGACATGGTATCTGTTTCCTCACACAGTCCAAAAATGTTCCCATTAGTAGGTTAGATGGTCAATGTTAGTTGTCCTGTGATTAAGCTGGGGTTAAGTAGGCGAGTTGCTGGGCAGTGCGACTTGTACCTCACAATAAAGAAATTGATGAATAAAATTGAGAGGTGGTTCCTAAGATATCAGTTCCCTACATTTTCTACAGCCTCATTGCAAATCTTCTTGTCAGGGAGCAATGTGATGTAGCAGGAAGAGGTTGGTAAAGGATCATGTTCTTGTTTGAATGCAAAGCCCATCTTCTCACATGGTTTGCTAAATAAGTCTTGGATCTTGGCTTCCGAGTTACCATTTAGCTGACATTTTTTGAGTAATTGGTGATTAATAATTATGTTGAACACTGAGCCATAATCAATAAAACGGCAGCCTGAAATAGGTACTGCCTAGGACACTCCTGGAGGACATATAAGCTGCTTTCAGGATTCTTGCAAGCTTTGCCCATTCAGAATATTTTCCATGCTTACACTTACCTTCCTTCTTTCATGACTTCTCCTCCTCAGTAATATCCATCCCCTCTTCTCGCTGTCAGTGAACTTGACATGCTGGCACAGTTGCTAATGATGGTTGATCTGTCTAGATCACCAAAGTGTAACAATTTGGCATTTCATCTCTCTTCTTTAGCACCACTTGACTTCATCTCCTCTCACTCCTGCTTCAGGCTAAAGGAAACCATTTTTTTTAAAGTACCATTGATCCTATGGGACTTTACCACCTCAGGTAAAGACTTCATATAATTCACACAACAAATAATGTGAGGTTAAAACCTTAACAAAGAGTCCCAAAAATTCACCCAATAAGTCTATTGATTCCTTCTCCAAATCAATGAAATCACTTAACCCATGCAGAGGGTATATTGTAAAAGCTTTGTAGGAGAGGTAGTCAATTGTAATCCTTGCCAATAAAATGGATCTCCTTTAAGGAGCAAATCTAATAAGCAATCAGTTTAATCATCCTCATAGTGTTTTTCTTAATCAATTCCTTTTGAGATGTTCGTTTGACTATGTAGGAATCTTTATAGTCCATAGTAATTGTGTTACAGCAGTTGTGTAAAATATCTCTTGTTATTTCACTTGCTTTCTATCATTCGGCACAGGATTCTTTGTTTTTAGTAAATGCAAGTTTCATTTTCATGGAGTAATAGCTCTTAAGAACAATGAGATACAGTTCATAATGAAGAGCTTGAGGTGCAGTCAATCACTCCCTGAACCTTCAGGACCTCAGATTTGCAACTGCAGGTGTGGTTAAGCTGCTTATTACTGTTGAATAAAAAATAGACAAAGTCACGTACTACTAAAGCAGAGTGCATCAGTGTCCTTCTGAATAATGCAAAATATATATTTTTTAATCAATTAATCAGTTGCTCTTGACAACACTAAGTGTGTGTTGCTGGAAGAATGACTTAATTTCACATGTGTGGCTGACAGGCAGAGTGTAGCACAGCCTGGAGTAACAAGTCAGCAAAAAAAAAATGCACAGCATACTGGACGTTTGTGCAACAAACGAAAAGCCATTAAATCAATCCTATCACTTTCCCTTAGGGTCTGAGAAGATGCACAGGGAGAAGCAGAGAGGCAACAAATACTCAATACTTCTTCTCTGAATTCCAGAAGTTGAAGCTCAGAGGATAATAATGCCCCTAATGATCACCTATCAATATCCCTCCCACTTCAACTACTTTACGAAAATTTCAGAAGAATTTATAAGCATCAGCATGAGACCAACTGCAATTTATGTAGATGCCTTACAGGGAAGCATTCTCATACTGTCAGTGATGACTGATTGCTTCACAGTGGGGCTATCGCTTGACATGTTTATAATTGTGTCCATTCAATGTGGTGGAACGATATACAACTTTTCTTAATCTAACCCCATTATTACTCTATCCAACTCAAAGGCAAATTTCAAATGTATGTCGGGTTAATTATAAAACTTTTTTCTTTCAAACCATTGTCAACTTTGCGCAAACAGGAGTCCAATTAACACAATAACATTCATTGTATGTTAGCCCGTGGCCAAGTGGTTAAGGCGTTCGTCTAGTTATCTGGAGGTTGCTAGTTCGAGCCTTGGCTGAGGCTTGCATACGTGTCCTTGAGTAAGGAACTTAAACACACATTGCTCTGCGATGACACCGGTGCAAAGCTGTATGGGTCCTAATGCCCTTCCCTTGGACAACATTGGTGATGTGGAGAGGGGAGACTTGCAATTTGGGCAAATGCCGGTCTTCCATAAAAAAAAACTTGCCCAGGCTTGCGCTTGGAAACTGTGCAAATCCATGGTCTAACGGAGACTAACGAGACAAACGGAGGCCTACCTACCTAAATTTGTTATATTTTTCTTACTTCCCTAATTAACTTTACAAATGCCCATCAGACAATTTCTCCTGTTTCCTTTCATTGCAAGCATCAATGCATCCCACAGATGAGAACTCTGTTCCACAAATTTACTTGCCTTGTTCTATACCTCTCTGTTTCAGACTCAGCTTAATAGTATTACAGCCATTATTTCACATTGGTTTTGTTTGATAGGTGTAAGAGTACGTATTGTAGAAGAAGCAGAGTATTAATCTGAAAAGGAAATCTGCAAGAAGTTATAATGATCTGAATGTATTGATTTGAAGAGTCATGGAAGCACTCTGTATGGCATATGAAATTAATGCAGATATGTGAGAAATCTTTCATTTTATAGACAATAGACAATAGTGGCAGGAGTAGGCCATTCGGCCTTTTGAGCCAGCACCGCCATGCAATGTGAGCATGGCTGATCATCCACAATAAGTACCCCGTTCTATTGTTGCCAAAGTTCCATTTTTGTGACTTTGTGAAATCAGTGAATGGTAAGAGCCCAAGGAGGAACAGAGAGCTTTGGTCCACAGGTCCAACAATCCCTAAAGGGACAGCATAAGTAGATAGGATGCTAACAATGTCATACAGAATTCCATAGCACCATAAGACATGGGAGGAGAATCAGCCCAATGAGTCTGCTTCACCATTCCACCATGACTGATCCTGGATCCCACTCAACCCCATACCTGCCTTCTCACCATATCCTTTGATGCCCTGACCGTTCAGAAAAATATCAAATTCTGCCCATATCAAATATACCCATGAACTTCGCCTCCACTGTAGCCTGTGGCAGAGCATTCCACAAATTTAGTACTCTCTGGCTAAAAAATATTCCTCCTTACCTCTGTTCTAAAAAGTTGCCCCCTCCCCCCCCCCCCCCCCCCCCCCCGGTTTTGAGACTGTGTTCTCTAGTTCTGGATACCTCCACCATAGGAAACATCCTCTCCACATCGACCCTATCTAGTTCTTTCAACATTTGGTAGGTTTCAATGAGATCACTCCCCCACATGTTTTCAAAATTCTGGTGAGTATGGACCCAAAGCTAGCAAATACTCCTCATATGTTAAACCCTTTATTCTAGAATCATTCTAGTGAACCTCCCCTGGAATCTCTCCAATACCTTCTGAGATATGGGGCCCAAAACTCTTGAAAATACTCCAAGTGTGGCCTGACTAGTATCTTCTAAAGGCTCAGCATTATCTCGTTGCTTTTATATTCTTTTCCCCTTGAAATAAATGCCAAAGTTGTATTTGCATTCTTTACCACAAACTCAACCTGCAAATTAACTTTCTGGATGTCTTTCATGAAGCTCCTAAGTCCCTCTGCACCTCTGATGTTTGAAGCTTGTCCTCATTGATAATAGACCACACTATTGTTCCTTTTACCAAAATGCATTATTGTACATTTCCCAACACTGTATTCCATCTGTAACGTTTTTGCCCATTCTTCCAATTTGTCTAAGTCCTGCTGCAATCACATTGCTTCCTCAGCAGTATCTTCCCCTCCACTTATCATCGATAAACTTTGCCACAAAGCCCTCAATTCCATTATTCAAATCATTAAAAAACAATGTGAAAAATAGTGGTCCTAATATTGATCCCTGAGGAATACCACGAGTCACTGTCTAGCCTGTCACTGTCACTGTCACTGTCACTGTCTAGGGCAAAGAATAAAAGCACAGGGATGTTATGAGACATCTTTATAAAACATCGGTGAGAACCTACTGTAAATGGAATCCAGTCACAAGCAACAGAAATGATGCAGAAGCTGGAAATCAAAGCAACACACACAAAAAGCTGAAGGGACTAGGCAGGCCAGGCAGCATTTATGGACAAGAGTACAGTTAGCATTTTGGGCCAAGACCCTTCAGAGGATATATAGAATATTATGTTCTGTTTTGGTTGCCACACTATCAAAAGAACAAGAGGGTGTAGAGGAAGCTCATCTGGATGTTGCCTTGGATGGAGTATATCTACAGTGAAGAGAGATTGGAAAGGCTAGGATTACTTTTCTTGGAGCGGAGAAGGTTGAGGGGATCCAACAGTGATGTAAAATAATGAAAGATACATAAATATCAATTTCTGGTGAACAAAATTCCCACCAGACCCCACATCATTGCTCTATTCCCCAGTCAGAACTGTCTCTTCTTCATTGCTTTCCTATGGGTCTCCTCTTTCCTTTTCTCCTATTGCCTATTCTCCTCTCCTATTGGATTCTTTCCTTCTCCAGCCCTTGATCTTTCCCACCCACCTGATTTCATCTAGTGCTTTCCAGCCAGCTTCTTTCTCCAACCCCCACTGTTTGAATCAGGCATCTCCTCCCTTCCCTCTCAGTCCTGAAGAAGAGTCTCAATCTGAAACATTGACTGTTCACTCTTTTCCATAGATGCTGCCTGACCTGCTGAGCTCCTCCAGCATTTTGTGTGTGTTACTTTGGATTTCCAGCATCTGTAGATTTTCTTGTGTAATGGGACATATTGATAGGGTTGACAGTGGTAAATCTTTCCCATGGTAAAGGTGTCTTTAACCAAAGGATGTAAGTTTAAGGAAATGAGTAAGATGTGCAGAGGAGATGTGGAAAATAATAATTTCATTCAGAAGGTGTTTCGAGATGGAACACATTACCTAAGAGAATGCTGGAGGTAGAAAATGTTATGACTTTTTAGGAAGTCTTTGGACAAGCACTTGAATCGTCAAGACTGAAAGCTATGAAACACTCCTGGTAAATAGGAATGGAAAAAAGAGAGGATGGGGAGGAAGGAGAAATAACCAGAAAGAAATGTTCATGCCATCAGGTTGGATATTACCCATTCAGAATATGAGAATTGCCTCATCATGGAAGTCAAGGAAGCCGTGGCCTGACATAATAGAATGGGAATGGGAAGTAGAATTAAAATGGATGGCCTTTGGGAAATCCTAACTGATGTGGTAGAATGCGCTCGACAAAGCTGTCCCCTAATCTACATTAGGTCTCACTAATTGTAGAGAAGGCTGCCCTGGGAGCATCGGATGTAGTCAATGACCCCAAAAGACTTTCAGGTGAAGTGTATTGCCTCACCTAGAAGGACTGTTTGGGATCCTGAATGGTGGTGAGGAAGGAGATGAAGACGTAGGTGTAGCACTCAAAATTCAGATCCTTTTTTTAAATAGCTATGTGAAAGAAAAACTTTTATTTTTTTCTGGTATGCAATGTGATTGCAATTAATTCTGTGTTGAATAGTGCCGGCCAAGAAATTTGAAAGAAAGCTTTGGATCCTGGATCACACTCATACTAGTGATACAATTTCCATTTCAGATATGCACCAAACACTGGATTCATCACTCACTGCTACTTCAGATCTTTGCATGAGAAATTCATTCACAATATTCTGCAGACACTATTAGGTGCAGGAGGTGCTTTGTAACTGCCCTTTGAGAGTTTGTTATTTATTTCCCTTTAAGATATGCCTTTTGGTTGCATTTAATGTGTCTCAACTTGGTTTAGTATCAAATATTGTTCAATGCTGTTTGACAGGCCTTGGAAATTTCACTGCATTGAAAAAGTAATGTAAATATTCTTGTTGATCCACCAGTGGCATCCTCATCATGGTGCTGGTCTAATCCTACAAAACTGGAACATAGTTCTTTCTGCAACCCCCTTTTCAACACTGGCAGCAGATCCTTTCAATTATTCTCAGCTTTCTTTATGACATAGAAGCCCATTCAGCCCATCAAATGTATGTCGGTCCTTAGAGCATTCCAATCCCCCTTATTTCACTGTAAACTATTATCCTGAGATAATGCACATCAACTGATAATTCTGCTAACAGCCACCTGTATAAATATTACTAAACAAGACTATATGTCAAAATTGTGGTTAAGTTTTTGCCTGTTACCCTAAGGTGTGGAATATTGATCTTGTGAAAGTTTGAATCCCCATCACATCTCCTGGGGAATTTAAATTCAAGTGATTAAATAAGTCTAGAGAACCAAAATCCAGTACCAATAAAGGATGCATTGAAACTATTGGAATGTCATATTAAAATATCAGAGTGTTTAAAAATATCCTTTAGGAAGAAAAATGTATTTTCTTCCACTGTCTGACTCTTAAGTAGTCTGGGACATAGAAGTGTGGTTGATTCCTGAAACTTCCTCATAATGGCTTACAAGCTTCTTAGTTCTATTGTAATTTTGAATGGCCAATAAATGTTAGCCTAGCCAGTGATATCAACATCTCAAGGGGAAATTACTTATTGATTTATTGTTGTAATTTGAAAGCCTCCAGTCATCTCAATTAATCCTTTCTTTACTCTTGCTGTATGGTTGATCTCACCACTTGTGTAATCCCTTACAGTGAATCGTTCCTGAGGTCTGCAAGGCCTCATTGCTTGTGCAAAACCTTGCTCAAAGGTGTCAATGACTGGAGTGATAAGAGGTTAGTGTGCCTAACCCATGATGTGCCAAGTTAGATTAGGCAGAGTTTTGCCAAATTATAACTCCTTGTGATATCAGAGGCCCTCTGCTGGTTGACGCCGACAATGGATTTTGCATCCTAGCTGTCTACATGATACGCCAGCCAGTACACAAGCAAGGGTAGTACGATGTGGAAAGTAAGCTGTTGCCTATGTGCCAGGCTCTCCTTCTCCATGCGGCTCATGAACCCAAAGTAATGGTAGAGACCGGCATAGTTTGGGAACAGTGGCACCACTTCAGTTGACAGTCAGTGATGTACTCAATGTAGGATGGACTTAAGAAATCCAGTTCTGGATTTTTCCTTGGGGTTTACTTCCAAAGCCTTCAACATGTATAGCCATAAGGCAGTGGAGGTTTGAGATCAGAGATTTCATTCTCATGGATGAACTGCCAACTACAGTTGACGAACCTCATCTGCCTGAAGTGAATGGTAACCCAACTTTACCCCTTCTCTTGTCAGTAGAAATGGATCCACCAGACTATTCATTCCCTTATTCCTTGAAATAATGCATTCCATCTCTGAATGCAATATTTATTTTCTACATTTCCTCTGGACATCCTACTCATTCCCTTAGACTTATGTCCTTTGGTTAAAGACTTTTATCATGTGAAAAGATTTACCACTGTCAGGGGCTATTTAAGGTGTATGCCATTGGGAGTATTTAATAGTTAGTGGGTGCTTATCTCCATTACTTCTTCACTCCCACCGGTTATAGTAACTTTAAGGAAACTTCCTGTGATAGATTGTGTTGAATTAATTTATCTTTTCAGATGTTGCCAGGGAGGCATAAGATTTAATTCAGTCATGCTAAATATGGGAAAATCAACTCGTCCCAAAGTCGTATTTCACCCTAACATCCTTCTAGTTACTAAAACATGAATACATGAATATATTTCCATATGCTCCTCTAAAATTTATTTTCACTCCCTCTATGTCACAAATCATCCATAACATGCCCTTAGCATTTTTAGGTCCGAGGTCCAAACATCTTTTTATAAAATCTGTTGATATTATTTGTTAAGATCTAAGGCTCTATCTACCTTAAATCAGTCCATGTTTTTAAACCATCATTATTAACACAGTTTTATGATACTGAACATAGCCTTCACCTCTGAGCCCTTTTTGATTTGCTCTCCACCACCCACTTCCCTCTCAAAACCACAGTAGGGCTTTTCCTTCACTTCTACCGATCCATTCTCTGGAACTGGATTCTGTTACGCATCTGGCTTGTTTCATGCCTTCCAGCTATCGCTTTCAGCCTGCTTTTGCTTCTTTCTAGCATTTCCCTTCCCTTTCTCCCTAGTCTGTCAGTTATCGGTTTTCATCTTCTGCAAACTACACCTTGATCAAGGAGAGCACAAGCCCAAAAGTACCCATTACAGAAGTTGCAATATCACAATTGGCAGGAGAAATTTCAGCTAATCAGTGTTCAACATTAGCATCTGGAAAGGCAATGTTGACACTGGCAGGATTAGAAATAGTGGAGACATGACAAAGAGCGTTGCCATAGGTCTGGCAACAGAGATGCATTTTAATTATCCTTGCTGTTATTAGCTACCAGCAATGCAATTGATTAGCTGACAAGAGATTTAAATTTTACTGCATTAGAAGTACACAAATAAATAAATACTCTTGCCTTGAGATGTGACAAAACTTTAAATTAGAAGGCTATTTCTGATAGTTTTTTTTGAGGTTTTAAAGTTGTGATTCAAAATTCTTGTTAGGTGTATAAAATATCTTTGAAAGTTAAGAGGAGATCAGTCATGGAAAGTAGTTAATTCTTCAGCATATTTTAATAAAAATTGAACACTTACTAGAAGTGTCAATATTACTTTTGATACAAGTCTTACAAGTATAAAAATAACTTTTAAAAGTTTGATCTACACCCACTGTTAATACTAATTTATCTCAGCTAAATAGAAACATTTTCAGAAAGATCACAATACTCAAGGGCTTCAATAGGTTGCTGCCAAGATTAGTAGTAATGTTCAGAAGCAGCAGAACACTTTATTCTCCCCTTACAACCAGCACCCAAAGCTCACTGGGTCCTTTGTTTAGAATGTGCTTTATAATGCACTGAAAGCCACTAGGAGGCACATCAGAGGTCAGAACCACTGATGGGCCTTATGAAAGGAGAAGGGTCTCCAAGTAAAAGGCATGACCATCAGATTGAAGGACATTCATAGAAACAGGAGTAACATACTTATGCCTAATCTGTTATTCAGTAAAATTATGGCTAATATTTTACCTCTGTATCACTTGGCAACATTAACCCCATGTACTACAAGTTCCTTCTAGTCTGTATCTTGGCAGACCAATCCTTTATTCTGAAATTACAAATCCAGTTCTCAACAGATGAGCCAGGGAAACATGAAATGCTCACTCACCCTCTCAAGCTCTTTAAGAACTTTGTCCATTTCAATGTGATCATCTGTCATTCTTCTGAACTCAAGAGTCTGCTTCTCTGCATAAGGCAAACCAGTTATCTGAGAAATCAACCTGCCCTGCACTTACAATATTTTAATTATGTTCTTATCAAACCTCCATATAAGATGCACTGAGTTCTTCAGCATAGGAGCAGGGCATTTCACTTCACCAAGCCAGTGTCAACTATCAAGTTCCCATTCACGTTGATGCTATATTGCTATATTGACTCTTTACATGCAGATCTGAAGGGAATCATGAAATATTCCCATTTAGAACAATAGCTAAAATTCACAGCCACATCCATGGGCACTTCAGTAAGCAATATGATTTTAAGTCACTTTAAAAAAATCTATCAGTCTTCAAAATTAGCGGACTCCGGTTGCAAGTGCAGTTCCCCTTTAAGGAAAGGGAAGTGCAGAATTCAAATAAGATTGAAATGCAGAGCTCTTGGATCCACAACGCTTACTATCATACTGGCAAGTGTGTTTTCTCTGGAAAACGAAATTGAAGCCAGAGGAATATCATGGATTGCTATTTACTTTGCTTCATGAAAACATGGCTCACTCCCACTAGTTTAGATCCAGTGATGCAGCCCAAGGGTTTCACTGTCCACCGCAAAAACAGAACAGCTGAGACTCCAAAAGGTAAACAAGATGGACTGAGTTTCATGATTACTTAGCAGGCAAATGTTGTCCATGTTATCTGCTGAGGGAGTTTTCTGCCATCATCCAGGTAATGGTGTACATTCCTCCTCAGACCAAGATTAGGCTCACTGGAAGAGCTGAGCACCATGATCAGCAGTCACAAAACAGTGCACCTGGATGCCTTCCCAATAAATCACTGGGGATTTCAACCAGGCCAACTTGAAGAAGTCTTGACCAATTACCACAAACATGTTATCTGTGGAACCAGAGAAGCCAACGTATTTGACCACAATTATACCACCATCAAGAATGCAGAGGTTGAAAACCACAACAACAAGTGGTGAGGATCATTAACGTAAGATCAAGGGAGGTAGATGGAGCACTTACAGGACTGCTTTGAATTGGTGGATTGGACAATATTCAGTGATTCATCTTTAAATCTGAGTTAATTTGCCACAGTTTTCACTGACTTCAAGACCTGTGTGGATGAGCATGTGTCTTCAAGAACATGCTGGACATACCCAAATCAAAAGCCGAGGATGAACCAGGTGGTTCACAGTCTGCGGAGGGCCAGAACGATGCAATTCAAAAATGGTAATCCGGAATGATACAAGAAGTCCAGAAACAATCTATGAAAGGCTTTTTAAGAGCAAAAAGCAAATCCAAGTGAAGTTAGAGACGGAATTGGATCTACGTCAGCTCAGGCAGGGTTTGCAGGTCATTACTTTACCTAACATCATGAAAGGGTGTGATGCTTCTCTCCCAGATAAGCTCAATATGTTCTATCCACCCTTTGAACGGAGAAAAAAAAAACTAACCCTGTGTAAATCCTCGCACATCTGGTGACACAGTGATTTCTGTCTCGGAGTCCAATGTCTGAACACCTTTCAAGAAGGTAAATCCTTGCAAGGTGTCAGGCCCGACGGTGTACATAGAAGGTACTAAAAATCTCTGCCAACCAACTGGCAGGAGTATTCAAGGACATTTTCAGTCTCTCATGGCTGCAGTCAATGGTTTCCTCCTGCTTCAAATGGATGACAATCATACCAAAAAAAGTAGGGTGAGCTGCTTCAATGACTATTAACCAGTTGCGTGCACATCTATTGTGATAAAGTGCTTTGAGAGATTGGTCATGGCCAGAATTAACTAAAGGCAAAGCAGGGACTTGGATCCCCTGCTATTTGCCCATTGCCACGATAGATCTACAGAGAACGCCATCTCACTGACTCTCCACTCGACCTTCGACCACCTGGACAACAGCGATACCTGCATCAGTCTGCATTGGTTACAGCTCAGTTTGCTCAACACAATTATACCCTCAGTACTAATCAACAAGCTCCAAAGCTGGGGGCCTCTCTACCTCCCACTTCAACAGGATCATTGACTTCATCATCAGGAGATCACAGTCAATGGGGATTGGAAATGACATCTCCCTCTCATTAACAATCAAGAAGCTCAAGGATGTGTGCTAGGCCCACTCGTGGGTGTCAACATCTCTGAAGGTTTATTGTCTCCTAGGTCCAACATGTTCATGCAATTACAAAGAAGGTACCACAGCAGCTATATTCATTAAGAGTTTGAGGAGATTTGGTATGTCACCAAAGACTTGCGCAAATTTTCTACAGATAAATTGTGGACAGTATTCTAATTGATTGCACAGTCCGGTACGGAGAGGCCAGTGCACAGGATCAGAAAAAGCTGTAGAAATTTGTAGACCTGTCCGGTCCATCCTCGAGGACACCTTCAGAAAGTGATGCTTCAAAAAGACAATATCCATCATTAAGGACCCCTTCACCCAGGACATGTCCTCTTCTCACTGTTGCTATCAAAGAGGGTTACAGGAGCCTAACACACTCAGTTATATAGAAGCAGCTTCTTCCTTTCCTCCATTTTAAACAGACCATGAATCCAAGTATTTCTTATTGTAATTCATAGTTTTTTTTAAAAAAATCATGTATTGCACTGTGCTGCTGCCAGAAAATGACACATTTCATGACATATGCCAGTGATGTTAAACCTGATTCTGATTAATACTATTTTATTCTGCCCACTTTGCCATCAACAGCATCACTGTATTCTGCATTCTATTTTTATCTTTGCTACCTCAGTGTACTTTTCTTTGTCATAATCTGATTTGTAAGCATGCAGACAAAAGTCTTTCACTGTATCTTTGTACATAAGGCAATAATAAACCAACTCCAACACTGCTCTCCACCTCCCACCTGATTCCACCATGCTACAAAGTACAAGAGTTCTTTTATAGCATCCAAATGACATACTGGCCCATATGAAATTAATTTGAATAAAACATTGTGGACAGGTGAATTGCTTTAGGATGACCCAGCAGCATTATTAATAGAGCTGCTGTCTCACAGTTCAATCCTCACCTCTGGTGCTGCTGTGCAGAATTTGCAGATTCTGCCTATGATCCCATGGAATTGCTCTGGGTGTTGCATTTTGCATTAATGAGCAAGTGTACAGCTGTATGTAATAAAATGGCCACTGAGTGTACAGCACAGGAGGTGTTTTGTTCATCCTTAATATTCATACTGATCATTAATCGTCTATTTATAATAATCTCATTTTCTATCACTTGGTTTATAATCTTCTATAGCGTTTACCCAAGTATTTACTTTCACCAACCTCTCAGGCAGTACCTTCCAGATTCCAGTCATGTTTCACATGAGATATTTCATCCTTAGGTGGCATTTAAACTCTCCCCAACTGTATTCTCTAGTTTTGCTCATATCTTCTATCTGGAAAATTTTTTAACGATCTTCCCTGTCTATGTTTGTGCATATTTCATTGTGGTCTCTCTTCAGCCTTCTCATCACCAAGAAAAACTTTCTTCATAATCATATTTACCTATGTAATAGTTCAGGAATTCTTGGGCTTGCACATCAAGATCTATCTGTTCCTCCATGCTCCCTAGGGCTCTGGCCTTCATTATCTACATCTTATCCTTATTAGTCCTTTAAAAGTGCATCATTATTTCCTTATCTGGCTTAAATTCCTTCTGCACTTTCTCTGTCTATCTTATCAACTCATCAATATCATACTAAAGCCTACAACTTTACCCTCACTGTCATAGACCATATGACCATTAGATATAGGAGCAGAATTCGGCCATTTGCCTATAGAGTCTGCTCCCCCATTTCTCAACCTCAGTCTCCTGACTTTTCTTCGTATCCCTTCATGCTTTAGTTAATCAAGAATCTGTCAACCTCTGCCTTAAGTATATCCAATGACTTGGCCTCAAACAGACATTTGTGGCAATGAAATCCACAGGTTCATCACTCACTGGCTAAATTCTTCCTCATCTCCATTCCAAATAGGCCTCCTCCTATTCTGAGGCTGTGTCCTCTGGTCTTAGATGACCCTGTCATAGGAAACAGTCTATCCACATCCACTCTGTCGATGCCTTGCAATATTCAATAGTTTCAATTAGGTCACCCCTCATTCTTCTGAATACCAGTGAGTACAGGCCCAGAGCCATCAAACTGAGCCTCATATGACAAGCCATTCAATCCCTGAATTACTTTTGTGAATCTTCTTTGAAGCCTTTCCAAAGTCAGCACATCCTTTCTTAGGTAAATAATAGCTAAATAATAATAATAATGTAATTAATGAGCACTAAACATTGGTAAATAATAGCCGATGTTTTAATATAATTTCAAATTACTATTTCTTTATATTTTTTACTTTTTTATTAAAAATATTCATTTATTTTATAACTTTGTTAGTCTGTCTGAATAGTTTTTAATTGTTATTGATCTTGGAAGAGTCAATTCTTCCAACTGACCACAACTGGAGAAAGTCAAATCAGGTAGATGGAGATCACAGGAGGCAAATTCAAGCCTCTTCAGCCCCCAAACCAGTTCACATAACTGAGTATTACAACAAGGGAATGTGATCAATTTAACTGAGAATCATATGCTACTTTTACCAAAAAAAAGGGAAAATTGTCAAGCATGAAAAACTAAAAATTCAAAATCAGCAATGTTGACAGTTCAAAAGTATTCCCCCCCCCCACCCCCCCGGTTTTGCTCAGTGCTTAGCTTAACCACCTCCTGCAGCTGTTATGTCTTTTTGGATAAGAAGCCAGTAGCTTTGTTCCACCTTGCAATGTCGCTCATGTGGTGTCAGGTTAGTCAGAGAGCAATATTGGACAGCAATCTTGAGGCCTTAATGGAGATGTTCAATTGGGTTAAGGTCAGGACTGTGACTGGGCCAATCAAGGACCTCAATTTTCTTCATTTGAAGCCGCTCCATGTATGCTCTAGCAGAGTGCTTTGATTCGTTGCCCTGATGAAAAATAAACTTCCTACCCAATTTAGGAAATTTAGCAAATGCTATCACGTTTTTATCCAGGAAATCTCTGCATTTAGCAACATTCATCTTCCCATCAATCCTGTCCAAATTTCCAGTTCCTGCTGCTGAAGAGCACCCCCATAGTATGATGCTATCTCCACTATACTTTATAGTAGGGATGGTGTTACCTGACTAAAATGCAGCACTGGATTTACACCACATGTACTGATTAGTGTTGAGGATATAGTTCCACTTTAGTCTCATCTGACCAGAGGACCTTCTTTCACATATTTAAATATCTTATAAGTGATACTTTTCAAAGTTGTTATGGGCAAGGATATGCCTTTTTTTTAATGTCAGGGCTTCTTCCTTGTCACTCGTCTATAAATACCATTTTGTTCAAGGACTTAAAGATTGTGGAGACATGAACTTCAACTCCAGTTGCAGCCACTGATTTCTGCAGCTCACTAAACTGATTGTTGGTGGCAGAGTAGATTTTAACACAATTCCCTTTCTTTCCTGTGACTAAGTTTAGAGGGGTGGCCTGATTTGGGCAGTGTGGCTATGGTTTAATATTTTTTCTACTTTTTATAATGGACTGCACTGAGCTCTGAGGTATGTTCAGTGCCTTTGAGATGGCCTTGTACACTTCCCCAGATTTGTGGTTCTCTATTATAATTTCTCTGTGATGTCTTGAATGCTCTTTTAGTTTGGCCTGCTGATACCTTACGGACAGAAGGGGTATTCATTCTTGTGAATTAATTGAAAACAAATGATCCTCCAATTTTCTACATTAACAACTTGTGTGAGTTAGCAAAGTAATACAATATATTGCATCTGAGGAAAGTTGGTGTAGTAATTACAAAGGGGAATAATAATTTTTAAGCCCCACAATTTTGATTTCTAATTTTTTTCATAAATTGATGACAGGTTTCAGAATTTTTCTTTTGATCAGATATGATGCACAAAGTTTTGTAGATTAGCTCAAAAACTACCTCAATGTATTCTAAAACTAGAAAATGAGACAGTAAGATGTGAAAATCTTTGTGGACACTGAATACGTTTTCAAGATACTGTATGATCCCAAGTATATAATGTTTTGTTTCAAATTGCATTTTAGATCCCTTTAACTTTTGTCATAATTGCACAAGGCCCAAAGAACAATTATTTCAGCTGCACTCAGAGCTGGGATCACTATCAAGAATTTTATAGCATTTTAAGAACAAAAGCAATAGGAACTGGGTATGCTATTCTGCTTTTTGATCATGCTCTACAATTCATAAAAATCATAGCTGATCTTTCACCTTAACTTGAGTGCTATTCCATTTCTTTTGATCCTTGTTAATGCCAGGAAAGTATTAAACTGCTGTGAATGAATACAACAACTCACCCTGCACAGAAATTTATAAAGTCATAGAGTCATAGAAAACTACAGCACAATAACAGACCCTTTGACACATCTAGTTTATGGTGAACCATTTAAGCTGCCTAGTCCCATCAACCTGCACCCAGACTATAGTGCACTATACGCCTCCCATCCAAACACGTATCCAAGCTTCTCTTAAACGTTAAAATCAAAATCACATCCACCACTTGCATTGGCAGTTCATTCCACTACCTCACTACCCATGAAGTGAAGAGGTTTCCCCTCATGTTCCCCGCAGACTTCTCACCTTTCACCCTTAACCCATGACCTCACGCAACCTCAGTGGAAAAGGCCTACTTGCATTTACCCTATCTATATCCCCCAAATTGTGTATACCTCCATTAAATTTCACTTCAATCTTCCTCATTCTAGGGAATAAACTCCTAACCTTTTCAATCTCTTCTTTTAACTCAGGCCCTCCAGTCCCAGCGATATCCTTATAAATTTTCACTGTACTATTTCCATCTTATTGACATTTTTCCTGTAGGAAGGTGAACAAGACCGCATACAATACTCCAAAAAGGCCTCATCAGCATCTTATATGACTTCAACATAACGAACTAATTCCTGTACTCAGTAAGTTGATCCACGAAGGCCAATGTACCAAAAGCTCTCTTACAACCATATCTACATGCAATGCCACTTTCAATGAATTATTGACCTGTATTCCCAAATCCCTTTGCGCTACCACACTCCTCAGTGCCCAACCACTCACTGTGTACGACGTACTCTGGTTGCTCCTCCCAAAGTATAACACAATACACATGTCTTCATTAGGTTCCATCTGCCATTTTTCTAGCTGCACAAGATCCTGCTGCAAGCTTCCTCACTGTCCACTATACCCCCATTTTGGTGTAATGCACAAACTTGCTGATCCAGTTAACCACATTATCATCCAGATTATTGATATAAATGACAAATAAGAATGCAGTCGGCACTGCTCCCTGCAGTACTCTACTGAATACTGGACTCCAGTCATAGAGGCAACCATCCACTATCACTCTCTGACTTCTACTGGAAAGCAAATGTCCATAAACTCATTAGGTTAGGTTAGATATGACCTACCACACACAAAGCTTTGCTCACTATCCATAGTCAATCCCTGTCTATCGAAATATTCATGTATCATGTGTCATAGAAGACCTTCAAATAATTTTCCCACTACAGATGGAAACCCAGTATTTTCAGCTGCCATTCCTGCCCCTCCTAAAATCATCTCACTAATGGCTAAAATATCATAATTCTATGTATTGACCCATGTCTTGAGCTCATCTGCTTTTCCGACAAATTGTCTTGCATTCAAATGCATACAGCTCGGAATATTAGTCCCACCACACTCAACCATTTGCTTCCTGACTTTGTCTGAGATCTTAACAATATGTATGTCCACATCCACTCTACTATCTGTTCTGGTACTTTGGTTCCCTTCCCCTTGCAACTTTAGTTTAAGCCCCTTGTGCAGTACTAGCAAACCTTACCACTAAGGTATTAATCCCCATCTAGTTGAGATGCCCCGGACAGATGGTGGCTCATCTAGGAGAAGGAAAACTCCGATTTCAAACCTCCGCTCCCTTGCGGCTATACCCGCTCACTGGAAAGGCTTTGGGAGTAAACCCCAAGGAAAAATTGGGAGTCAGAGTCCTGAAGGCGCTATCTGCTGTACCCAGCACCGGCACGACAACTCCTGCGATGCTGCTGGGATCAAACTGTATTGACTTCTGTCATTCCTTTGGACCTGTCATCAGCATGGAGAGGGGGTCCCACTGCATGGGAAACAGATAGATCTCCATATCAACTCTGCCCTGGCTTGTGCTCTGGAGAGGCCACTCCAGCTTTGCTTTATAGCATCGAAGAAACATGGGAAGCAGCGGTTACCGGTTATCAGTCATAATGCTTGATTGGCGTAGAGCATGGCACCAGGGGTTGCTTCCGATGATGTGAGAGACCATCACGTTTCATTGGACAGTTACCACCCACATCAAGCTGGGTAGTCCCCAGCTGATAAGGTGCTGTCCCAGCACAGTCAGTCTTCCTCATTGGGTGCATGGGGATGATGGATTATTCCACGAAGAGCTGACTGTAACTACTGCACCAGACAAGAAAGAAAACAAACTGAATAAGACAACACCCCTCAGGTTGTGATATTGGAATGTCTCTACAATGATGACTAGATTTGACCAAAACCTCAAGGATATCGAAGATGCACAAAAAACAGTGGTCATTACCAATGAGCTACTAAGGCTCAAGGTAGATATGGCTACCCTACAAGCAAGACACCTGGCAGATTCAGGTACACTGAATGAAAGGGACTACACATTTTCCTGGCAGGGAAAAAACCAATACAAGCCCCGTGAGCATGGGGTGCATTTTGCTGTAAGGAACTCCTTGTGCAAATGGTGGAGCCACCAGAAAATGGATCAGAATGACTTATGACTCTCCGCCTACACACCAGTCCTGGCCCAATATCTTTCATCAGTGTGTATGCTGCTGCCTTGAACTCCATCTCTGAGGCAAAAGACATTTTCTACGACAAATTAGAAGCTGGTGTCAGGAATATTCCCAGTGATGAGCACCTCGTGCTCATTGGTGACTTCAATGCCAGATTGGGAGCCGATAATGATTCCTGGCCACCTTGTCTTGGCCACTTCGGGAATTGGCAAAATAAATGACAATAGAAAACATGTTCTTCTCCTATCATGACCCGTGTGTAACTAACTCCTGCTTTCAGACGACGTCGTAGTACAAGGTCTCATGATGACATCCACGGTCTAAATACTGGCACCAGCTAGACATGATCATCACTAGGCGCTCTTTCATCAACTCTGTACTAATCGCCTGCTCATACCAAAGTGCAGCCTGCGATACAGATCATGCTTTAGTATGCTGCAAGATCAAACTACATCCAAGGAAAATCCACCACTCCAAACAAACAGGAAAACCTTACATCAACACAACAGAGATGAAACAGTCACAAAAGGTCGACCAGTTTGCCAAGTCAGTACAGGGTGCTATGGCTACCTCCTCACAAGGAGATACTGCAACAGAACAATGGTCATACCTTCACAACACCATCCATGAAAGATCACAAAGAGCAGTGGCTGGTTTGAGGCAAAGTCCAACATCATGACTCCTGTCATCGAAGCCAAGCATGCAGCTCTCCCAGAGTACAAGCGCTCACCATCCGACCAAACTCTTCAGGCACTTCGAGCTGCTAGAAGCAAAGTGCAGCAGACTGCAAGGCAATGCGCAAATGAGTACTGGCTCCAGCTCAGTGAGGACATAAAGACAGCAGCTGTGACAGGAAGCATCAGATTGATGTATGATGGCATCAAGAAGGCCCTTGGCCCATTGCAGAGCAAGACAACACCCCTGAAGTCATTCCCCTGAAATAATCACCGATAAAAGCAAGCAGATGGAATGCTGGGTAGAACACTACTCTGAGCTCTGCTCGAGGGAAAACATTGTTGTTAGCTCAACCATTGATGCCATCGATTGTCTACCAGTCATGGATGACCTCGACTCCATACCAACCAATGAGGACCTCAGCAAGGCAATTGACAACCTGGCCCCAGGAAAAGCTCCTGGCAATGATGGGATTCCTCCAGACCTGATCAAACACTGCAAGAGCTCACTCCTCCAACCTTTACACGAGGTCCTCCATCAGTGCCGGAATGAAGGAGCTGTAACACAGGATATGTGCCACTCCAAAATCTTCACTTTGTAGAAGAACAAGGGTAATAGGAGTGTCTGCAACATTTACAGAGGTATCTCCCTCCTGAGTATTGTCGGCAAAGTCTTTGCTTGTGTAATTCTGGCACGTCGACAAACTCTGGCAGAACGGGTCTACCCTGAGTCCCAATGTGTTTTTCATGCAAGGAGGTCAACTGCTGTCATGATTTTCTCACTCCGTCAGCTCCAGGAGAAGTGCAGGGAACAACAGAGACCCCTCTATGTTGCTCTGATTGATTTGACCAAGGCATTCAAACTTGTCAGCAGGGATGGGCTCCTTCGGATTCTCCTCAAGATCGGCTGTCCCCCAAAACTCCAAAGTATCATCAAGTCATTCCATTACGGTATGAGGGCTACTGTTCAGTATGATGGCAGCTCATCAGACCCCTTTACTATTCATAGTGGAGTCAAACATGGATGCATGTTGGCCCCAACATTATTCGGCATCTTCTTCTCTCCGCTATTGAAGCACACGTTTGGGACATCAACAGAAGGCATCTACATGTACACCAGGTCTAATGGGCAGCTGTTCAACCCTGCGCGCCCTTAGAGCAAGAGCAAAGGTGCAAAAGACCTTAATACATGAGATGCTCTTTGCCGATGATGCTGCTATAACCTCCACACCAAACAGCAACTACAAACTCTAATGGACCACTTCTTTAAGGCATGCAAGGACTTCGGGCTTACCATCATCCTAAAGAAAACAAATTCCCTTGCTCAGAACGTAGTGGAGACACCAGTCATTACTATCGACAATTATGATCTGGAAGTGGTCCTCAAGTTCACATATTTGGGGTCGTCCATTAGCACCATTCTCCCGCTTGATGCTGAAATCAATAGGTGTATCGGCAAAGCAGCATCGATCCTTGCTCAACTCTACTCACAGGTCTGGGAGAATCCGAAACTCCCAAGACTCCCAAAGACCAAGACTGGTGTGTACAATGCATGCATTATCAGCACTTTCCTGTATGGTAGCGAGACTTGGACCATCTACTCCAAGCAGGAGAGGAATCTCAGTAGTTTTCGCCTGCACAGCCTTCGCCACATCCTTGACATCACCTGGAGAGACAAAGTTCCAAACTCTGAGGTCCTCTCCCACGCTGGACTTCCCACAATGTTCACGCTTTTAAGACAATGCCGACTGCACAGGCTGGGCCACGTCCATCGTATGAAGGATGTTAGACTCCAAAAGAACATCCTCTATGAAGAACTAGCAACAGGCAAGAGGAATGTTGGTAGACCCTAGCTTCACTTCAGGGACCTCTGCTAGCGTGACATGAAAGCCTTTAAAATCAACACAGAGTGCTGGGAGGATACAGCAGTTGACCATAACAAATGGTGAGGTTGTCTTCAGCAACCCCTAGGGCAAGGTGAAAGGGTGATCCTGAGTCAGTTTGAGGAGCGGAGAGCTAAACGGAGAGCACAGCGCACAGCGGACAACAATTCCACGATGCCCTACACATGCAGCAACTGCGGCAGAGTCTGCCATTCCAGGATCAGCCTCAATAGGCACTGTTCAACTCAATAGATACTGTTCAACAAACCAGTGACTACCAGATGCGCAGTATCCATGGTTGACCATGACCGAAGGAGGTCACACACACAGACACAGACACACACACACACACACACACACACACACACACACACAGGAGTTGAGATGCAAACTGTCTCTTCTGTACAGATCCCACCTTCCCTAGAAGAGAGACCAATGATCCAAAAATCTCTTGCCCTCCCTCCTATACCACCTCCTTTCCCACATATTAAACCATATGATTTTTCTAGTTCTGGCCTCACTAGCTCATGTCATGGATAGCAGTCCTGAGATCACAACCCAGGAGGTCCTGTCCTTTAACTTAGCGCCTAACTCCCTGAACTCACTTTGCAGAACCTCATTCCTACTCATACCTATATCATTGTTACCTATATGGACTATGACATCAGGCTGCTCAGGCTCCCATTTAAGAATTCTGAGGCCTTGATCCAAGATCTTCTGGACCCTGGCTCCTGGGACACAATATATCATTTGAGAATATCATTCACATCTACAGAACCTTCTTTCTGTTCTCCTAACTAATGAATCCCTTATTGCCATAGCTTGCCTACTCTCCTCTCTTCCCTTCTGAATCACAGAGAATGCCAAAGAGCTGAACACTGTGACTTTGCTCTGATAGGTCATCCCCCTTAACAATATCCAAAATGTTATTGTGGGGCATGGCCATAGGGGTTCTCTATACTGGCTGTTTAACCCTTTTCCTATTCTTGACTGTCATCCAGTTTCCTGTGCCCTGCACCTTGGGTGTAAATAACCTCTCTATATGTCCTATCTGTAATGCCCTCTGCCTCCTGAATGATCTGGAGTTCATCCAATTCCAGCTCCAACTCTTAACATGGTCAGTTAGAAGCTGCAGCTGGATTGTGTTTCTTGCAGGTGAAGTTGTGAGGGATACTGGATGTCTCCTTGCCTTCCCACAGTCCACAAGAAGCAATTCAACTGTCCTACCTGGCATCTCTACTGACCTAACTGAATGAAGCAACAAATACAATGATAAAAAGTCTACCTACAGCTTTTCACCTTCTCTTTCTCTCAAGGCTCTCTATACTGAAGCCTCAAAAATCTCCACTCTAATACTGTCCACTCCAACAAAGGCCACTCCACTTCCCCCTGCCTTATTTTATCTGCACCAGCTAATGAATCCTGATCTTTGATTTGCCACGGTTGAATCTCCCACAAAGCTCTGCTTTGTTCTCACTTGAGTTCTAAACAGCTCAGCTTTTATTTTCAAGCTGTGTCTATAAATCCTAGGAACCTCACTCAGGGAAATATCCTCCCTGTACCTAATTTATCAAGCACTTGAAGGAAGTTTTAGAGACATTGAGTCATAAAGGTGAACAGCATATTAACAATCCCTTCAGTCCACTGCATCGAAACCAAAAATCATGCCTATTTACACTAATCCCAAATACTTGTATGTAATGTGAAGGTTTAGTTTGTTGTCATTCAAAAGCAGATTCTGCCAGGCCAGTTATCAATTGGCCCATTTGAAGAATGCAGCAGTTCTTTCTCATTAGTTGCCCTGTGTGCCACAGCATTGGTGTCTGGTTTCTGGCACTTTCGTGATCAGTGCTGAAGAGCCATTGGGAACACATGCTGCAGACATGGCTAGTTATCTGTTCGCTGAATGTTTAATTTTGTAGTTGGGTAACTTGGGCAGACTTAATGAGGTACCTGTTGAGGTTGAAGTGTTACTGAATGTTTAGTATCATAGTTTGAGTAACCTAGGGTGGTTTAGATGTTTGGTTGAATGTTTTACTGTTTGTTCATAAATAAATGGTTAATGTGCTTATTTGTAAGCACTGTGTTTTGTCGCACTTACCAAATCTGTGAACCCGCTTCCTTAAAACTCTGTATTGACTCCTTATCTCTCTATCTGTCAAGATGGTACCTTAAATGTTGCTACTGTTACTGCCTCCACCACTTCCTCTGGCAGTTCAGTCCAAACTCAGATTATTCTTTGTGTGAAGTAGATCTCACTTAAACCTTCTCTCTCTCATCTTAAGCTTGTGCCCTCGAGTTTTGGATGTCTTAACCAGGGTAAACAGACACTGCCCATCGCATAACTTGCCTCCCATAATTTTACATAACATACTTCTATCATGTCACTCCCACTGACCTATCATATCCAACCTCTCCTGATATTTCAAGTCATCCAGTCCAGATAACAACCTTGTCTGAACCCTCCAAACCTTAATCATGTCCATTTTACAGCATGGTGACCAGAACTGCACACTACAGCACAAATATGTTATAACCAATATTTTGTACAAGTGCTACCTGACATCTCAACTCTTATACTCAATTCCTTTGCTTGTGAAAGTAACCATATCATATGCCTTCCTCACCACACTGTCCACCTGCATTTTATTTTCAGTGAATGTTCGATGAGATCTCTCATTCATCAAAACTCAATTCCAATCTACTCATTCATCAACTTGCTAAATTTGTAAAGTACCTGGCATTTCATTGCTGAGTTCCTTCTGTGTCCTTTTGTGGCAAGGATAAAAAAATATATAGAGAACATTCAAGCTGAGATTTCACCAAGGCCTTATACAAATGCAGTTATATTTCCTTATTTATGTATAGTAATCTCTCATAATAACAGCTAAACAGAAAAACTGTTAGATTGTTCAAGAGGAATGTTTGCCCAGATAACTATTATTAGTTTCCTCTGAATTTACTCAGCTTTTTTGCCATTTACAAGATTTTTTGATTAACACACCTTTTTTTCCCTCTTGACTGGTTATTGACCCTACACTTTGGCCGAGATCTAT